>NC_053025.1:531714533-532080220 GCF_003073215.2 Triticum urartu | reverse complement strand
GGTCCTTGCCGTTGGA
The DNA here is from genome assembly GCF_003073215.2 of Triticum urartu. Classification (NCBI taxonomy): domain Eukaryota; kingdom Viridiplantae; phylum Streptophyta; class Magnoliopsida; order Poales; family Poaceae; genus Triticum; species Triticum urartu. The sequence goes on along the minus strand of NC_053025.1, from coordinate 532,080,204 downwards.
ATGGAACTTGCCCATTTTAAGGCCTCTGGTTGGTCCATGGTGACTGCCGATGATCTTGGAGAATGCATCTAAGCTTTTGTGATAGCCATGGCAGAGCTCGTGGGTGTCGATGAGGTCGAGAGGGCTAGAGTTCCATAGGGGGCGCCACCGTCGAGAAAGGACAGTTGTCCGCGTCCCATATTTGATTGGGAGGAGGGAGATGATGACTGTCAGCATATCATTAGGGAGGCTGCTGATGAAGTCTAGGCCTACTGGAGTCGCTTGTGGTTCTAGCTCGCCCCACCTCTGCTTGTTGGCAGCTCAGTTCTCCACCTTTAGAGTCTCCTTGTCAGCGGCACTTTTTGATAGAAATGGGAGTACAGGGAATATTTAGTTAAAACAGGGCAACAGAAAAGTGTATTGGTAACTAGAAGTTATTAAGTAGGAATATAGTAAGAAAAGGGAATAACAATTGGTTGCTTAAATACTACGCAATTCATTCGATATTGCTGGGTAAGTCAACATGCAGATAGTTGAAAAGAAAACTTACTTCGAACAATGTCTGGACGGATGATATAGTTGAGGAAGTTACCATATATCTCATGACCAGGCCCTTTTATGTGCAGTGCAATTCTAGTGCCAGCTTTCAGTTCATAAAACTTAGAAATTTCTTTCCAAAAGCGCATGCGAAAATAGGAGTCACTGATACGTCTCCAACGTATAATTTTTGATTGTTCCATGCTATTATATTATCTGTTTTGGATGTTAATGTGCTTTATTTTACACTTCTATATTATTTTTGGGACTAACCTATTAACTGGAGGCCCAGCCCAAATTGCTGTTTTTTTGCCTATTTCAGTGTTTCGTAGAAAATGAATATCAAACGGAGTCCAAACGGAATGAAACCTTCGGGAACGTGATTTTTGGAACAAACGTGATCCAGAGGACCTGGGGTGGACGTCAAGAAATCAACGAGGTGGCCATGAGGCAGGGGGCGCGCCTACCCCCTGGGCACGCCCTCCCCCCCTCGTGGGCCCACTACTAGGAAAAACGCTACCAGTAGCGTAGGTATTTTGTATAGCAGTAGCGCTAAATTTTAGCAGTAGCGTGTTTTTACCCCACGCTACTGCTAAAAAGTTAGGAGTAGCGCGTGCAACCCATGCTACTACTATTCCTAAGTACTAGTAGAATGTCATTCTTTCCCCATGCTACTGCTAAGTAATTAGAAATCAAAATAATAGATGCAATATTCATGGATACAAATCAGGACACATCCAGGGAAAAATAAATGAAGGTCACACAACCATTTTAACACTTACATTCTTACTTAGCACTTGCAGCATTCATGGATACAACATTGAACATCTCAATTCAAAGAGATCAATACTTCAGACGCACACAAACATCACCGAAAGGTAGGTATCTTCCCTAGCATTCCACCACCAACCTAAGTATACCACTTCTCTAGATGTATCTACCAAGGCGTCGAGGTCCTTCACCTGGGCAACCTCCAGACAGTGGGGTCGAGGTCCTCCACCTCAACGACTCCGGACGGTGGCGTCAAGGTCCTCCACCTCGGCGACCTCCGGCGCTGCAATCACCTGGATAATCATCTCTATGACGCGGTCACCGGGCTTCACGGTGAAGTCCGTCTCTGAGTGGTTGAAGAGCACGATGCCCACCTGGTCGCGGTAGTCCACGTCGATCACCCCTGCACCCACGTCGGGAAAGTGAAAACTTGTTAGTTCGGGTACTTGTGTAGAGGTATTTTATTCATTTATCAGTCTCTTTAAGTCTATTAAGAATATTCGAAACGGAAAGACACCTACTAAATGCATACCCTAGCTATACGTGTTCATGCTATCTTGTTGTTTTGGTGTATACAAGAAATTAATACTTGTGTATTTGAGCTATATATGCTTGAAATATTTGACAGTTAACATTCTGTTCTACATTTATTGTTGCATGGACAGGGAAACAGACAACCAAGGAATTCAGAAAATCAATTCCCACTGCTTTTCAACATAGGGAATAGGCGAAGTCTATTTTGAATTTTGATATTCCATGCCAACTTCAAGTATATATGCTACCATGTAATGTTTGAACGTGGATCAAAATGAGATTTCAGGCTTTGTCAACCTTACCATGATCAGTACTAAATTCTCTAGGCTGCTCAACCTTTCCTTGTAGGCAGCATTTCTTTCACCTAGTATCTCGTTGTTAAGTTTGATAAGAAACCTGCATACTTTCAGATAGTCATCCATATCCTGAAGAAAAAAACAGTATACATTTTTAGTGACTCACAATATATCATCGAATACTGCTTTGGTTTACTCTAAGAATAATTGCTACAAGACTCTCTACATACATACATACATACATACATACATACATACATACATACATACATACATACATACATACAGGCAAAGCAATTTTCACCAAGAATCAGCTAGCAGTCTAATATAATTCCCTTTCCAATTACTCAAGGAGGGACTGATGAAAAGACAAGTTAATTAGCTGGTACAAAAATTAAACCTTTTGAGATGGACGGAAGCCCTCTTCATTCAGATCTGAAGATGGACGGATGCACCCAGTAGCTTTGTCGCGGACGGCGACGGAGGAGAAGATCTCTGCACAAATCTTACCACTCCATTGCTATCTTCTACCTGTAAATGAAAACAGACCTTACTTATCATAGAAGCAAATGTGTTTTTTTTCCAGAATAGATGTATTCAACAGAGACACTTCAATCATAGAGCTCAATATCTACTAGCTTAAATTCAAATGCTTTACTCAAGATTGAGATATCATACTGGACTCTGGCTGCACACTAACTACTCTGCGAGGTTTCCATCTAAGAAAGTAAGAAACTATCTACAGAGATAGTAAACGACTAGTCAGAATACGTAAACAACAAACTTTATACTAGAAGAGCTGCCGACAGTTAGAGAGCCATTCTTCTTAAGTTAGTAGGAACCTTGCTGTTGCAGCGTATTTGGGGGCATTGGACATGGTATCCATGCCACCGGCGATGACGGCGTTGTTGATCCCCGGCTGAATCGACCACAAGCATGACAACTATACGGAGCAGGCCAACAAGCAACAACATAAGTATAAGGTTTGGTAGTCAACCATGTGGCTACTTCGTTGAAGGTAGAGAGCTACTACCTCTCTTGCACATGGAAGGACTAAGAAAAATAGCAAACGAACCCCACAACCAACCTGCACGTAGCAGGTATTTCTTTGTGTGAATCTACAAGAACACACACATGCCTAGAAAAGCAACAAGTAAAAACCTAAGAATCAGAATTAGTACAAGAAGCATGGAAGGGCGTTTTCTCCTAATATAATATACAAGATGACACAAGCGCACTAAACCAGCAAGAAATTTACTGGGTTTCATGAGCCTTTTCCTCTTCACCCCGTATTATCGGTGACGATCTGTAGAACAACATGAATCGCTCCTACACATCAGCGAGCCTGGAATCAACGCACTATGCAAAAAATAAACTGGGTGGCAGTGCGCTAGATCCCTACCAATGCAGTAATAAAATAACACTGAACAGATCATGAACAGAACTAGTAATCTTTAGATGACACAGCGAAGCGAGCACAACATCAGGGGCTTGCAATCGATCGATCGACGCTCGCCACCGTCATGCCAAATCAGTTGTGACCCCACCCACCAAAGCGGGAACCGCAGTCCACTAGGCCGATCCCCGCCGACGCCGACAAAGGGAATCGACGGAGATGGACGGGGAGAGAGGCAGGGGAGCGGCAGCGTGCGTGCTTGCGTGCTTATCGCTGCGGCGTGGAGGGCCGGACCGCGACGACGACGGTGACAGATGGCGACGGGGAAGGAAGAGACGACGCTGCGCACAGGCCGGGAGCCCGGCCTTGGCTGCTGGAGATGCCGAGCAGCAGTTTCCCGTGTGTGCAGGGGCCTCCGGTGGACAGCAGAGGAGAGGAGGTTGAGGAAGGTTGGACGGGAGGCCGCTGGTGCAGGGGGTCTCGATCTAGATCTGGCTCGGGGTGGGTGGTGTGGGAGTACGTGGAGTGGACGGTTGGTGGCATAGTAGCAGCGCTGTGTGTCTCACCTACGCTACAACTATCCATATAGCAGTAGCGCAGGTTTTATACCCCACGCTATTACTATTGTCAGGTTTTATACCCCACGCTATTACTATTGTCTGATGAGGGGCAGGGTGGAAATCATTTAGTAGCAGCGCAGGTTTTTCATGCCCGCGCTACTACTATGTCAAACCAGTAGCGTGTTTTTTCTGCCGCGCTACTCCTAATTAGCAGTAGCGTGGGCCAAAAAACCCCACGCTACTACTAAATGTCTATCTATAGGGGTTTTCCTAGTAGTGGCCCCTCGTTGCTCCACCGACCTACTTCTTCCTCCTATATATGTTCACATACCCGGCAAATATCCAGGAGGAACACGGAACCCTATTTCCACCGCCGCAACCTTCTGTACCCAAGAGATCCCATCTTGGGGCCTTTTCCGGAGCTCCGCCAGAGGGGGCATTGATCACGGAGGGCCTCTACATCAACTCCATGGCCCCTTCGATGATGTGTGAGTAGTTTATCTCAGACCTTCGGGTCCATAGTTATTAGCTAGATGGCTTCTTCTCTCTCTTTAGATATCAATATTAAGTTCTCCTCGATTCTCTTGGAGATCTATTCGATGTAACTCTTCTTTTTGCGATGTGTTTGTCGAGATCCGATGAATTGTGGGTTTATGATCCAGATTACCTATGAACAATATTTGAATCTTCTCTGAATTCTTTTATGTATAATTGGTTTATCTTTGCAAGTCTCTTTGAATTATCAGTTTGGTTTGGCATACTAGATTGATCTTTCTTGCAATGAGAGAAGTGCTTAGCTTTGGGTTCAATCTTGCGGTGCTCGATCCAAGTGACAGAAAGGGAAATGACATGTATTGTATTGTTGTCATCGAGGATAAAAAGATGGGGTTTGTATCATATTGCATGAGTTTATCCTCTAAATCATGTCATCTTGCTTAAGGCGTTACTCTGTTCTTATGAACTTAATACTCTAGATGCACGCTCGATAGCGGTCGATGTGTGGAGTAATAGTAGTAGGTGCACGCAAGAGTCGGTCTACTTGTCGTGGACGTGATGCCTATATACATGATTATACCTAGATATTCTCATAATTATTCGCTTTTCTATCAATTTCTTGACAATAATGTGTTCACCCGCCGTAATACTTATGCTATCTTGCGAGAAGCCACTAGTGAAACCTATGGCCCCCGGGTCTATTTTCCATCATACAAGTTTCCAATCTATTCTATTTTGCAATCTTTACTTTCAACCTATATCATAAAAACACCAAAAATACTTACCTTATTATTATCATCTCTATCATATCTCACTCTTGCAAGTGGCCGTGAAGGGATTGACAACCCCTTTATCGCGTTGGTTGCGAGGTTCTTATTTGTTTGTGTAGGTACGAGGTGACTCGCGCGTGGTCTCCTACAAGATTGATACCTTGGTTCTAAAAAACTGAGGGAAATACTTACGCTGCTTTACTGCACCACCCTTTCCTCTTCAAGGGAAAACCAATGCAGTGCTCAAGAGGTAGCAGTCACCACGTTCATCAAGTCTTACAGTAGCAATGATTGTAAATCCATGGTTTGTGTTCAGTATGACATCCCTGCAGTCTTGATTTATGTAAAGGGAAAGATTGTGCACTACAGATTCTATTGCATAGCAAGGGAGGCGCTGCAGAAAATGGTAGGATTGTTAAAGAAAATATGGTAACATGCAAATATGGGCCCAAATTGAAAGAACTATATAGCAGTCAAAATCGAAGGACAAAAATCTATAATTAAACAGATAGGGTAAACATGATGTCATGGAAGTATGAGAGTAATCGAAAGAACAATACATCATTAATTTGACTAATATAGAAAGAAGAGTGAAAAAATCCCCTTTGATGTATATGGTGCATGTGGCACCTTATATCCAAATGTAGTAATATTTAGAATATGTTCAGGAAAGTAGGCCATGCCAGCCGAGTTAGGGTGAGATTGAACATACTGCGCACATCCTCAAGTCATACGATACGGTGAGATGGAATGTCTGGCGGAGGCCGCAAGGTTCTGATGTGTCCGCGCACTGTACACTCTATGAAGGGAAGAAAACCCTCAAATCATCTCGAATAAAAATGAATTCACGGTGATTTCGGCGGGGTGATTAAAGGAGGCAAATGAACTAGGATAAGAGATGAGATAATATCTCATTAAATTAGATACCTTGTTGTCCATGATAAAGAACCCTCAGTACAGTAGATTCCCCAACCAAAAAGATCTGGGTCAACCACGAGCAGCGTCGATAAAGTCGATGGCGAAATGCGGTGGGCTTTGCCGGCAGCCTGGCGGCGGCGGCAAGCGTCGAGCTAAGTGGTTACCGCCGCGATAGGCGATGCCATGCATAGACATAGAGGAGCTTGTGCAGGTGTGAATGGGGACCGGAGGGAGTGGCGGGTGGTGAGAGGGTTTTTGTGACGTGGGGATGGTGAGGGTTTTCTTTTTTCTTGTTTTGAATTGGGTGGGGTGGGTTTTCTGTCCCACAAAGAATTTTGGAGGCGAAGGTTTGCTAGAGTGAACCGCGTGTGATTGATGCAACGGGCAAAATGAAAGGCATTGCACACGGTTCCAATTTTGGGAACCGTGTGTGATTGTCGTACTTCCTCCGTCCTGGTTTATTAGTCCCCTTTGTAATTTTTACGAAATTTTGACCAAATGTTTAACTAAGAAATGTGTATGCATGTCACCAAAAATTATATGATTGAACACTATGCTCAAATAGCCATCCAACGATATATTTTTTGCTGACCTGCACTAACATTTTGTCAGTTAAACCTTTGGTCAAAATTAAACACAAATTACAAAGGGGACAAATAAACCAAGACGGAGGTAGATTCCATCAACCAACTGATTGCATCCATATCCCATGGTTAGACATAAGTAAACATAGATTAAACATACTCAGACATAGATAATAAGTGTACACGTACACAAGCATAGTTCAACCATAAGTACATAGTTCAAGCGTCATTAAGCATACTCAAGCATGCATAGTTCGATCCCACATCTCATCTCACAAGCCTGAACGATCCTGAAGCTTCTTCAGGTACTCGGCATGCGCGTCGTGCGCCACCCCGCGAGAATACTTCTGCTGGAAGGAGCCAAGGGCCCGTCCTCTTGCATGCGCTAGAACACTTAGATACGCGTCATGAAGCTTGTGGTTGCAAAATGGGCATCGATAGCTGCCGTTCCAGGTCCTAATACGCGTGTTATGCATTCCCGCATAAAGCTCCCTCGGGATTTGCCTCTTGTACCTCCTCTGGCCATCTTGATCCTTGTTGTCCACATCGTCAGACAACACCTACACAAATAGTAAAAAAATTGTCATCAAATCAATGTTTACATCCCGTGAAGTAGGATTAGGAATTTATGGCTATTTATTTATATGTATCCAGAGATTATGGTTCGATGTTTAAGCACAATCGTCTATGTACAAACAAATCTTGAAGAAAATAATGGCGCAAACATATGTAGGTCATTCAAAATCAATTGTCAAGTCCTGGCTAGGAATTATTAGCACGAACACTAACCCTAGTTGGATTACTAGCAGAAATCGTTTGCACACACGAAACAACTAATGACTTATCACTTGTACCATTCAAACAATCAATACACTACACGGATCTAACAAAACTTACTCAAATTTCATGGATTGGGAGACCATAACCATAGGATTTCTATTTGAAAAAGGGGGAGGCAGGAGTAACCAGAGAAACCCTATGATCTATTTGACACATAAATGGGTATATATGACTAACCAGTTGTCCGTCATCGTCGGAGTCGTCGCCGGACTGGTCATCGGAGACGTCGCATGGGTCCTCACCAGAGTTATTGTGGAACCCCGCCTCCGGCTATGGAAACTCGATGCCGTCGATGACGTCAGGGTGGAGCGATAACTCACAGGCGGTGATGACAACCTCTGTCTCCATCTCCATGTCGTGCTCCGGTGCTTTTGCAGCCCCGGCGCTTCGGCGGCATCCCCATACACTGACGGCTTTGAGGACTGAGAGCGGCATTGAGGATGCAAGCGGAGATAGAGGATTGTGTGTGTGGCGAGGATGGGGGTGCGGCCGCTCGTGCGCACCATTAATATGGAGTAGTGGGAGTTGTGGGTGAGAGGCGGGCGGAGGTCAAACCGATGGCTCTCTTCCCGATGAGCATGTGCAAGAGAATGCTACCATGCCTACCAAAGTTTCACATAGCTACTCGCACGCCTCTAGATGACACTGCGCAGCGAGCATGCCTTCGTCAATTCACACATGCACGCACGCCTCCCGGTCTGCCTGTGCGGCGGACTGCTCGCATGTGTCCCGTCAACTCACTCCTGCTCGCACGGCACACGGGTCGCACGGCGGCATGTATATTGTTTTTCTATTTGGATGATTAATGCTGCTGTTTTATTGCTTAACTGAAGCATGGCACATATCAATTGTTGGTCTAACGCTCATGGTCTGAATAAATAATTCGTTTGGGATATTGGTTCCCAATTATTAATAATCTCCCGTTTGTAATTAGATAAAGATTACATCAAAACTAGTCTCAAATTTGACAAAAAAAAAGTACAGTGCCACTTTGTATTGGTGTCCATATGTCAACACGATAAGTTTCATGAACTTCAAATAACTTTTGGATGTACTGGAATTTAAAAGTCAAGATCCTCAATGTTTAAAATTTGTTGCACGGGGAGTAAACATGCACCTACTGTGACACATGTGTTTTTGCAATCAATTTAGGTGCACTCCACTTGTGCATGTAGCTCAAATTTGATTTTTGCACATCATACCCAAAGAAAATCAATCAATTAATGTACTAAAATGTCTTAATGATCTCTAATTTTCTTTCGAAATTAAAACGTCCCTCCTTTGGTAACATATGTTCACCGTGGGATAATAAATTTAACATGCATCATTGTTGCGGTGGGATTCATGGTGTGTGTGTGTGTGTGTGGGTGTGTGCGTCTAGGGGTGGTGGGTGGCTCACAGTACACTACGAGTTGTGAGCCACCGTGTGGGTTGGCCGTTTTGTTAGGCAGGCCGGTGCCACATCAGAGTCGTGAATTCGTTATTTAAAACATTACACAACCCTTTCATACACACATGTTTTGGCCACATGCAGTCGATGTTTGTCCTACACGACACTCGTTACTCATGTGTGATGCTTTCTGTGGGCCCGCGAGGTCATCGTCCATCACTTTGACGAACAGCCGGCAGTGTGGTTAATTTGACCAGCAAGGTAGAATCTTTTTGTTTGTGTTATGGTGGTATATATATAGTACACGTCGAAGAGGTGGGAGGGGACTAGCACATATACTATACGTACGCATCCGTGAACAAGTACACCTCACTCAGTGTCGGGACTTTTCGATTTCCGAGGCACGTGCCACATCAAAATTGTGAAATTGGCTATTCAAACATCACACACCACCTCTTTGGGCCGCATGCATGCACGCGGTGGTTATCCTAACAAGGACACTCACGTGTGACGCTTCCATCTGTGGGCCCACGATGCCATCATTGATGCATGCACGCATCACTTTAACCTACATCGGGAGAGGTTAATTAATTTCACCATCGAAGAGGATTCTTTTTGGGTTATACATAGTACAGTTGGAGCGTATATTATGCGTCGAAGAGGGGGGAAGGGGACCATGATATGTAGTACGCTTCATGAACCTCGCTCTGTGTGGGTGCATGGTTTACGGTTTTTGAGGCATGTGGCACATCAAAATTTTGCATTTTGGGTATTCAACATATATATGTTTGGCCCACATGCAAAGCGATGATGGTTGTCCTCTCGCACCCACTTAAGTGGTTATCAGTGATATTGATGCTTTCTATCTGTGGGCCGCTTGGTCCATCACTACTTTTTCCTGACAACGAGAGAGGTTAATTTCACTTATGAGGGGATTATTATTTTTGCTCTGGGATGACATGCATGATACAGTTTGAGCACACACGCATGCATGTGTACGCATGAATCCCTCCCATCGAGTTAAAGTGGCTAGTACAGCGACACGTCATGAATCGATCTCACTCTGTGTGGGGAGTGTGCGATTTTCGACGCACGAGCCACATTAATGTTGTGAAATGGTATTCAAACATGCATGCACGCATCACCTCCATAGATATTCATGTAGTGGTTGCCTTCGAACGGTACACTCCCTCACGTGGTTATCGGCAACAAGCCTATATATTCATGGGCCCACGTGGACATCCATGATCACCTTGACCGACAACAAGATAGGTTACCATGGCAGATTCTTCATTTGGTTCATGTTATCTTAGTATAGGTCATGGCGACATTCAGACCTAATTAAGTTTGAGCGCATATACTATGCACGCATGCATGAATCCCCGTCGTTGGCTTGAAGTGTGGTGTAACATACCTATGAATTGTCAACCTAATACTCACTCAGTGTGGGGATTTCTGGTTTAAAATCACGGTGTCACATCAAAGTTGTTCTATTGTGTACTAAAAGACACACCTCTCCATACATATGTTTGCACCACATGCATGTAGTGGTTGTCTTTGGGGACTAGCTACTTGCGTGATTATTAGCGAGCTAGCCCATCTCCGGGGTCGCATGGACGGCCATCACTTTGACCAACAACAAGAGAGAGGTGGTACGACCAAGGTGGACTATTCTTGGTCCGTTTTACAATCCATCTTGGTGAGATATGCCTCTGTGGCCCGTCGACTGAAAGTGTGGGGGGGGGCTGCTACTTTGCACTTTGCTAGGGGAACCTCGGTTGGGCGGCATGCATTCATAGCTTAGGATTCCCTTCGTGCCGACACGAGGGAGGCTGCTAGCTACTTCGCACTTTGCTAGGTGAACCTCGGTTGGGGGGCATGCATTCATAGCTTAGGATTCCCTTTGTACCGACATAAGGGAGGGGGGATGCTAGCTACTTCTCACTTTGCTAGATGAACCTCAGTTGGGGGGGAGGGGGCATGCATTCATAACTTAGGATTCCCTTTGTGCCGACATGATGGGGGTTGGGGGCAAGCAATACCGTTCGCTTTGCGAGATAGGTGCCACATCGAAGTTGCATTTGGTATTTGAAAATCAAACCAGCCTTTTAACACATAAATTTTGTCGGATTTAGCGCTCCGCAGACCCTTGAGAGGTTCGAACACTAGGGTGCATACGAACAACTCCTTCTCCCCGACCTGCCGACCCAACGACTCCACAACTTAGCTCGACGAACCCAAGGGACAAGAGACACAGTAGTTTATCCTGGTTCAGGCCAGCTTGCGGTTTAATACCCTACTATGGCTTTGTGGTGGATTGCCTCGAGGGGCCAAGGATGAACTAGTACAGTGCATAAACATAGTTAGGATGTGAGGTGTTCTTGACCTCGATGAGCTGATGGCCGAGAGGATGGTCCGAATGATCTCTCAGGCCCAATCTCTCGATGCCTTGCTATGGTGGTGGCTAAGTCCTATTTATAGTGGCCTTGGTCCTCTTCCCAAATGTAGGCGGGAAGGGATCCCACAACATCCAAATTCAAAGGGAGACAACTAGTACAAGTTATCCTGACAAAAGTAGTCTTCGCCTCCAAAGGCTCTGGTGGTGACATTGTAGTGCGCTCCGTGATGACCTCCATCCTGTTGTGCTGGCGGTCTTGGTCTTGTTGCACCAATATGGAGACCTTTGCCTGATTCCTCGGGACTCCGCTCCTGCTCTTGCCCCCTTGGCACCAAAGGGGAAACTGGTATGGTGTGCCCGCTGGCGCCTGCCTGGGCTTGGTCCTCACGGCTCATGTCATGTGAACCTCACAAGTGTAGGATCAAAAGTATGTCTAGAGGGGGGGTGATTAGACTACTTGACCTAATAAAAATCTAGCCTTTTCCCAATTTTAAGTCTTGGCAGATTTTAGCAACTTAGAACTACTCAAGAAATCAACCTACATATGCAAGTCTAAGAGTATAGCAGCGGGATGTAAAACATTTGCATATAAAGGTAAAGGGAGGAGTTTGGATGGAGAAAATGCAATGTAGGCACGGAGATTTTTGGCGTGGTTCCGATAGGTTGTGCTATCGTACATCAGCGTTGATGGAGACTTCAACCCACGAAGGGTAACGGTTGCGCGATTTCACGGAGGGCTCCACCCACGAAGGGTCCACGAAGAAGCAACCTTATCTATCTCACCATGGCCATCGCCCACGAAGGACTTTCCTCACTTGGCTACATCTTCATGAACGAGGGGATCTCCTTTCCCGTACAAACTCCTTGTTTCAACTCCAAAATCTTGTCGGAGGCTCCCAAGTGACACCTAACCAATCTAGGAGACACCATTCTCCAAAAGGTAATAGATGTTGTGTTGATGATGAACTCCTTGCTCTTGTGCTTCAAATGATAGTCTCACTAACACTCAACTCTCTCTCATAGATTTGGATTTGGTGGAAAGATGATTTGAGTGGAAAGCAACTTGGGGAAGGCTAGAGATCAAGATTCATATGCTTGGAATGTAATATCTTGGTCTCAACACATGAGTAGGTGGTTCTCTCTCAGAAAATGAATGCTGAAGTGTAGGCACGTTCTGATGGCTCTCCTTCATAATGAAGGAAGGGTGGAGAGGTATATATAGCCTCCACACAAAATCTAACCATTACACACAATTTACGAAACTCAGTGGGACCGAATCAGAAAACTCGGTCAGACTGATTTAATTCAAAATGTGAACATTAGGCTTTTTGGTGTTACCAACATGTCAACTCGGTGGGACCGATTTCATTAGGGTTAGGGCATAACATAATCTCGGTGAGACCGATTACAGAAACTCGGTTGGACCGACTTTGATAATAAGCTAACTAGAGAGTTGGTCAGGTAAACTCGGTGGGACCGAATCGCTCATTTCGGTGACACCAAAATGTTATGAAAGGGAAACAGAGAGTTTGCATTGCGAACTCGTTGGGACTGATCACTCATCTCGGTTGAACCGAAATGTTATGAAGGGAAACCGAGAGTTTGCAATCCCATCTCAGTGAGACTGAGTTCCCTATCGGTGAGACCGAAATGACTAGGGTTTCTAGCAGTGGCTATTTCAAGTGAACTCGGTGGCGCCGGATAGAACATTTTGGTGGGGCCAAGTTTGACTTTTGGTTTGGGACATATTTGGATATGAGAAAGTGGCTGAGGGTTTTTTGGAGCATATCACTAAGCATTTTCAGCAAGTAAGTCATTAAGAAACGCCTCATCCCCTTTTAATAGTATTGGCTCTTCCTATGGACTCAATGTGATCTTAGATCACTAAAATGAAAATGTAGAGTCTTGAGCTTGAGCCAATGTGTGTCCGTAGCATTTTGAGGGGTCCACATTCCTAATCCATGCCATGCCAATCATTGAACTTTCTGAAATGGTCATCTTGAAATGGTATTAGTTCAATGAGCTATATGCTGTTAGTAATTACCAAACCACCCAGGGATAGTTGCACTTTCAATCTCCCCCTTTTTGGTAGTTGATGACAACATATAGATCAAAGCTTCGACAAATCATAATAAGATTTAAATTACATTGTCGCTTTGAGAAGTAAGTGATACGCAAGGGCTCCCCCTAAATTTGTGCATTATTTAAGATTTTCTTTTGAATGCAAATGCACAATCGATTAGGATCATGGGTTACTCTTCCATGTCACATACATCTTAGTGGAGCGCTCAAAATGATAGGATTTAAAGCATGGACTCATCACTAAGCAAAGTGAATGATCAGATAAGGAATATAAAAGATGATATTATCCAAGCAAACATTAAAGTATAATATGATTAAACGCGTGATCATACAAGTATCTCACACAGACATAAAGTATCAAATGAGCACACACACACAAAAGTTCAAATAGCAAGAGAGACAAAGCAGCAAGACACACAAACACACACACACACACACTCTCTCTCTCTAAGCCTATGATCTATACATTTCTCCCCCTTTGGCAACAAGTTACCAAAAAGTTTGAAAATGCATAGTGCTATGCGTCTCTCAGTCTTGATCTTCGGGAGGTGGTGTAGAGAGAACTCTGAGGACGAAGGCATCTGTAGAAGTTGTTGGAGCTGGTGGAGTAGGTGCTAGAGGTGGCGCTGAAGCTATTGCTGTGGGTGCAGATGAAGTATCTCTTGTATCTAGCACTGGCACTGCAGCTGACCTCTGACCTCTTGGCACTCACTGAAATGCATCCGTAGTTTCCTTCCCTCTCTTCTCCTCTGCTTCCTCCTGGAGCTACTCGACTACAGTCTATATCTCAGTCACTTTGAGATCACGATCATAAAACTTTGTCTCAACAATCCTCTCCAAGCTCTCCTGATTCCGAGTCAGGGTGGCCAAGCCCTTCTCAATCCTCAAAGTTGCCTGAATCAGATAAGCAAGCTGATCTTGTTTGCTCTTCAAGAACACTTGAGATGCTTCCTCAATACTTGGCATCCTTGCAACCTTTTCTACCTTTGCCTTAGCTCTCTTCTCTTGTGCTCGCACAGACGAATGATCATTCTCATTCATCACAACTACGTTATCCTCAAATTCTGGGTGCAATGGTAAATGCTCCTTGTCTGTAACATCCCAAATTTTCAATTTGGAATGTTATACATAGGTCATTCATGCATATCATATTTTATTGCATTTCGTTTCGCGATCCTCGAAATTCTAAGCAACTCAAGGACACACGGAAAGAGTTGGGGATTTCACGTTTTTCATATTTCAATTTTATCAAATATTGAAACAAGGATCATTTTGGTTTTAAATAATTTTTCTCCCGAAAATATTTTGTATTAAAATATATGAGAGGAGATAATATGACTTCTCCAAAATAAACGAAATATTGGAGGAAAAAATTAAAATCAATAAATAAATTTTATTTGGAGTTTATTACAATTTTATTTGAATTAGGAAAAATATGTGTTTTTCAAAATTGCATTAGAGGCCCAAGTAAATGTTCACCTTGTCCGCTATGTTTTTAGAGGACGGGAAACTTTATTTTAGGATGTTTGGTGTCCGCTTAGTATTTATTTTAATCATTTTTCTGCGCGTCAGAATATTTTAAAAAAAAGTTATCGACCTTACCGGGTCGTGTCCGCCTGGGACACTGACCCGCCTCGCGTCGCCCGCCGCCGCCCCACCCCGCCGCCGGAGCCGCCCGTCGCCGGAGCCGCACCGCCGTCTCGCCGCCGCCTTGCCGACCGTCGCCGGAGGTAGCCTCCGCCGCCGCGGGTTTTCGCGAGAAAACAGATCGGTTTTATTTCAAAAACCCTAGATCTCGTTTTTTAGAATGGTTTTGTTTTGGTTTTTCCCCGTTTAGTTAAATAGCGGACGTTCTTCCGTACGTTCGTTTTAACGAGCTGTGTTCATCCATTAGTACAGCGAATGTTTGTTTGTTAGCCTGTTCGTCAGTTTTTTTCTTTTTTCCAGGGTTTTTCCGTGATTATTTTCGATCATGATTTCTGCCCTGATCTTCGTTTTAGTTTATATTTTTGCTCGTTTATCGGAATCACGCTACTCAAGCGCCTAGATCTTCCCCTCGAAGCCCTCTTTCTATTTAACCAACTTGAACAAGATTTTGGTACTGTAAAACATGACTTTAGTCCAGATTAGTAATCAGATCTTGTTTCTTTCGTAGTTTGAGTTTCGTTTCTCCATTTGATTTGATTCTTTTTGCAAACCAGAGTTCTTCAGTTGAACTTTCTGGTTAGATCCTATTATTTGAGTTTTACCAGTGCATCTTTGTTTGATTGATTATGTATGCTATTGTTTGCTTGCGATAGAATACCCAGAGTGCGAAGCATGCTACTACGAGTCACTAGGTTTTGCAGATCGTCGGCAAGGCAAGTAACACATTGATCATACTCTTTTCATACCAAGTTTTTATGCATTAGTTTCAACCCGTACACATTGCATGAGTAGGATCTCTTAACATGTGGGTTTGGGAAGTAGATGATGAGGTAGAACCTATTGCCCTTTTGTTATCAAACCCAGGGAGTTACTTCTACGTTATGCTTATATTGCCATGCTATGCTCATAGACGTGGATTGGGATTGAGTGTATCCATGACAGATGTGAGTTCTTAATTAATGGCTCAACTTAAGGTGGCAACTTTAATACACATCTGGGTGGATTGCTTGTGGGCACCTGGAGAATCCAGTGTTGTCCTAGGATATCCCGGAGGACCCGTGTGATCATCCTACGATCCGCCACCCAGGCTTAAGGGGATCATAAGATTATTCATGCTAGAAACTTACCTGTGCAGCCACAAGCCATTATGGGCTCTGGCATAGTTGAGTATGTTGCATGACCTCTTCCAGTGGTAGGCTAGCAGATGTAGGGGATGTAGGTTGGTACTGTCTACCCGGGGTTAGAGTTAATGCTTCTGAAAGACTGTGTCTCGGTCATCCATTTCTAAAACACCGTGCAGTGTGAGAAATCCAACAGAGGAGATTGAGTCTTGAGGGGAAAAGTGCGCAAACCTCTGCAGAGTGTATAAACTAATCATGGTAAGCCGTGACCCCGGTAATGGACATCTTGAGTATCTGGTACTTGAATTATTGATTTGATCTCATCACTCTAAATTAATTTGTTGGGTTGTTAATGATTACTTTAATGGGGATTGAGTTGGAGGAACCTTCTCAATGATGTTTCAACCACCATGATAGTTAAATAAAATTTATTCCTTTGATGTAGGGAAAAATTGGATTTTTGCAAAAACAATATAACAATAGAGCCTCCACCAGCCAAATATCCATGTAGTGATAGCGTTTATCTGTTCATTGCTCTACTGTGTTATATTGCCAGCATATTCCATGTGCTGGCCCATTTTCGGGCTGCAACGTATCATGTTGCAGACTTTTCAGACGACGACTAAGGTGCCATAGGTCGTTTGTCACGCACTCAGCTATGCCATTGGAGTTGATGGACTCACTTTATCTTCTAAGCCTTCCGCTGTTATCGAATTAGATGGCCTTAAGCCATATTTATTGTAATAAGCTCTCTTTTGAGACAATCGATGTAATAAGTGTGTGATTGCTACTCTATTATAAATCCTTCGAGTACTATGTGTGTCAGAATTACCTATCCAGGGATGACATTGAAGACAGAGACTTGACCGTCTGAGGTCGGGTCCCTACATTGTCCAACAAGTAAGTGCTTATGCCCATCTTGGAATTGATGAGCACCTGAATGTGTGGAGCATACCCACAAGATATTTTCTGATCTGCAGGAGTCCTCTTGATTGTCTCAACAATCACACTCATGACCTTGAATTTTTGAGGAAAATTAAATATCTGCAGCAAGTTGATTGAATGGCCTCTTATCATCTTGTGATCTCCAGATTTTGGTAACAGAGTATGCCTTAAGATAGTGTTGATTATAAGCAGACCAGACAACAGATAATGCACAGATCCAAGCTTGCCTGTCTCCAAAGCTTTGTTTGGGATCT
Source organism: Triticum urartu (assembly GCF_003073215.2). Lineage (NCBI taxonomy): Eukaryota > Viridiplantae > Streptophyta > Magnoliopsida > Poales > Poaceae > Triticum > Triticum urartu. The sequence goes on along the minus strand of NC_053025.1, from coordinate 532,062,687 downwards.
CCTTGTACATGTTTGCCATTGATTTGTGGTACTTCTTCTTCTTGGCATACACATCCAAATCATCCTCATGCTCTTTTGGGGCATTCATCAACTTCGCCCACTCATCAACAGTTGATTGGTACCTTGTACCCTCAGACATCCATATGATTCTACCATCTAGATAGAACTGCATAATGAGCTCATCATTCCATTTGGCAAGCTTTTGTCCCACAAACTCAGCAACTCCACAAGCTTTGAAGCTTTCACGCACTCCTGGGAAATTGTCTTCATTTTCATCAATGAATTCCCAATCGACCCACTTCATGTCACGTACTATAGGTTTCTTGTCCAGTAGAATGGTCTCATAGAAATCCTGCTCTTCCTTGTTGTGGAACCTATAGTCCACTGTAGTCCTCCTCCTCGTAGCATAGGGATCAGACTGTCTCACTACTAGGAAAAGGCCTACTAGTGGCGCACCTATTTTGCCTACTAATGGCGCACTACAGGTGCGCCACTAGCATCATGCCTTTAGTATTTTTTTACTAATGGCACACCTATGGTGCGCCATTAGTATCTGCTATACAAATGCCGCACCACAGGTGCGCCATTAGTATCCCACAGGTGCGCCATTAGTATCGGGTATACTAATGGCGCACCACATGGAAGTGCGCCATTAGTAACAATTTTTTAAAAAAAATCAATTTTTTTTGTTTTTTTCTTAATCTCGGGTCACTATGGCTTAATCTCGGGTCAATATGCTTAATCTCAAGTCAAATCGCACTCGGTGGTCAAACTTCCCGGAAGGTCATCCATCCTCACACTACACCAGCCCGAGCACGCTTAACTTCGTAGTTCTATCCCACCCCAGCACCAGCTCACTTCACAGGCACTTGTTGATATATCTATCATATCAATCCTATTAAACCTTGTTGATGTCTAGGACTTTGTTCATGTTCATGAGTATGATGAAATTTTGAAAAAATATTTCAAACTTCCCGGTCATATTACGTATCATATTTTGAAAAAAAAATCATTTTTTTAAACCAATTTTTTTTCTGTTACTAGTGGCGCACCTAGCAAATGGTGCGCCACTAGTAAGTTTGATTTTTTTTCATTTTCCCCCTCTAGATCTTAAAAGCCCCGTATCTTTCATTCTGTTAGGTTTTTGGGGATTTTGAAGATGTTGAACAAAGTTCCCCCCCTTTCAATTCGGATGTAACTTTTTGAGTAGATGATTTTTCATATAAAAAACTTTTTAATCCGAGTTCGTATGCAAAAGTTATGCCCATTTTACTAAATTCCAGAGAAATTTTGCAAATAAAGTCGAAATTCATATTTGTAAATTTTCCCAACAACTAGACCACATATCACATGGGAAACTTATTTTTTTAACTAAAAAGGCGGTCCACCAGGGGGTGCATTTAGCACCAGGGATACTAATGGTGCACCACACATCAGGTGCGCCATTAGTAACCTTGGTGCTAAATATATTACTAATGGCGCACTTCATGTGTGGTGCGCCATTAGTAGTTTTGAAGAAAAAAATATAAAAATTTGTTATTAATGGCGCACCAGTGGACGGTGCGCCACTACTAATTAATGGCGCACCAGTGGACGGTGCGCCATTACTATGGCGCACCAGTGGACGGTGCGCCACTACTAGTTAAAACTAGTAGTGGCGCACCGTCCACTGGTGCGCCATTACTATCAAATTTTTTTTAATTTTTTTCAAAACTACTAATGGCGCACGGTGGGTGTGGTGCGCCATTACAATGTCAACTAGTACCGGCGCACTATCCCATGGTGCGCCATTAGTAACAATTTTTTTTCAAAACTACTAATGGCGCACCACACACCAGGTGCGCCATTAGTAATATATTACTAATGGTGCACCTGTATCTGGTGCGCCACTGCTATATAGCAGTGGCGCACCACATACACGGTGCGCCATTAGTGTCCATATCATCTATAGCCCTTTTCCTAATAGTGTCTCCAAAGTCTCAGTCCAACATCCTTCCTGATGTTCATGTCCTCAACCACTGGATGAATGTCATTGTGTTCTGCAATCGTTGGTTTCGGTTTTCTCAGCACTTGGGCTTCTGCATCTTCTTCATCAACTTCAGGCACTGGGGCCTTGTTCTTTTCTTCAGTTGGGATGTTCCTGGTGCTTCTCTTGGGCTTAGAAGGCTTCTGAGCTTGAGCTACAACCTTGGAGGCAGTCTTGGGCTTTGAAGTGGCAGCCCCTGACTTAATGGCAACCCCCATAAGCTTCTGGAACTTGGGTGCTGGTGCAACATCCTCTTCCTCTTCACTTCTTCTGGATCTCTCATTATAGAGGATCTACCAATGACTCTAGCAGTGGTCTTCTTGACCCTCTCTTTCATTTTCTTTCCCTCTCCAGCAGCCTCTTCAGTTGGCTTAGGGATTTCAGCAGTTGAACCCCTGGCCTTTAGAGTTGGCACCCTCTTGGCAGGGGTCTTCCTATGCAATCCAGGCTTTGTTGTTGCAACAATACCATACTCTTTCTTCAGCACTTTCTTTTTGGAACTAACTTCTTCCTCAACAGCCACATAGTCCTCATCTTCAGAATCTGAGGTTTTGTTATTCCTTGTTATGGTGGCTGCCTTGGGCAAGTTACTGGGAGTGCTCCTGCTGCCCTCATCATAGCTGCTTGAGGGACTAGTGCCCTCATTCAATTTTACTTGCTCTTCTAACTTGTTCTGACTATTACTTTGGTCAGACATCCTGGCAATCAAACTGACAGCAAACCCTGTGAATGGATATAGATGAGGTAGAATGGATGAGCATCACAAAGTGCAGAGTTTTTGTAAGACAAATGAGTCAAAAACTTAGTTTTAGTTCTCCACAGAAATCATTTCGGAGCTTCTGATTTGCAAACTCGGTGATACCGAAGCAACTGTTGGAGTCTAAACTAGTGAACTCGGTCAGACCGAGTCACAGGTCGGTGGCTTCAAGATTGCTTGGGTTTCATAGAGAATCGAATTCAGTCGCACCAACTTGGAATTTTTGGTCAGACCTAAAAGCGCATGTACAATGGTCTAAGCCAAATCGGTGGGACCGATTTCTACAACTTGGTTGGTCCGAGATGAGTTCGGCGGAGACCTAACCCTAAATTTTTGAATCAAACTTAACCTAAAAGATGTTTTCTCTGGATAGATTGATTTCATACTTGGTACTGATCGGGGCAAAGCAATCTGCTAGGAATCGGAACGAGGAATTAGCACATAAAGTCGAACTCATACCCTAGTTCGGTGGGAGTTCGCTACGGCGACAACGGCGGGGCAGAATCCCTTTGACGGCAACGGAAACCAGCGGCGGGAGGTCACTGGCGACGAGGAGATGATCTGGAGACCTGAGGCGGCAGAGCAGGATATGCGCGGGCTAAGGTGGTTTGAAGAAATTTCCAAAATCTCACCCCTAGGTATATATATCCTGACCCTGTTGGTGTGACCGCGTGGAACAACTCGGTGGCACTAAGATGCAGAATTGCAAGAGGTTACTACAACTCGGTGTGACCGAAAAGTTCAAATCGGTCGCACCGAGAATGAAAACCTAGATCAACTCAGTGAACTTGGCGTGATCGAAATGGATGGATCGGTCAGACCGAAATGCATAGAGAGGTTTTGGAAGTTTAAGTCTATGACGAATCGGGGACTCCGAGTGCTACTCCCATAGAGTGGTTCGAATCTGACTTGATCAAACTTTGCGATGTAGCATGAATAGAGTTCGAGACGAGAAAATCATTGATAGCTAGAGGAGGTTCTTAGGCATTCTTATCCATCCACTTGGCAAAAGAGAAAGAGCCAAACAATCAAAACAACAAGTGGATGTCCTCGAATGAGTAAAATATGCAATCAACATTCTCAAACAATAAAATGACAAATGAAATATGTGGCAAAGCATGCACAAACACTCTAGCATCTATCAAGCAATTGGCAATGACTAGGTCATCTATATATGAGTATATTGACTTAGGAGTCAAATGAGAACATTTGATCGTAGGTCATACTCATCCTTTAAGCACAATTGGGATTACCACTTTTACATAAAGCATTGTTGTGTTCACACCATTAGAGTTGCTTTAGCTCAATTGATTAGAGTAATGCTCCCCCTAAATGTGATATCCCCCCTAAGAGGGATGAACTAACCTTGGGTTTTGTCGATGACTACTTCATGTAGGTGTTGAAGATGTGGATGCTCAATGTTGATGTAGATCATTTGGAGCAATCCATTGGAGTGAGTTGCACTTTCAATACCTACACGGGTTAGTCCCACAAGTAACAAACAATGATATCGATAGACATAGAGTGATGTACACATTAGATGATGTCCATGAAAGCATTAGGTTACCTTGTCCCTTGTCTTACCACAAGAGGGTTTGTGACTCCTTGAACTAGTGCAAGATTTGGAAGTTGTTTTCACATGTCCTCGCCAAAATGATATGAGTGAAGTATGTTGGCGGAGTGCCCTCAAGAACTCTCTAATTCTTCTACTTTAGGATCCACATCATCTGGATGGGAATCCTTGGAGTTGTAGTCGTACTTGATGAAGTAGAACTTGATGTAGTCTTGGGAACCCACTTGACCAAGGCCTTAGGAGCTTATTCAAATGCATCAATCTCCTCTTGAAGCTTGTCCTTGCCTTTTTTTCTTGTGGCCTTGTGGTGGAAGATCATCTTAGGCTTGTGTCCCTTGGAAGGAAGTAGGATCATACTTCTCTTATTGAGGAACAAACTTTGTCTTGGGGTATTGATCTTCTTCCCACTCAACTTCATTGGCATTAAACTTTCGTTCAAAACCAACACCTTGATACTTCCGGTGCCTTCCTTGCTTGCTCACAATTTCCTCAAATTGCTTACTCCCGACAAGGCTCTTGTAAACACCTTTCTCCATAATTCCCTTCAATAAGATATTTTCTTGCTCAAGTGTAACTTGGCTAACAGAATCATTAGTGGAATCAAGAGAAGTACTAGAAGCAACAATATTGGATTTAACGTGATTATTGTTACTACTAGAGGAAGAATCTTTCTTACTCTTGTTGCTAGATTTAACTTGTGGCATGTAAGTAGACAAGAGTAAGCACTTGGCAATGTAAGAAGAACTTTTCTTATGAAGATCATCATTGATAGCTTTTAAGAACCCATGCTCTTGGTCAAGGTTGAGCTTTTCAAAGGCTAACTTATCATGAGTCTTTAAATGGTCTCGATGGTTTTCCAAGGCAGTTTCATGAGCTAACTTAAGAGTGTTTAGTTCTTTAGTTAGATGCTCAATCTCCTTCTTATCATCATCATTTGTTTTATCTTGATTAGAATGATTAATCGCAAGTTCATCATAGTTTTCATCACTAGAGTTCTCAACAAGTAAATCATCATCACCTAGCAAATCATCTTCATCACTATTGAAATCAACATACTCGGGGTGTGATACCTTTGCGCCTTTAGCCATGAAGCATCTTCCAATTCCTTCAATTGGTGAGTCAAATATGTCATAGGAGTTGGTTGACACAGGTGCTAGACCGGCAACACCTTCATCTTGAGTATATTCGGAGTCGGAGTGATAACTTCTCCCGGAGTAATTATCGGAGTTGGAGCGGGATACCCATTCACCAACATGATCTTGATGACTTCGTTTTGTGTAGCTCCTTGATGACTTGTCCTTCCTTTATTAATTCTTGATTCTCCATGATGTTCTTCGTTCATAATGATCATATCTACTCCTTCTCTCTCTTGGTGGTGATTCTTCTCTTCTACTTATCCTTTTGGGTGAATCTTCTCTTCTCTTGTACGGGGGCGTATACTCATTAGGGTAGTGTCCAGGTCTTCCTCAATTATAGCAATTTCGTTCACAACTAAAGATCTTTTGTCATTGTAGGACCTTGACTTGGAACTTCTTTCTTTGCTTCTACTCTTGTAAAACTTGTTGAAGTTCTTCAACATTAGGCTCAATTATTCATTGAAGGCTTGTTTCTCACTTGATGATGTAGGAGCATCACATAAGGCTTTGTAAGCACCACTTGACTTGTTGTGAAGCTCTTCCTTATCCTTGAGTGACATCTCATTAGCAACAATTCTTCCAATCACTTCTATTGACTTGAGATATTTGTAGTTGGGCATCATTTTGATCAATGTGCACACGGTATCATATTTTCCCTCCAAGGCTCTTAGGATCTTCTTGATGATGAATCTATAAGTCATCTCTTCACTTCCTAAGCCGGCAATCTCATTTGTGATGAGAGCAAGCCTAGAGTACATTTCGGCGACACCTTCATCATCCTTAATTTTGAACTTGTCAAGTTGACTTTGAAGCACATCCAATTTGGATTCCTTGACGGAGTCGGTACCTTCGTGCATATCAGTCAAAGTATCCCAAATTTCCTTTGCATTCTCAAGACGGCTGATTTTGTTGAATTCTTCGGGGCACATTCCGTTGAAGAGGATATCGCAAGCTTGAGCATTGTATTGCAGCATCTTCAACTCTTCCATGGTAGCTTCAAGGTTCGGTTCCCTCCCATCAAAGAATTCACCTTGCAAGACAATACACACAATAGCCCAAACGACGGGGTTATGTCCAAGAATATGCATTTTTGTCTTATGCTTCCAACTAGAAAAATTAGTACCATCAAAGTAAGGACCTCTACGGTGGTAGTTTCCCTCGCTAGACATCATACTCTCCTAGGTTGTGAAACCAAGGCTATGATCACCAAAGCTACGGAAATCAAGACAAATTGAGACCAAAGCTCTGATACCACTTGTAGGATCGAAAGTATGTCTAGAGGGGGGTGATTAGACTAGTTGAACAAATAAAAATCTGGCCTTTTTCCAATTTTAAGTCTCGGCAGATTTAGCAACTTAGAACAAGTCAAGCAATCAACCTACACATGCAAGCCTAAGAGTATAGCAGCGGAATGTAAAACATTTGCATATGAACGTAAAGGGAGGAGTTTGGAGGGAGAAAATGCAATTTAGACACGGAGATTTTTGGCATGGTTCCGATAGGTGGTTCTGTCGTACATCCACATTGATGGAGACTTCAACCCACGAAGGGTAACGGTTGCGCGCGTCCATGGAGGGCTCCACCCACGAAGGTTCCACGAAGAAGAAACCCTGTCTATCCCACCATGTCCATCGCCCACGTATGGCTTGCCTCACTTGGGCTGATCTTCATGAAGTAGGCAATCTCTTTGCCTGTACAAACTCCTTGGTTTAACTCCACAATCTTGTCGGAGGCTCCCAAGTGACACCTAACCAACCTACGAGACACCACTCACCAAAAGGTAATAGATGGTGTGTTGATGATGAACTCCTTGCTCTTGTGCTCCAAATGATAGTCTCCTCAACACTCAACTCTCTATCACAGATTTTGATTTGGTGGAAATATGATTTGAATGGAAAGCAACTTGGGGAAGGCTAGAGATCAAGATTCAGATGGTTGGAATGGAATATCTTGGTCTCAACACATGAGTAGGTGGTTCTCTCTCAGCAAATGAATGTTGAAGTGTAGGCACGTGCTGATGGCTCTCCTTCATAATGAAGGAAGGGTGGTGGGGTATATATAGCCTCCAAACGAAATCTAACTGTAACACACAATTTACCAACCTCAGTGGGACTGAATCAGAAAACTCGGTCAGACCGATTCAGTTCAAAATTTGAACGTTAGGCTTTTTGGCGGGACCGACATGTCAACTCGGTGGGATCGATTTCATTAGGGTTAGGGCATAAAATAATCTCATGAGACCGATTACACAACCTCGGTAGGACCGACTTTGGTAATAAGCTAACCAGAGAGTTGGTCAGGCAAACTCGGTGGGAACGAATTGCTCATTTCGGTGAGACCGAAATGTTACAAAAGGGAAATAGAGAGTTTGCATTGTGAACTCGGTGGGACCGATCGCTCATCTCGGTTGAACTAAAACATTGCAATCCCATCTCGGTCGAAATGTTGCAAAAGGGAAATAGAGAGTTTGCAATCCCATCTCGGTGAGACCGAGATCCCTATCGGTGATACCTTAATGACTAGGGTTTCTGGTAGTGGCTATGTCAAGTGAACTCGGTGGCGCTGGATAGAACATTTTGGTGGGGCCGAGTTTGACTTTTGGTTTGGGACATACGTGGATATGAGAAAGTGGTTGAGGTTTTTTTTGGAGCATATCACTAAGCATTTTGAGCAAGTAAGTCATTATGCAACACCTCACCCCCATTTAATAGTATTGGCTTTTCCTATGGACTCAATGTGATCTTGGATCACTAAAATGAAAATGTAGAGCCTTGAGCTTGAGCCAATGTGTGTCCTTAGCATTTTGAGGGGCCCAAATTCCTAATCCATGGCATGCCAATCAATGAACTTTCTGAAATCGTCATCTTGAAATGGAATTAGTTCAATGAGCTATATGTTGTTAGTAATTACCAAAACCACCCTAGGATAGTTGCACTTTCAACAAGGTGCACCTTGCCTTGATATCTCTGCTCGTCGGGAGTCAGCCTGGTGACGCCGCCCCTGGTGAAGTCTTGGTGTCATCTGCCTTGCGAGGCTTGGCCCCTCGCAAGGAGCCAAGCCGTGGGCCCCAGGCAGGCAATTCTGGGTACCCCCTTCCCAGGACTCCGACGGTAGCCCCCAGGCCCAAGGCGCGCTCGAGCTTGACTTTGAGGCGTAGCTGTTGGGGAACGCAGTAATTTCAAAAAATTTCCTATGCACATGCAAGATCATGGTGATGCATAGCAACGAGAGGGGAGAGTGTTATCTACGTACCCACGCAGACCGACTGCGGAAGCGTTGACGCAACATAGAGGAAGTAGTCGTACGTCTTCTCGATCCGACTGATCCAAGCACCGTTACTCCGGCACCTCCGAGTTCTTAGCACACGTACAGCTCGATGACGATCCCCGGGCTCCGATCCAGCAAAGCATCGGGGAGGAGTTTCGTCAGCACGATGGCGTGGTGACGATCTTGATGTTCTTCCGTCGCAGGGCTTCGCATAAGCACCGCTACAATATGATCGAGGTGGAATATGGTGGCAGGGGGCACCGCACACGGCTAAGGAACAATCTCAAGGATCAACTTGTGTGTCTAGAGGTGCCCCCCTGCCCCCGTATATAAAGGATCCAAGGGGGAGGGGGCGGCCGGCCAGGAGGAGGGCGCAGGAGGAGTCCTGCTCCTACCGGGAGTAGGACTCCCCCCCAATCCTAGTTGGAATAGGATTCCCCGAGGGGGAAAGAGAGAGGGGGGGGGGCGGCCACCTCTCCTTGTCCCAATAGGACTAGGGGAGGGGGGAGGCGCGCGGCCCACCTTGGGCTGCCCCTTTCTCCTTTCCACTAAAGCCCACTAAGGCCCATATAGCTCCCGGGGGGGGGGGGGGGTTCCGGTAACCTCCCGGTACTCCGGTAAAATCTCGATTTCACCCGGGGCACTTCCGATATCCAAACATAGGTTTCCAATATATCAATCTTTATGTCTCGACCATTTCAAGACTCCTCGTCATGTCCGTGATCACATCCGGGACTCCGAACTAACTTCGGTACATCAAAATGCATAAACTCATAATAACTGTCATCGTAACGTTAAGCGTGCGGACCCTACGGTTCGAGAACAATGCAGACATGACTGAGACACATCTCCGGTCAATAACCAATAGAGGGACCTGGATGCCCATATTGGCTCCTACATATTCTACGAAGATCTTTATCGGTCAGACCGCATAACAACATACGTTGTTCCCTTTGTCATCGGTATGTTACTTGCCCGAGATTCGATCGTCGGTATCCAATACCTAGTTCAATCTCGTTACCGGCAAGTCTCTTTACTCGTTCCGTAATACATCATCTCACAACTAACATATTAGTTGTAATGCTTGCAAGGCTTATGTGATGTGCATTACCGAGAGGGCCTAGAGATACCTCTCCGACAATCGGAGTGACAAATCCTAATCTCGAAATACGCCAACCCAACATGTACCTTTGGAGACACCTGTAATGCTCCTTTATAATCACCCAGTTACGTTGTGACGTTTGGTAGCACCCAAAGTGTTCCTTCGGCAAACGGGAGTTGCATAATCTCATAGTCATAGGAACATGTATAAGTCATGAAGAAAGCAATAGCAACATACTAAACGATCGGGTGCTAAGCTAATGGATGGGTCATGTCAATTAGATCATTCAACTAATGATGTGACCTCGTTAATCAAATAACAACACTTTGTTCATGGTTAGGAAACGTAACCATCTTTGATTAACGAGCTAGTCAAATAGAGGCATACTAGTGACACTCTGTTTGTCTATGTATTCACACATGTATTATGTTTCCGGTTAATACAATTCTAGCATGAATAATAAACATTTATCATGATATAAGGAAATAAATAATAACTTTATTATTGCCTCTAGGGCATATTTCCTCCAGTCTCCCACTTGCACTAGAGTTAATAATCTAGATTACACAGTAATGATTCTAACACCCATGGAGCCTTGGTGCTGATCATGTTTTGCTCCTGGAAGAGGCTTAGTCAACGGATCTGCAACATTCAGATCCATATGTATCTTGCAAATCTCTATGTCTCCCACCTGGACTAAATCCCGGATGGAATTGAAGCGTCTCTTGATGTGCTTGGTTCTCTTGTGAAATCTGGATTCCTTTGCCAAGGCAATTGCACCAGTATTGTCACAAAAGATTTTCATTGGACCCGATGCACTAGGTATGACACCTAGATCAGATATGAACTCCTTCATCCAGACTCCTTCGTTCGCTGCTTCCGAAGCAGCTATGTACTCCACTTCACATGTAGATCCCGCTACGACGCTTTGTTTAGAACTGCACCAACTGACAGTTCCACCGTTTAATGTAAACACGTATCCGGTTTGCGATTTAGAATCGTCCGGATCAGTGTCAAAGCTCGCATCAACGTAACCTTTTACGATGAGCTCTTTGTCACCTCCATATACGAGAAACATATCCTTAGTCCTTTTTAGGTATTTCAGGATGTTCTTGACCGCTGTCCAGTGATCCACTCCTGGATTACTTTGGTACCTCCCTGCTAAACTAATAGCAAGGCACACATCAGGTCTGGTACACAGCATTGCATACATGATAGAGCCTATGGCTGAAGCATAGGGAACATCTTTCATTTTCTCTCTATCTTCTGCAGTGGTCGGGCATTGAGTCTGACTCAACTTCACACCTTGTAACACAGGCAAGAACCCTTTCTTTGCTTGATCCATTTTGAACTTCTTCAAAATCTTGTCAAGGTATGTGCTTTGTGAGAGCCCAATTAAGCGTCTTGATCTATCTCTATAGATCTTTATGCCTAATATGTAAGCAGCTTCACCGAGGTCTTTCATCGAAAAACTCTTATTCAAGTATCCCTTTATGCTATCCAGAAATTCTATATCATTTCCAATTAGTAATATGTCATCCACATATAATATCAGAAATGCTACAGAGCTCCCACTCACTTTCTTGTAAATACAGGCTTCTTCGAAAGTCTGTATAAAACCAAATGCTTTGATCACACTATCAAAGCGTTTATTCCAACTCCGAGAGGCTTGCACCAGTCCATAAATGGATCGCTGGAGCTTGCACACTTTGTTAGCTCCCTTTGGATCGACAAAACCTTCTGGTTGCATCATATACAACTCTTCTTCCAGAAATCCATTCAGGAATGCAGTTTTGACATCCATTTGCCAAATTTCATAATCATAAAATGCAGCAATTTCTAACATGATTCAGACAGACTTAAGCATCGCTACGGGTGAGAAGGTCTCATCGTAGTCAGCCCCTTGAACTTGTCGAAAACCTTTTGCGACAAGTCGAGCTTTGTAGACAGTAACATTACCGTCAGCGTCAGTCTTCTTCTTGAAGATCCATTTATTCTCAATCGCTTGCCGATCATCGGGCAAGTCAACCAAAGTCCATACTTTGTTCTCATACATGGATCCCATCTCAGATTTCATGGCTTCAAGCCATTTTGCGGAATCTGGGCTCACCATCGCTTCTTCATAGTTCGTAGGTTCATCATGATCTAGTAGCATGACTTCCAGAACAGGATTACCGTACCACTCTGGCATGGATCTCACTCTGGTTGATCTACGAGGTTCAGTAGTATCTTGATCTGAAGTTTCATGATCATTATCATTAGCTTCCTCACTAACTGGTGTAGGTGTCACTGAAACAGTTTTCTGTGATGTACTACATTCCAGTAAGGGAGCAGGTACAGTTACCTCGTCAAGTTCTACTTTCCTCCCACTCACTTCTTTCGAGAGAAACTCCTTCTCTAGAAAGTTTCCGAATTTAGCAACAAAAGTCTTGCCTTCGGATCTGTGATAGAAGGTGTATCCAATAGTTTCCTTTGGATATCCTATGAAGACACATTTCTCTGATTTGGGTTTGAGCTTATCAGGTTGAAGCTTTTTAACATAAGCATCACAGCCCCAAACTTTCAGGAACGACAACTTTGGTTTCTTGCCAAACCACAGTTCATAAGGCGTCGTCTCAACGGATTTTGATGGTGCCCTATTTAACGTGAATGCGGCCGTCTCTAGAGCGTATCCCCAAAACAATAGCGGTAAATCAGTAAGAGACATCATAGATCGCACCATATCTAGTAAAGTACGATTAAGACGTTCGGACACACCATTACGCTGTGGTGTTCCGGGTGGCGTGAGTTGCGAAACTATTCCACAATTTTTCAAATGTACACCAAACTCGTAACTCAAATATTCTCCTCCACGATCAGATCGTAGAAACTTTATTTTCTTGTTACGATGATTGTCAACTTCACTCTGAAATTCTTTGAACTTTTCAAATGTTTCAGACTTGTGTTTCATTAAGTAGATATACCCATATCTGCTTAAGTCATCTGTGAATGTGAGAAAATAATGATATCCGCCACGAGCCTCAATATTCATCGGACCACATACATCTGTATGTACGATTTCCAACAAATCTGTTGCTCTCTCCATAGTACCGGAGAATGGTGTTTTAGTCATCTTGCCCATGAGGCATGGTTCGCAAGTACCAAGTGATTCATAATCAAGTGGTTCCAAAAGTCCATCAGTATGGAGTTTCTTCATGCGCTTTACACCGATATGACCTAAACGGCAGTGCCACAAATAAGTTGCACTATCATTATCAACTCTGCATCTTTTGGCTTCAACATTATGAATATGTGTATTACTACTATCGAGATTCAATAAGAATAGACCACTCTTCAAGGGTGCATGACCATAAAAGATATTACTCATATAAATAGAACAACCATTATTCTCTGATTTAAATGAATAACCGTCTCGCATTAAACAAGATCCAGATATAATGTTCATGCTCAACGCTGGCACCAAATAACAATAATTTGGGTCTAATACTAATCCCGAAGGTAGATGTAGAGGTAGCGTGCCGACCGCGATCACATCGACTTTGGAACCGTTTCCCACGCGCATCGTCACCTCGTCCTTAGCCAATCTTCGCTTAATCCGTAGTCCCTGTTTCGAGTTGCAAATATTAGCAACAGAACCGGTATCAAATACCCAGGTGCTACTGTGAGCATTGGTAAGGTACACATCAATAACATGTATATCACATATACCTTTGTTCACCTTGCCATCCTTCTTATCCGCCAAATACTTGGGGCAGTTCCGCTTCCAGTGACCAGTCTGCTTGCAGTAGAAGCACTCAGTTTTAGGCTTAGGTCCAGACTTGGGTTTCTTCTCTTGAGCAGCAACTTGCTTGCCGTTCTTCTTGAAGTTGCCCTTCTTCTTCCCTTTGCCATTTTTCTTGAAACTAGTGGTCTTATTGAACATCAACACTTGATGCTCCTTCTTGATTTCTACCTCCGCAGCTTTCAGCATTGCGAAGAGCTCGGGAATAGTCTTGTTCATCCCTTGCATATTATAGTTCATCACGAAGCTCTTGTAGCTTGGTGGCAGTGATTGGAGAATTCTGTCAATGACGCAATCATCTGGAAGATTAACTCCCAATTGAATCAAGTGATTATTATACCCAGACATTTTGAGTATATGCTCACTGACAGAACTGTTCTCCTCCATCTTGCCTATAGAACTTATTGGAGACTTCATATCTCTCAATCGGGCATTTGCTTGAAATATTAAAACTTCACTCCTGGAACATCTCATATGCTCCATGACGTTCAAAACGTCGTTGAAGTCCCGATTCTAAGCCGTAAAGCATGGCACACTGAACTATCGAGTAGTCATCAGCTTTGCTCTGCCAGACGTTCATAACATCTGGTGTTGCTCCAGCAGCAGGCCTGGCACCCAGCGGTGCTTCCAGGACGTAATTCTTCTGTGCAGCAATGAGGATAATCCTCAAGTTACGGACCTAGTCCGTGTAATTGCTACCATCATCTTTCAACTTTGCTTTCTCAAGGAACGCATTAAAATTCAACGGAACAACAGCACGAGCCATCTATCTACAATCAACATAAACAAGCAAGATACTATCAGGGACTAAGTTCATGATAAATTTAAGTTCAATTAATCATATTACTTAAGAACTCCCACTTAGATGGACATCCCTCTAATCCTCTAAGTGATCACATGATCCAAATCAACTAAACCATGTCCGATCATGACGTGAGATGGAGTAGTTTCATTGGTGAACATCACTATGTTGATCATATCTACTATATGATTCACGCTCGACCTTTCGGTCTCTGTGTTCCGAGGCCATATCTGTATATGCTTGGCTCGTCAAGTATAACCTGAGTATTCCGCGTGTGCAACTGTTTTGCACCCGTTGTATTTGAACGTAGAGCCTATCACACCCGATCATCACGTGGTGTCTCAGCACGAAGAACTTTCGCAACGGTGCATACTCAGGGAGAACACTTCTTGATAATTTAGTGAGAGATCATCTTATAATGCTACCGTCAATCAAAGCAAGATAAGATGCTTAAAAGATAAACATCACATGCAATCAATATAAGTGATATGATATGGCCATCATCATCTTGTGCCTGTGATCTCCATCTTTGAAGCACCGTCATGATCACCATCGTCACCGGCGCGACACCTTGATCTCCATCGTAGCATCGTTGTCGTCTCGCCAAACTTATGCTTCTACGACTATCACTACCACTTAGTAATAAAGTAAAGCATTACATCGCGATTGCATTGCATACAATGAAGTGACAACCATATGGTTCCTGCCAGTTGCCGATAACTTGGTTACAAAACATGATCATCTCATACAATAAAATTTAGCATCATGTCTTGGCCATATCACATCACAACATGCCCTGCAAAAACAAGTTAGACGTCCTCTACTTTGTTGTTGCAAGTTTTACGTGGCTGCTACGGGCTTAAGTAAGATCAATCTCACCTACGCATCAAAACCACAACGATAGTTTGTCAAATAGACTCCGTTTTAACCTTCGCAAGGACCGGGTGTAGCCACACTCGGTTCAACTAAAGTTGGAGAGACAGTCGCCCGCAAGCCACCTATGTGCAAAGCACGTTGGGAGAACCGGTCTCGCGTAAGCGTACGCGTAATGTTGGTCTGGGTCGTCTCGTCCAACAATACCGCCGAACCAAAGTATGACATGCTGGTAGGCAGTATGACTTATATCGCCCACAACTCACTTGTGTTCTACTCGTGCATATAACATCAAACCATAAAACCTGGCTCTGATACCACTGTTGGGGAACGCAGTAATTTCAAAAAATTTCCTACGCACACGCAAGATCATGGTGATGCATAGCAACGAGAGGGCAGAGTGTTATCTACGTACCCACGCAGACCGACTGCGGAAGCATTGACGCAACGTAGAGGAAGTAGTCGTACGTCTTCTCGATCCGACCGATCCAAGCACCGTTACTCCGGCACCTCCAAGTTCTTAGCACACGTACAGCTCGATGATGATCCCCGGGCTCCGATCCAGCAAAGCGTCGGGGAGGAGTTTTGTCAGCACGACGGTGTGGTGACGATCTTGATGTTCTTCCATCGCAGGGCTTCACCTAAGCTCCGCTACAATATGATCGAGGTGGAATATGGTGGCAGGGGGCACCGCACACGGCTAAGGAACGATCTCAAGGATCAACTTGTGTGTCTAGAGGTGCCCCCTGCCCCCGTATGTAAAGGATCCAAGGGGGAGGGGCGGCTGGCCAGGAGGAGGGCGCAGGAGGAGTCCTGCTCCTACCGGGAGTAGGACTCCCCCCCCCAATCCTAGTTGGAATAGGATTCCCCGAGGGGGAAAGAGAGAGAGAAGGGCCGGCCACCTCTCCTTGTCCTAATAGGACTAGGGGAGGGGGGAGGCACGCGGCCCACCTAGGGCTGCCCCTTTCTCCTTTCCACTAAATCCCACTAAGGCCCATATAGCTCCCCGGGGGGGGGGGGGGTTCTGGTAACCTCCCGGTACTCCGGTAAAATCTCGATTTCACCTGGGACACTTCCGATATCCAAACATAGGCTTCCAATATATCAATCTTTATGTCTCGACCATTTTGAGACTCCTCGTCATGTCCGTGATCACATCCGGGACTCCGAACTAACTTCGGTACATCAAAATGCATAAACTCATAATAACTGTCATCGTAACGCTAAGCGTGCGGACCCTATGGTTCGAGAACAATGCAGACATGACTGAGACACATCTCCGGTCAATAACCAATAGCGGGACCAAGATGCCCATATTGGCTCCTACATATTCTACAAAGATCTTTATCGGTCAGACCGCATAACAACATACGTTGTTCCCTTTGTCATCGGTATGTTACTTGCCCGAGATTCGATCGTCGGTATCCAATACCTAGTTCAATCTCGTTACCGGCAAGTCTCTTTACTCGTTCCGTAATACATCATCTCACAACCAACATATTAGTTGTAATGCTTGCAAGGCTTATGTGATGTGCATTACCGAGAGGGCCCAGAGATACCTCTCCGACAATCGGAGTGACAAATCCTAATCTCGAAATACGCCAACCCAACATGTACCTTTGGAGACACCTGTAATGCTCCTTTATAATCACCCAGTTACGTTGTGACGTTTGGTAGCACCCAAAGTGTTCCTTCG
The DNA here is from genome assembly GCF_003073215.2 of Triticum urartu. Lineage (NCBI taxonomy): Eukaryota > Viridiplantae > Streptophyta > Magnoliopsida > Poales > Poaceae > Triticum > Triticum urartu. Next base: position 532,045,674 of record NC_053025.1, on the reverse strand, counting down.
GCAAACGGGAGTTGCATAATCTCATAGTCATAGGAACATGTATAAGTCATGAAGAAAGCAATAGCAACATACTAAACGATCGTGTGCTAAGCTAATGGAATGGGTCATGTCAATTAGATCATTCAACTAATGATGTGACCTCGTTAATCAAATAACAACACTTTGTTCATGGTTAGGAAACATAACCATCTTTGATTAACGAGCTAGTCAAATAGAGGCATACTAGTGACACTCTGTTTGTCTATGTATTCACACATGTATTATGTTTCCGGTTAATACAATTCTAGCATGAATAATAAACATTTATCATGATATAAGGAAATAAATAATAACTTTATTATTGCCTCTAGGGCATATTTCCTTCAGTAGCCAAGGGGCAAGGGCGGAGCGCCACGGGCCCCAACCGCCTGCTGCCTTGGTCATCGCGTGGCAATTGATGAGACATGGGCGCCCCCGCTTCCCCACGCTGCCTCGGCAACCGTTCGACTTGACAAGTCCCTACTGCATGCAGAAGAAACCATCATTATGTGCGATCATGGAGGCCAGCGGTTGGCCTCCTTCCGAATATAAATAGGGGGAGGGGTAGAGCCCCCTCACTCATCCCTGTCTTCTCGCAGTTCGCTCCTTCTTCTTCATCTTGGTCCCTCTTGTTCCCCCGAGCTGCTTCCGCTGAAGAAGAGGTCCCGACGCCCTCACGATGCCACGGCGAGGAGGAGGTGACGCAGCCCTGGTATGTGCGGCCACCCCTACGCTTCCCACTTCCTCTGTATGCTCGGGCGCCAGGCTTGGGAGAGTCTTTCTTGCGAACCCACACCGAGGCGTCCTCACGTGAGTTCGTGCTGTGAGCGTCGATGCCTCCGCACACGTGGATCCGGTTCCCGCAGTTCTTCGCTGAAGAGATGCCATCGAGGGGGCTGCTCGAGCTGTGGCTGCAGCACGCTGGGTGCTGCAGTATAGCCACAGGAGTGGAGGTTGAGGTCGTTCCCCCGGTAAGATCTTCATGACTCGGGGACGGGGTGAGGTCGCCCGCGCCTGCCGCACGGAGGGGGCCCTCACCATTCATTTCAATTATGATGGCGCCTCCACACTGTTCTTCAAGGTCTTTGACGAGGAAGGCCACTGCCTGGAGTGCTGCCCCAGAGGAGACCGCCAGCAGGGCGAGGCGACGGGCGCAGTTCCTGCCTTGGGTCCTGCCGATGGCTCCTCCAGCAGCAGTGACGTTTCCTGGGAGTCCAGCGGCTCTCCTGTGCCTAGCGAGTCTCTAGAGTCGAGCGACTATAGCTACATGCCCCCGAGCTCCCGCCGTGCCTGGAGCGCCGCGGCGACCTCCACCCGGTGCCGACGGTGATCTGGATGGGGTTGGCACCGGTCTCACGTGGCCCATTGTTGATGATTGCGTCGGCGGCAGTGCGCGTATCCGGGGCTTCTAGGGGTTCTTCTTCTTTTGTTCCTTGCGAGGAATCGAAACAACCCCGACGGTGTATTTAAAGAACCTATAATGCTTTTGTTGCATCGCTTATTACTCTTAGCACGAGATTGTGGCTGCGTGTCTCTCTCGGGCATTACTCCCCCTTTTCATTCTTGCGGTAGCTTTAGCGCTCTACACCGTCAGGTCCCAGTCCCTAGGCAGGCTCCAGCCGTTGCTGGTATGCCAGGTAGTGATGCTATGGTCAAGGCCAGGAGGTGAGTGGCCCGAGGTCCGGTAAGAGCTCCCGAGATGTGATGCTTAGGAGGTCCCCTTCGGCATGCAAGCAACTCCCTGGAGGCCGAAAAGGGAAGCAGCACTGCCGGAGCGAGCTTGCGAGAGCGGAGGACTTCAGACAAAGAGATTCACTTTATTACACATGGGTGACTTATCTTTTGGTTACCCTGTGGTGATTCCTTGTACAACACCCGGCTTGTGCTTCAGTGGTGATGCTACTAGGTAGGGCCGCGCCGGTCTCCCCTTTCCCCGCTCATCTGAATGCTCTAGCGTCCTCGGATCCCGACCCTCGAGCGAGGCTCAACCGCCACTAGTATGCCAAGTCACGATGCCGTGGTCAAGGCCAGGGGGTGAGGGCTGGAGAGTCAGTAAGAGATCTTGAGGCGCGATGCTCAGGAGTTCCCCCTTTAACGCGCAAGTGAATCGCGTAGAAAAAGGGCGGCCGGCGAGGCTGCCTGTAGTTGAGCTCCGGAGATTCCTGTGGGTTAGTTCGAGGGGAGAGCATATCTCATAATCCCGTTCGCTGTCCTGCCACTATTCTTTCTGCAAGAAGATGAAGGCACTGAGGATCTGGTGAGGTGACGTGCACGGGGTAGGCCGTGAGCCAGAACTCGATCGCACATGTTTATTAGCGTTGCAACGATGGACCCGAGCTCAAGCGTCATGCCAGCATGTGAAACCCCCGTTACGGGATGACCGAGAGGCCGATCAGCAACGCGGGGAGCCACGAAGGGCGTCAGGCGGGTAGGTGCACACTACAAAAAAAGACACATCCATGACATTTTGGGCCGAATGAAATTTTTTCTATCATACATATGACACTTCTATGACGATAATTGTGACAAAACCCGATATCATCATAGATGTGGTGGGCTCCTACTTCTATGACAAAAAATCATGACAGAAAATGGGCTTTTCGTCTTGGTCGGGCCGGAGACGCAGCTGCATGACATTCTTTGGGCCGTCCATAACAGAAAAAACCGTGGTAGAAGCGAGGGCGAGGAAAATTTCGGGGAGTTCCCGGTTACGGTGGGAGGTCGGGGGCCGAGCGATGCGCGTTTCTCTCGTACACGTACGCACGTGTGTGCGAGGCGTTGGGTCTAACTGAACTGGAGCGAGGCGTTGGGCTCTAACTGAACCCGAGCGATTGCACTGCAGGCTACGCGTTACTGAACCCGAGCGATCGATCGATGGCTGTTAACTGAACCCGATCAAGCGATTCCTTCCTACTGCTGCTAACTGAAGCTGATCGATTGGATGCACATTGAGCATTGCGGGGGGGGGGGGGGTGGATGAATAGTGAGCGGTGGCATTGACTCTAGATGAACAGGACCCCGTGGTGTGGTGGAGGGCTGGATGAACAGTAGATGGTGGAGGGGTGCCCGTGGAGTGGTGGTTGAACAGGACCCCGTGGTGTGGAGGGCTGGATGAACAGTAGACGGTCGAGGGGTGACCGTGGAGGGGTGGTTGAACAGTAGCCGGTGGAGTAGCGTGCGGTGGAGGCTGGATGAACAGAAGCCCGTGGAGGCTGGAGGAGGTCGACGGTGGAGATGAACAGTATCCCGTGGAGTCCCGTTTTGAGGTACGCCACACCCCTCCTGATGAACAGGACCCCCGTTTTGACCGTAGCGCCCCAACACATGTCCGTTTCGTCCATTTTGCGGTACGCCACACCCCTCCCGATCATCGGGACCCCCGTTTCGACCGTAGGAGGTCCGTTTCCTCCATTTTGCGGTACGCCACACCCCTCCCGATCAACAGGACCCCCGTTTCGACCGTAGGAGGTCTGTTTCCTCCGTTTTGCGGTACGCCAGACCCCTCCCGATCAACAGGACCCCGTTCCGAACATAGGAGGTCTGTTTCCTCCGTTGTGCGGTACGCTAGGCCTCGTTTCCATCGCCTGTTCCGTCCAAGCCCTCCCGATGAACATGACCACGCATTCCGTTCCGACCCAGCCGATTGGCTACCATGCGTTCCGTTGCCTCCCGATGAACACAACGCATTCCATTGCCTCCCCATGAACACGACGCATTCCGTTGCCTCCCCATGAACATGACGACGACGCTGTTTCTCCGTTCCGACCCAGCCATGTACATGAGCCCTGGCCGTACGTACGCGCCTCTACTACGACACGTGCGCGCCTCTAGATCCACCAGTATATATGTACGTACACGTTCGCGACCAGAATGACAACGCTACGTACGCTTCGACCAGGTGGATCCCGACTGTCAGGCACTTTCTTGCCTGCGAAGATGTAGCTGGTGGGTCCCAGCAGTCAGGGGGGTGAATCGTGTTTTTGCTCGGACGCACTTCCTTGCGTGCGAAGATGTACGTAGCTGGTGGGTCCCAGCAGTCAGGGGGAAACTTTTTTTCATGAAATACGGTGGCCTGTCCGGTGGGTCCCTGCTGTCAAGTGGAGGAATAATTATTTTTCCCGTAATAAGGAGGCACCTCCTTGCTGCGGCTGTGGACCCAGCTGTCAGCTTCTCCACGTACAGTCCACGTCCGATGGAAGCCGTTCCTTCACCATGTTGACCACGCCACGCCGAGAGCACCAGGGCGGTGGACGACGGCGAGGCCTAGGAAGGGGACGACGCGGAGCCGGGGAAGACGCGGCAGTGGATGCCCATGTGTAGAGGAGTACGTTCACTGGTTCGCTGCGGTGTGAGGTTGTCATCGCCGCAGAATAACAGGGGGTGTGGGTGAGTAGAGGGATGGCCTGGCCAGTGGTGGGAGTAGTAGGGGGCGGTGAGGCCTCCACCGCATCGCAGCCGGCCATGGGAGGCAAGAGCATGAGGCATGACTGGCGCTGGTTTGGGCGGCTGGAGCAAGAAGACCAGAGGTTGAAGAAGCACTACGGCCGTTGGATGGACATCGTACGGTCACTGGAGCTAGAATCGTGCATATTGACTAAGTTGACAAAGCCCTCCATCCCTGTCACCTTAGTAGGCCCACAAGTCAGCCTGCCACTATACTGGGTCCCAGGTAATAGGGGGAGTATTCATTTTTTTGTGCGTAATAAGGAGGCACTACCTTGCGTGCGAAGATATAACTGGTGGGTCCAAGCTGTCAGCGGCGGTAACGTTTTTTTTCGGGAAATACAGAGGCCCTTTTGGTGGGTCCCTGATGTCAGGTGGAGGAATCATTATTTTGCGCCTAATAAGGAGGCATTTCCTTGCGTGCGGCCGTGGACCCAGCTGTCGGCCTCTCCACATACAGTCCACTTCAGATGCATGCCGGTCATTGACCATGTTGACCAGGCTGCGCCGAGAGCACCAGGGCGGTGGATGACGGCGCGGCCTGGGAAGGGAATGACACGGAGGCAGGGAAGACTCGACAGTTGTTTCCCACGCGGAGGGGAGTACGACTGTACGAGGGTTTACTGGTTCGTTTGCCATCGCCGGAGAATAACAGCAGGTGTGGGTGAGTAGAGGGATGGCTAGGCCAGCGAGGGGAGTACGGTGGGGTGGTGAGGCCTGCGCGGCATGTCACAGCCCCAGTTCTGGCCTTTCCTGTCTTGCTTTAGCCTCCATGCATCATGTCTAACTTTTTATGAAACTTTGAAATGGGGGGATGATAAACCCTAGCAGCAAATGAAATTCAACTAGGTTCAAATCCAAAACTTTTCAATGATCCCAAAATGCCCTTTAAAAATGTTCATCATTTTTGAATTGGTCCAGCACCTCTGACAAAAGTGGTGCACATTTTTCTAGATCAATTTGGATTTTTGAATTAAATTATAAAGTATTTGAATTTGGGCATTTAAATGCTATAAGTATATTAAAATGCCCAAATAATTCTGGAAGTGGTTGAGAGTTGTTGGAAATAATTCTAACAATGCCCACAATTTATTTCAGGAATATATAAAATGATTTAGTATTTTTACTAAATCAAAACAGAGCAAATAAATAGAAAACAGAAATGGAAAAGAGAGAGAGAAAGAGGAAACCTTACCGTGCAGCCCACCACTGTAGTGGCCTACTGGCCAAAGCCAGCCCGGCCCACCAGGGGCAGCACTGTCTTCTTCCTCCTGCCAGGAGGAGAAGTAGCTGCGTGCCCGATGCGCAGGCGAGCCGCGCTGGCTCCTCCCTGCCTGCGTACCCCCCTCGACTGCCTGGTCGCCGCCACGCACACCCCCCGACCCCCTCGTCCTCTCCCCTCTCTCCCTGGACCTCTTTCCCCTCCTCTGCTCTCTCTCTCTCTCGCAGCAACCCAAACGGATCCGTTGCCACCGCCGCCGCTCGCCGCATCCACCGATCTCCCCACGGTCAGTTAGCTATCCCACGAGCTTCGCCTCGCTGCCGCACACCTCTACGCCGAACCGCAGGATCCCGGATGCCCTGAAGCCTTGTCCTCGAGCTCGTTTTCTCCGCACGGCCACCGGACGCCGTCGACAAATTCACCGCTTCTAGGTCGACCCCGAGCCCACTGAGCTGCGCTTCGACCTCCTAGTGAGCTCCTCTGCCGTTTCCCCCTGTCCCCGTGGCTTGTCGCTTGCCGTAGCCGTGCTAGCCACCGTACCGAGCATCGCCATCCGCCATGGACGCCGGGCATGGCGCTACTGTGCCGCTCCACTCAAGCCGACGAGCCTAGCGAGCTCCTAGATGTATCAAGAGGCCGTAGATCCCCTCAGCTGGCCTCGCCGTACCCTGCAGCCCCGCGCCCCGCATCAACCCGAGCTCCGGCCGCCGCGCAAGTTGCCGCCACCGTCGACCTAGGCCACCGGAGCTGCTGCTACGTGCACCACCCGACGCGGATGAGCCTCCTCGTCGCGTAGACGCACTTCTCCGCCCATATGGTCGCCGGAAAACAAAACCCGAGCATCGGCGCCGTCTCTGGACGTCGCCGGCGGCTTAACTCCGGCCGTGCCGACGTGGCACCGTCATTAGTGGCTAATGACGTACTAACCAACCCCCTAGTTATATTGACAGCCGGGCCCCACTGCATAACTAGTCGACTAACAATAATAGATTAAGGTTAATCTAATTGCAGCGGGCCCACACGTCAGCTTTGACTATGCTGACATGTACGTTGAGCCGGACCCACTGGTCAGCCTCTGACCCTGCCCTATTACACTGATGTGTGGGTCCCACTTGTCATGTTTGACCTTATACACCTCTGTTGACTTGCTGATGTCACACCGACGTCATGCTTATGCAGTAATTGTTTTCTGGAATTAAAATAAATCAGAAATGATTTATAAATTTCAGAAAATACCCAAGACTTATAAAAATCATAGAAATTCAACCGTAACTCCAAATGAAATAATTTATATATGAAAAATTATCAAAAAAATTCAAGGAATCCATCTGTACCATGTTCATTCATGTTTGAGCAAGTTAACCTAACTGTTTAGGACGAAACATGATTTGGGCAAATTTCATAATAGGTTTGGAGTTGGAATTTGATATAGTTTTGAATTCCACTTCAATTAAAATAACTTTCTGTTGCATTAGCCCAAATCATAACATATTTCCATGTCATGATCATGCATCATATTGTTGCATTGCATTTATTGTATTCTTCCTTGTTTGCCGGTAATTGCCCCCTCTTAGTAGACGTTGTTTCCGACGACATGATCGATGACACCGATGAAGAGCTATTCTATCTTCAGAAGTGCCAGGCAAGCAAAAACCCCTTTGTTCATTCCGATACAATCACACTCTCTCGCTCCTGCTCTCTTTTACTATATTAGGACAACAACGATTCAACTGTTACATGCTGCGGTAGCTGAACCCCTTTCCTCTGCATGACCTGTCATTGCCACAGTAAATAGATGAAACCCACTAGCATGAGTAGGAGTTGTTTGAGCCCTGATGTGCCTACTCATTCATGTTTGTTTGTCATGCCTGCTACTGCATAGAGTTGAGTCAGGTATGATTCATCAGGGATGAATTGGAATGTCGTGAACATGTCCTACTATTGAGAGCTAAGTGTGTGAACACGATTTGGTAAAGGTAGCGGTGAGAGGCCATGTAGGAGTACATGGTGGGTTGTCTCATTGCAGCCGTCCTCAGGAACTGAGTTCTGTGTTTGTGATCCATGAACAGTTACTACCACACATTGGGCTCCGGGCGCTCCAAGCTCTCTCGACTTATTAATCAACTCGATCTCTGTCCAGGAGTTGCAACTAGTTTCTGGTGTTTGTAGGTAGTGCTAGTAGTCTACCAAGTGGCACCCGGTACAGGTGGGCTTGGGACAGACTAGGCACCGTGGCCCGGTGTACCAAATGGCACCCGGATGGTGGGCTTGGGAACCCTGTACACATCGTTTGGGGCCGTGAGCGACACCCTGGCCGGATCTCCTTGCGGATTGAACCCGAATAGGCGATAAACCTGGACTAGAGACTTGTTGGTTAGTCAGGTCGTGGCCGACTCCCTTGCCAGGCTTCCGCTTGAAGGTTGCCGAGATACACGATGTGTACATGGTAGTAAGTGGCGAGAGCGTGTGTGAAGAAGTACACCCCTGCAGGGTTATCATTATCTATTCGATTAGCTGGATTCCTCAGATATGGAAACTTGGACCCCTTGCATAGTTCATAGACAAGTGAAAGTGGATACTCTAAAACTCGCAAGATAAGCGTGAGTGCTATGGATGGCGTTCTCGCAGGGAGGCGGGAGCGGATCCATAGTGGTGTATTGGTATGGTGAATTTGTGGACTCGTGTGCGCCACCTCAAAAGAGTTACTTGCAGTCGTAGTTCAGGTTAGCCACCGAGTCAAAGCTGGCTTGCTGCAGTTAACTCCACCACCCCTTTGTTGATACCGATGCATATGTAGATAGTTCTGATGTAAGTCTTGCTGGGTACATTTGTACTCACGTTTGCTTATTTTATGTTTTGCAGAGAGACTTCAATCTCGCTAGTAGTTCCGCTTGGACTTCGACGTTTGGCTCGTTACCTCAGCTACGATCTTGTACCCTTGGGAGGGTCTTGTAGATAGTCGGGCTGTTGAGCCTTGTTCATTTGTAGTTGTCTGTACCCAGACAAGTTAAGCTTCCGCATGTGCTTGTTGCTTGTATGCTCTGAATGTTGGGTCATGAGACCCTGTTTGTAATATCTCGCTCCTCGGAGCCTAATGAATAAATACTTGAGTCGTAGAGTTATGTTGTGATGCCATGTTGTATTTACACATGTCGAGCATATTGTGTGTATGATTGAAATGCTTGGTATGTGTGGGATCCGACAACCTCGTTGTTTATCCTTGGTAGCATCTCTTATGGGGAAATGTAGTATTGTGCTTCCATGAGCCATAGTAGTCCGCTACAGCCCGGTTCGCCGGAGTCCTGCTAGCCCAGCACTACTGCTCAGGACACTTGACTGGCCGGCATGTGTTTCACTTCGTTCCTGTGTCTGTCCCTTAGGGGAAATGTCACGCGGTGACATCCGGAGTCCTGCCTAGCCTACTACAGCCCGGGTTACCAGAGTCCTGTTAGCCTAGTGCTACTGCCCGGATTCACACGCTGCTAACTGACATGCTCGATGTTGATTCATGTATGCTTGTTCCCGTAAGCTAGTGCCACTTTGGGTTCACTACTAGTCATGTCGGCCCGGGTTCTCTGTCATATGGATGCTAGCGACACTATCATATACGTGAACCAAAAGGCGCAAACGGTCCTGGGCCATGGTAAGGCGACACCCGTGGGAATATCGTGCGTGAGGCAGCAAAGTGATATGAGGTGTTACAGGCTAGATCGGTGTGATTTAGAATCGGGGTCCTGACAGCTTTTGTATCAGAGCCTGACTGCCTGTAGGATTACCAAGCCAAGCTGGTCGAAGTCGTGTCTAGAAATGCTTTAGTTATATAAGGGAATTGATTGTGGAAGGGAACGTAAGGCTCTTTTTACTCCTTATCCTCATGACCTTCTGATCTGAGTCATCTTATCTTTTCTACGGGGTTAAGAACTAGGCTTCTCTTCTATCTCTCAGGATGACGTGTTACTAAACCGTAGTTGCCTAGGATTGTTGAGTTCAAGCCTCAGTTCAGTTCCTACTACTTCCATATGTTCATTGTTGGCCTCGGAACCTTGATATGGTGATGTTGAGTGGTTATGCCACCATTTTTGCAGGATGTCTCAAATCGTTTTGAGCATTTACAGCCGTTATGCTATCCGAGTCATCCCAGGTTTCTAAAATAGTCTGATGCATTTGCAAATCCCTTCTTTCCGTTCCCGATGTTTCTTTGGGCCAGTTTAACCACACTAATTTCTGAGTTGAGGTATTCTATTGCCTCGACATATATGTTGGAATTATTATTATGACCCTAGGTGTCCTAGGGGATCATCTAGTAACCTAGCCATGTTTTGTATTTCTAGTGTGATGATTCTGGCCATTATTCTCGAAAGCATCTCATGATGCCATCTAGTAGTAGGTATTCCACTCCTGTGTTCCTGACCCAAGATCCACTCTACTTACCTCGTGTTGATAGTGTTGCTCGTACCTTTAGGATATCAGTAACCTTTGCGATAGTCCTCGAGGTCTGTGGTATTTCCTTCTTCCAAATACCATGAACCATTATGGTAGAAGATCTTTGAACAAATGATCACAACAAGAGTGCTCTTGATGAGGTCTCCATTCTATGCTGTGACTCTGCCAGTTCTACCTTTCTACATGGGTTATCCGGAAGGAATGTTGAGCTTTGCTTGACATACTAATCTATGCATCTACAACTCAGAAAGATATATGTTCCTTGAGTTGTCCCTCTTTAGTTGTATCATGATCTCCGTCTATCATTTGATAGTCAAGAGCATGTCTTGCATTCATGCTCATCGATACCTCTTATTATTATAGTCTGTCAAGCCATTCTATTCTAGAATGACGAGGAGAAACAAACTCCAGTACCTCATCCATATTTATGATTGGGTCAAAGCAGTTGTATTCCGCAGGTCAAAATGCCAATCCAACTTTTGATTCTGTTCTACCCTGAAGTATTGCCCTCTTGATGTCAGGAATGTCATGAGAATTGCACCAACTCTTATGAATTCTTGATGAAGTGATACTTCTCGCCATCATCATTCATTCCTCAGTTCCGTGTTGTTGCAACCGGAATACCGACAAGTGAACTGTGATGTGTGAAAACAATACTCCTAGCAACCGCGTTGCTTGGTGGTTAATGGACGATAATCTCATTCTTGGTGTGTTGATTATGGAATCATCATTCTAAGAATGATCGTGCTACCTAGTCCATTTTCCTGGTGCACGTTTTGATCAATGAGTTAGGATAGTGTCAACCCTTTGCTTATTTGATCATATCGTCTCGCTCTGTAAAGCAAGATTGTTCTCGATCTTAGTAACATATCGGTTGTTCGTGATTTTCTGAATATCTTCTCGGAAGTATTTCCAGTTTGTCCCCTGACCGCTATGTTGAGGTCGTGATCAAGTTGGTTTCTTGTAACCAACCCTTCTCCAGGAATCTGTGTTGCATACCCTCGAGCTAGTTGGTTAAGCTAGACAACAACTTGGAGAGTTGGAAGATAAAAGCTTGTCCGACCTAGCTCATCCCTAAGGGATATCTTGTATCTGTGTTGAAGAAAGATGGTATTTTCATCGATTGATCCCCATGGTCAGTTAATGGACCTATCATCTTATCCAAACTTTGATTTGAGTGTGGGCTATCATCAGATCAAATCAGAACCAACGATATTCGTAATGTTGTCTTACTCGTGGTTGTTTCCTCGGGCATACACCATTATATCTTTTGGGTCTGACCAATGCTATTGTTTTGTTAACATAGTTGTGGAATTCCATCTTCATGGAAATCTGGATGACCTGCTGCTGTGCCCATCAGGAATATTTCCATCTTATCCATGATTCATGTTGGACAACTATGTTAGTGTTGAAAACTTTTATAAGCATTATTTTCATGTCCCGTTCATGAAGCATATGTTGGATTAAAGAAGTGACTTTCTCTAATTCATGTGCATTTGATGCAAGTTGCCGCCATGACCTCGAGAAAGTTTGTTTTTGCCTCCTCTGGAACCATCCCAAGTTAGTCATGCACGTGCAAAGTGCTTTATAGTTTGATAGGTTGGCCGCCTCCATTCCATATGTGTTCCTAGCACACCAAGCCACCGACTGGTTTGTTCGAGGAAAAGGAGTTGCTGTGCGAATACTAGTTCATGCACAAGATTCCAATATCCTCAAAGATGGTTTCCCACCTGAACTCGGTAGTGTTTTATTATAAGACTACTATGAGGTCATGCTTGTCTAGGACAGTGTGTTCACATGTATGTAGCAGAACCAACTCATGTTTTGGAGCTTGCTATCATAGTTCATTTCCCGAGAATCTCGCAAGGTCATCTCGTCGGTTTGTGTTGCAAACTTTCCTCTCCAGACATGCTATTTGAAATATCCCGTTACCAACCAGATCTGAATCTCAAGCAGATATGATGGTTGGGTCATTCCCAGTATTTGCATTTTGTTCCCAGCTTGGACCGTCATTGCGTCAGTCTACCACGGGTCCCTTCCATTTCCGATGATAAGAAGAAATCATCCATCGGGTTGTCTTCAACAAGGTAGTCCACATCCTCCATTCAAACTCCACCAAACGATCGATTGTGATTGCCTTAGGCTGGTATAAAGAGTTTCAATGATCTATGGATCAAAAGTAATTCTTTTTGCCACTTAAGGGAATAATCCTACGAGTCACCTCCTCTAGGGTGCCACATTATGGAATTGTGGTAGTTATCTCCTTGCTACTTTGAACCCATCTGCCATCTTATTAAGCGTGGAATAGTTGCCTACCAAATCGAACTTCACCATCTGTTACTATCCATCCATCTTGATGTATGTTTTGTGTCCCAACTCAAGATATGTTTCAACGTCTCACTCCATGAGTTGATCTTGAGTGCTCGTTCTTCGAGGAAATCGTTTCATGTAGAGTTTCCTTCTGTCGTCGTCATGTTGGATGAAGATCTCGAAAGCAAAGACGTCAAGGTCAATATGAAGCAACGAATCAACATCCTCGAGAAAGACATCTGGACCGTGAAGATTATGTTGATTTGTGTTCCCCCTTCATCTTGCCCTACACTTGAATCTCGGGACGAGATTCTTGTTTAGTGGGGGTGAGCTGTCATAGCCCCAGTTCTGGCCTTGCCTGTCTTGCTTTAGCCTCCATGCATCATGTCTAATTTTTTATGAAACTTTGAAATGGGGGGATGATAAACCCTAGCAGCAAATGAAATTCAACTAGGTTCAAATTCAAATCTTTTCAATGATCCCAAAATGCCCTTTAGAAATGTTCATCATTTTTGAATTGGTCCAGCACCTCTCACAAAAATTGTGCACATTTTTCTAGATCAATTTGGATTTTTGAATTAAATCATAGAGTATTTGAATTTGGGCATTTAAATGCTATAACTATATTAAAATGCCCAAATAATTCTGGAAGTGGTTGAGAGTTGTTGGAAATAATTCTAACAATGCCCACAATTTATTTCAGGAATATATAAAATGATTTAGTATTTTTACTAAATCAAAACAGAGCAAATAAATAGAAAACAGAAATGGAAAAGAGAGAGAGAAAGAGGAAACCTTACCGTGCAGCCCACCACTGTAGTGGCCTACTGGCCAAAGCCAGCCCGGCCCACCAGGGCTAGCACTGTCTTCTTTTTCCTGCCAGGACGAGAAGCAGCTGCGTGCCCGATGCGCAGGCGAGCCGCGCTGGCTCCTCCCTGCCTGCATACCCCCCTCGACTGCCTGGTCGCCGCCACGAACACCCCCCGACCCCCTCGTCCTCTCCCCTCTCTCCCTGGACCTCTTTCCCCTCCTCTGCTCTCTCTCTCTCGCAGCAACCCGAACGGATCCGTTGCCACCGCCGCCGCTCGCCGCGTCCACCAATCTCCCCACGGTCAGTTAGCTATCCCACGAGCTTCGCCTCGCTGCCGCACACCTCTACGCCGAACCGCAGGACCCCGGACGCCCTGAAGCCTCGTCCTCGAGCTCGTCTTCTTCGCACGGCCACCGGACGCCGTCGACAAATTCACCGCTTCCAGGTCGACCCCGAGCCCACTGAGCTGCGCTTCGACCTCCTAGTGAGCTCCTCCGCTGTTTCCCCCTGTCCCCGTGGCTTGTCGCTTGCCGTAGCCATGCTAGCCACCGTACCGAGCATCGCCGTCTGCCATGGACGCCGGGCATGGCACTGCCGTGCCGCTCCACTCAAGCCGACGAGCCTAGCGAGCTCCTAGATGTACCAAGAGGCCGTAGATCCCCTCAGCTGGCCTCGCCGTACCCTGCAGCCCCGCACCCGCATCAACCCGAGCTCCGGCCGCCGCGCAAGTTGCCGCCACTGTCGACCTAGGCCACCGGAGCTGGTGCTGCGTGCACCACCTGACGCAGACGAGGCTCCTCGTCGCGTAGATGCACTTCGCCGCCCATATGGTCGCCGGAAAACAAAACCCGAGCATCGCCGCCGTCTCTGGATGTCGCCGGCGGCTTAACTCCGGCTATGCCGACGTGGCACCGTCATTAGTGGCTAATGACGTACTAACCAACCCCCTAGTTATATTGACAGCCGGGCCCCACTGCCTAACTAATCGACTAACAATAATAGATTAAGGTTAATATAATTGCAGCGGGCCCACGCGCCAGCTTTGACTATGGTGACGTGTACGTTGAGCCGGACCCACTGGTCAGCCTCTGACCCTGCCCTATTACACTGATGTGTGGGTCCCACTTGTCATGTTTGACCTTATACACCTCTGTTGACTTGCTGATGTCACACCGACGTCATGCTTATGTAGTAATTGTTTTCTGGAATTAAAATAAATCAGAAATGATTTATAAATTTCAGAAAATACCCAAGACTTATAAAAATCATAGAAATTCAACCGTAACTCCAAATGAAATAATTTATATATGAAAAATTATCAAAAAAATTCAAGGAATCCATATGTACCATGTTCATGCATGTTTGTGCAAGTTAACCTCACTGTTTAGGATGAAACATGATTAGGGCAAATTTCATAATAGGTTTGGAGTTGGAATTTGATATAGTTTTGAATTCCACTCCAATTAAAATAACTTTCTGTTGCATTAGCCCAAATCACAACATATTTCCATGTCATGATCATGCATCATATTGTTGCATTGCATTGATAGTATTCTTCCTTGTTTGCCGGTAATTGCCCCCTCTCAGTAGACGTTGTTTCCGACGACGTGATCGATGACATCGATGAAGAGCTATTCTATCTTCAGAAGTGCCAGGCAAGCAAAACCCCCTTTGTTCATTCCGATACAATCCCACTCTCTTGCTCCTGCTCTCTTTTACTGCATTAGGACAACAGGGATTCAATTGTTACATGCTGCGGTAGCTGAACCCCTTTCCTCTGCATGACCTGTCATTGCCACAGTAAATAGATGAAACCCACTAGCATGAGTAGGAGTTGTTTGAGCCCTGATGTGCCTACTCATTCATCTTTTTTTGTCATGCCTGCTACTGCATAGAGTTGAGTCAGGTATGATTCATCAGGGATGAATTGGAATGTCGTGAACATGTCCTACTGTTGAGAGCTAAGTGTGTGAACACGATTTGGTAAAGGTAGCGGTGAGAGGCCATGTAGGAGTACATGGTGGGTTGTCTCATTGCAGCCGTCCTCAGGAACTGAGTTCTATGTTTGTGATCCATGAACAGTTACTACCACACATTGGGCTCCGGGCGCTCCAAGCTCTCTCGACTAATTAATCAACTCGATCTCTGTCCAGGAGTTGCAACTAGTTTCTGGTGTTTGTAGGTAGTGCTAGTAGTCTACCAAGTGGCACCCGGTACAGGTTGGATTGGGAAAAACTAGGCACCGTGGCCCGGTGTACCAAGTGGCACCCGGATGATGGGCTTGGGAACCCTGTACACATCGTTTGGGGCCATGAGCGACACCCCGGCCGGATTTCCTTGCGGATGGAACCCGAATAGGCGATAAACCTGGACTAGAGACTTGTTGGTTAGTCAGGTCATGGCCGACTCCCTCGCCAGGCTTCCGCTTGAAGGTTGCTGAGATACACGATGTGTACATGGTGGTAAGTGGCAAGAGCGTGTGTGAAAAAGTACACCCCTACAGGGTTATAATTATCTATTCGAATAGCCGGATTCCTCGGATATGGAAACTTGGACCCCTTGCATAGTTCATAGACAAGTGAAAGTGGATACTCTAAAACTCGCAGGATAAGCGTGAGTGCTATGGATGGCGTTCTCGCAGGGAGGCGGGAGCGGATCCATAGTGGTGCATTGGTATGGTGAATTTGTGGACTCGTGTGCGCCACCTCAAAAGAGTTACTTGCAGTCGTAGTTCAGGTTAGCCACCGAGTCAAAGCTGGCTTGCTGCAGTTAACTCCACCCCCCTTTGTTGATACCGATGCATATGTAGATAGTTCTGATGTAAGTCTTTCTTGGTACATTTGTACTCACGTTTGCTTATTTTATGTTTTGCAGAGAGACTTCAATCTCGCTAGTAGTTCCTCTTGGACTTCGGCGTTTAGCTTGTTACCTCAGCTACGATCTTGTACCCTTGCGAGGGTCTTGTAGATAGTCAGGCTTCTGAGCCTTCTTCATTTGTAGTTGTCTGTACCCAGACAAGTTAAGCTTCCGCATGTGCTTGTTGCTTGTATGCTCTGAATGTTGGGTCATGAGACCCATGTTTGTAATATCTCGCTCCTCGGACCCTAATGAATAAATACTTGAGTCATAGAGTTATGTTGTGATGCCATGTTGTATTTACACATGTCGAGCATATTGTGTGTATGATTGAAATGCTAGGTATGTGTGGGATCTGACAACCTAGTTGTTTATCCTTGGTAGCATCTCTTATGGGGAAATGTAGTCTTGTGCTTCCATGAGCCATAGTAGTCCGCTACAGCCCGGTTCACCGGAGTCCTGCTAGCCCAGCACTACTGCTCAGGACACTTGAGTGGCCGGCATGTGTTTCACTTTGTTCTTGTGTCTGTCCCTTCAGGGAAATGTCACGCGGTGACATCCGGAGTCCTGCCTAGCCTGCTACAGCCCGGGTTACCGGAGTCCTGTTAGCACAGTGCTACAGCCCGGATTCAGACGCTGCTGACCGACATGCTCGATGTTGATTCATGTATGCTTGTTCCCGTAAGTTAGTGCCACTTTGGGTTCACGACTAGTCATGTCGGCCCGGGTTCTCTGTCATATGGATGCTAGCGACACTATCATATACGTGAGCCAAAATGGCGCAAACGGTCCTGGGCCATGGTAAGGCGACACCCATGGGAATACCGTGTGTGAGGCCTCAAAGTGATATGAGGTGTTACAGGCTAGATCGGTGTGATTTAGAATCGGGGTCCTGACACGGCAGCAGAGCCGACTGCGGACAGGAGGGAGCAGGTAGTCCCGCCGGCGCTTGTTTGAGCGGCTAGAGCAGGAAGAGCAGAGATTGAAGAAGCACGACGGCTGTTGGATGGCTATCCAACAGTCACTGCTTGTGTGTCAACCTTTTTTTTAGGAAAGCCTCAAATCTGTGGAAAACAGCATACAACCCATCTGCCATTATTTCTAATAATTTACAGCCCATTTGCTAATTATTAAGGTTTTTTTCGGAGCCCATATTCTTTTTGTTAGCATTACAACCCATATTGTGGCCACGGTTAAAAAATTATACGAAATTTTGCATATTTCGGTGCGGTCCGAACTGTTTTTAATCCCGAAATTTCGACTCACATTCAAACTAAATTTAAAAATAAATGTATATCAATATAAAATCCAACAAATTCTCCACGCATAAAAATTAATGTAATTTAAAATCTCGAAATGAAAAAAAAGATATTTGAAACTAATTGCCGGTTTGTTGTGTTTTAAAAATGTACAGCCCATTTCTCATTACTGATGGGCCATTTTCTTGGCCAGCCGAATGAAAGCTCTCCACGTCTTGAAAGATTTGCAGCCCAACAGGCCTGACAAAGCGACTTACTGCAAGTCACAAAAAAACTGGGCTATGGCCGTGGACCCAGCTGTCAGCCTCTCCACGTACAATACTCTTCCGATGGAAGTCGTTCCTTGACCACGTTGACCACGCCGCACGGAGATCACCATGGCGGTGGACGACTGCGAGGCCTAGGAAGGGGATGACGCGGAGCTGGGGAAGACGCGGCAGTGGAAGCCCGCGCGGAGAGGAGTATGAGGGTTCACTGGTTGAGCTACGGTGTGAGGCTGCCGTCGCCGCAGGGCCTGTCCAGCGGAGGGAATAGTAGGGGGTGGTGACGCCTCCGCGGCAGCACAGCCGGCCACGGGAGGCAGGAGCATGTGGCACGACCGGCGCTGCTTTGGGCGGCTGGGGCAAGAAGACCAGAGGTTGAAGAAGCACTACGGCCGTTGGATGGACATCGTATGGTCACTGGAGCTAGAATCGTTCATATTGACTAAGTTGACAAAGCCCTCCATCGCCGTCAACTTAGTAGGCCCACAAGTCAGCCTCCCACAATGGTGGGTCCCAGCTAGCAGGGGGGTATTCATTTTTTTGTGCGTAATAAGGAGGCACTTCCTTGCGTTCGAAGATATAGCTGGTGGGTCCGACATGTCAGTGGGGGGAACGTTTTTTTCGTGAAATACAGAGGCCCTTCCAGTGGGTCCCAGCTATCAGGTGGAGGAATCATTCTTTTGCGCGTACAGTCCACAGCCGATGGATGTTGTTCGTTGACCACCTTCACCAGGCCGCGCTGAGAGCACCATGGCGGTGGACGACAATGAGGCCTAGGAAGGGAACGACATGGAGCCGGGGAAGACTCGGCAATGGTTGCCCACGCGGTGGGGAGTACGAGGGTTTACTGGTCCGGCTGCCGTGGCCGGAAAATAACAGGAGGTGTGGGTGAGTAGAGGAATGGCCTAGCCAGCAATGAAGTAGGGTGGGGCGGTGCGACCTTTCCAGCAGCACAGCCGGCCACGGGAGGCGGGAGCAGGCAGTCCCACCGGAGCTGGTTTGGGCGGCTGCAGCAAGAAGATCAGATATTGAAGAAGTAGCACGGCCGTTGGATTAACATCCAACGGTCACTGCTGCTAGAATCGTTTGTGGACTAAGTTGACAAAGCCAAAGTACACGTCAACCTAGTAGACCCACAAGTTAGCCTCCAATTCTGTCCCGAATAGCATACAGCCTGAAATTCTAGCCAGATTCAAATTAATTTTAAATCTAAATATACCTTAATTTAAATTCACTGAAATTTTACCCGCAAAAAAACAATGAAATTTAAAATGTCAAAATCCGAAAGAAAACAGTATTTTGGAACTAATTGCCTATTTGCTGTATTTTTTCATTTTACAGCCCATTTATTATTACTTATAGCCCATTTCTTATTACTTATAGCCCATTTTCCGGGAAAATTGCATCCCTCCTTGTCTTGAAAGATTTCCGGCCCAGCAGGGCGTAGAAAAGCAAGTAGGCCTACGTTGGTTATTCTGCAAAAAACCAAAATAGTTGGCTAGCCATTTTCAGAAAGGAAATAAACAAACTGGGCTGGTCATGTGCTAAACATATGAAATAAAAGCCTGGGCTAGACGGGCCACGGGTCCCGCACAACCCAGTTGATACCCTTCTCCGTCCCGAAAAAACAAAATTACTGCACGCGCTGCTGGGTCCCTACTGTCATCCTCACCATGTACATTCATCTCCTTATTCCTCTCGATTGTTGACCATGTTGACAACAACGAAGGGCGGCGCCGTGGCGAGCGAACCAAGGTGGAGGACGATGGTGAGGCCTCAGACGGGAACGAACAGGAGCCGGGGAACATCACAGCCAGCCGTGGGAGGCGGGAGCAGGCGGTCCCGCCGGCGCTGGTTTGGCTTTGGCGGCTCGAGGAAGAAGAGACTAAAGAAACACGACAGACGTTGAATGTCAATCCAACGGTCAAGGTTGGCACAATCGTTTGTTGACTAAGTGGACACCAAGTAGCATACTTTTTTATATATAGAAAGAAAATCAAAGACTTGGGAAGGCGTACAGAACAAGCTAGTGTACCAGTAAAGAGACGTTGCCGAGTTTTAGAAAAAAGAAAGACGTGCTCGTGTAGCTGGTTTGAATCCAAACCTAGACTATGACTATATATGGTGCTATCCTACTCTGCAAATAATGAAACTGACATATCCAACGTTCGCTTCTCCTCTTCTCTACTTACTCTGCCTAGCATCAGAAGCTCTGGCCGCAGCAACCATGTCCACTAGCTGCTTGTCCACCTGCTCTTCAGCAGGCAACAACCAGATATGCGCCAAGTCACCACCCGTACCATCGCCTGTGGGTCTCATCACACCCCCGCCGACACGTGCACCGCAGCCGATTGCTCATCGCAACCCACTGTCGTTGGTGTGGTGCCACTGCTGCAAATCACGAAGAGTCATCTATCGCGTCTCAACCACAATCCGCAACCCTGGCCGAGTCTTCTACAAATGTCCGACTCATGGGGTAATAATATGTTTAAGTGTTGTTCTGCTGCTTTCAGTTGCTGATTATTTTAATAGTTTTGTTGATGATCTTCCAATTTGATTTGTGCAGAAAAGGGAAGATTCATGTGATTTCTATTTCTGGGAAGTTGCTGATGTGGGGGAATGCAACTACGCTGATTATTAGGTTAGCCGACGAATCCCAATACCAGCAGGTTGGGGTGTTGGACAAGTAACTGAAGGAACGGCAGAATAAGAAGATGCAGAGCAGAAGGTTAAAGATGCAGTTCCTCTGATCATGGCCAAGCAACAGCTGCTGAACGGCCTTGACAGCAATGAGGAGATGAAAGAGCTTGAGAAGATAATGGGAAAAATCGATGTGCCCTGTAGGATGATTGTCTCTTTATTTACAGTGTATGTAGCACTCGTGATGTATTCAGTGGCTACGAGCACTTTGCTGAAACTAGTAATGAATGAAACCTGTGTAGCAGGCTAGGCGTAGTGTTGTGAACATCTAATGATTTCTATTAACGGAAATCAGGGGGTATCCCCTTTTGCTCATATAAATAAATAAATAGCAGAGGCCCTGTCGGGTCAGCTTTGTTCTCATTCGAAGGCGTCGAGAAAATTGCAGTCCAATAGCAAACTATGTCATCAAATTCAAGTTTCACAGCCAAATATGAGTACAACTAAAAAATAATGTCATCATGTTTTAGTTGTCATACAATCACAAATCAGCATACATAACAAGTGATGTTCTCACAGCAAAATACTAAACAACATGTTCATCAGGTTTCAGTTCTCATAGCAAACACAATTTCACATAGTAGATAAAAAATGTCTTCTGACAGGCAAATATGACAAAAGCAATGTAATCATCATCCGTAGCAGCAGCGTCAACATCTTCGCCATGTGTATCAGTCTGAATCGTAATTCCCCATGGTGTCTTCTTCTTCTTCGTCCTCAACGTCCTCGAACCTTGGCTTCTTCTTGATCAACTCTTGTATGTCCACAGCACGACACGCAATCTTTTCGCCGGCGTCATTGACGTGATGGTTCTCAATGATATTAGGAACATCTGTGTTATCTTGTACATCAAGAGCAGTGTAAGCATCATCTTGTTGTGCAACTTCATTAAACGAATTCCTCTGCTCAAACCTTTGCAATACTCTCCAGTCATCGCTACATGCAAATGTGTCTTCCAAGAAAAATATCTGTGTTGCTTGATTTGCCAAAATAAAAGGCTCGTTGGTCTAGTACACCGCCTTGACATTGCTGGATTTGAAATAAACATCAGCTCTGGGTTTTGCGATCCTAGAAAACAGGTTATACCAAGGACAGCACAACAAAACCACACATCGATGATCCTCGAAACTGGAGATATACTACAACTGAACAATCTCTGTTATGTTAGCATACATTTCAGTTGTCTCTTTATCATACGTATTCGTGCTCATGATGGCACTGTTTTGTGTCTTCCTTCCTTCATCTCATCCAAGGGTGTTGTAGCGCACATCTCCAACAACGCAAAGATTCATAATGTCTTACCCGAGTATCAGGACCCATTGCTAGTGAGTAAAGGGCATTATCAACTACCCGCCCATTCTCCCGCATCTTCTTAACCTATGGTTAGAAAATAGACAAGATGATCATCTTATGTACTCAATATATTAAAAAATCTGACAGTGCACTTCAAAAGCTTACATGGTTCTTGAACCATTCCGCAAATCCTGCCATAACTAGTTTGTCAATGTTTCTTGGATTTTGCGGCAGTAACTCCTCTTTGTAGATGCTGCACAACATAGTGATCGCGTCAAACATCTAAATATATAATAATGTGCTGCAAGTTTAGTAGATTACGATGTATATGCTGCAGTACTGCACTTACTTGATATAAGGTAGTATCTCAGGACAGTTATTCAACACATACCAAACCATTTTGTCCAAATCTTTAGGTTTGTCCTCTTGTCGACTCTTCCCTGTAACTCGAACAGAATAATCAAAAACATTGAGCCCGGGATTGTCTTCACCCACCTCTGTGCTAAGCTGATCAGCTGTTTCAATGTATTTTGAGAAGAATGTCAATTCTTCTGTAGCAATGTAGGCCTCTGCAATAGAACCCTCGGGTTTAGCTCTGTTCCTAACATAGCCCTTGAAAGTGCCTAGCCACCTTTCAATAGGGTACATCCAGCCATACTGTACTGGACCTCTAAGTTGTGCCTCATCGGGTAGATGAACAGCCAAATGCACCATCACATCAAAGAAGGATGGAGGATATATCTTCTTGAGGTCGCATAGGATAGTTGGTATCTTGTCTCTAAGATGCTCCAAAGCATATATCCTGATATTCCTACTGCAGAGTTCCCTGAAGAATTGTCCCAACTCTGCAACTGCTCTGTATAAGTCAGGGCGGCCCAATCCTCTAAGGATAACAGGTAAAACCCTTTGAAGTAGGACATGGCAGTCATGAGTTTTCAATCCTTGTACCTTGTTTCCATCTGCACCGACTCTCCTTTCAGGGTTGGAAGCAAATCCATGTGGGAATCTCACACGTGACAGGACCTCGCAGAATTCTTTTCTTTTTACCTTGTCCAAGACGTACACATCTGGTGCCATATCCCATGGTTTACCTTCATCTTGCACCTGCAAATCCTTTCTGATACCCAGGTGTGTCAAATCAATCCTCGATTTTAAGGTATATTTCGCCTTTCCTTCAATATTAAGAAGTGTGCCGATAATGCTGTCACATAAGAAGTGTGCCATATCCTCGATTTTTATTGATGTGCATCACATCAAGATTATGGCGCAGATCCAAATCTTTCCAATACTCCAAGTCCCACAAAGTGGACCTGTAGGTAAACAATAATCTCTCTTCTACCCTACCACACTTCCTTTTCCCGCTACCATTACCAGGATGGTTTCCTGGTGTAATATGCCTGACCTTCTCTAATTCCACTTGCAACTCATCGGCGGTGAGCCCCTTTGGCACATCACGGTTTTCATGCTTTGCATTGAACAGATATCTTCGGTATTTTCTAGGATGCGGCTTGTCCTTGGCAAGGAAACTGCGGTGTCCAATGTAACAGATCTTGCTAAGTATTGCGTATGACAGTGGATTCCTGTCACAGCGAACACATGCATTGTAACCATGTGTCGTTTGCCCTGACATAGTGCCCAAAGCCAGATAATCATGGATGCACCAAATTATAATAGCACGCAGAAAGAAATCAGCTAGTGGGCTGCTATATAGGTCTCGAGTGAGAACACCCTTCCATAGCTATTGAAGTTACTCCACAAGAGGCTCAATGAACAAATCAAAATCCTTTCCAGGACTTTTTGGACCTGGGATGAGCAAGGCCATCATGTAGTTTGATTCTTTGGTGCAGACATTTGGAGGCATGTTGTAAGGGATAACAAGCACTGGCCACATGGGTTAAATCCATCTGAAGCTAAGCCAAGTCTAATGTTTCTCGGGTCAGCAGCAAACTCTTTGTGTTTATCATTGAAGCTTTTCCACTCACTACCATGAGATGGATGGCTCATTACATTCTGATCTTTGTACTCCTGGTTCCTAGAATGCCACAGTACATCCTCTCTTGTTTCAGCACCATGAAACAGCCTCTGCAATCTTCATGTAATTGGAAAATGTCTCAGAACATTATGAGGAATCCTCTTCACAGCATTGCCATCTTTCCATCTTGATGATTTGCATTTCAGGCATTCACTTAAGTTGGCATAATCCTTCTAGAACAAAACACAATTATTCTTACAAACATGGATTATATCATATCCAATTCCAATTGCACGAAGGAAATTCTTCATTTTACTTTAGGTGTGTGGCATCTCAGACGCATCTGAGAAAGATTTGCGGAAAGCAACCAACATCGCATCGAATTATTTTTTGGTCATCCGCTCAGATGTCTTCACCCGAAGAAAGGTGACCATAGCTGAGAATACTGACAGCTTATTTCCTAGGGTGACAGCAACGTTGCATTGTTCCAACATGCGGGCCCACCGTTTTTCTTCTACAAGTGAAAGTTTACGGAATGCTCGAGCATTTCGTAGCATTGTTTCAATGTTGGTCAAACTCACTGGCTCCGCCACCACCACCTCCTCCTCCTCTTCCACCTGAGCATCAGGCAGATCAAGATGGTGATCTGCTGCTTCCATGTAGTCAACAACATTGACGTTCATAGCTTCACCATGATGAACCCACCTAGTATATGTGACTGACATCCCATACAAGTGTAGATGATTTTGCACAGTTGACTAGGGTCTTTTAGGTGAATTCATACAACTGCTACACGGGCAGAGCACATCTAATTTCGGACCACCATACTCAGCTCTGATAAAGTTCGTGAAGTTTTCAACCCCCTCGACATATGCAGCGGAGAATCTTTGAGCAGAAGTTATCCAAGTCCTGTCCATCTATTAGACATACAAATTAGTTCTTCTACTAGATATTACAGGAAAAACATATATGCTTTTTTATGAAGTCCAGAAAAAAATACCTTGGTCGATGTCTAAAGCTATGGCAAGATATTTCGACAAGCAGATCTAAGTAACGAAATATATGTAAAGCTAATTCAATAAATGGATTTGAGTGCCAAATTATGGCATGCTATTTCAGCAGTCAATGAGCCCGAGCACCCAGCCATCGAACTATCAAAGGCCATCGCAACAACAAAGATCGAGTATAAAACGGTGTAGAGCTATTTCACCTAACAGATTGGCTACTAGACCATGACAATCTATGTCACAATAAATATATGGTAGGATATTTTAGCAACTAATCAACCTTGGCATGCCATCTCAGCTAAGCAGATTGAGTGCAGAACAGGGCAAGGAAGCTTCTTAAGCAGAGCAAATTGACAGTAAACTACTTCGGCAAACAGTGAGATTAATAGTTTCTATCAACTAACATTCAACGCTACACCAACATGAACGGGGCCTCAGTCTAGAATGCGAATACCATGGGAGAAGGTGACCGCCGTGCATCTCCACACGAACGTCGCCAGCGGTGGTGGCGCTGACCGCCGTACGCCTCCACAAGAACGTAGCCAGAGGTGGCGGCGCGGCTAGAGGACAACAGTCTACAAGAGCGTACTGTGGGAGCGAGAGGATCGCTGAACCGCGGCGCCGATGTATTTGCGCAGCGGGGAGGGTGGCTTTGGCGGAGTGAATGGAGTGGATGGGGACATGGGGGAGGACGTTTTGGGAATATTATTGGCTAGTTGGCCGAAGGGCGGTTGAATCGGATTTGGGGGAATTTTTGGGTGGGGGTGGGGGAGGATTTTCGCGCGGGGGGCGGGGGGAGTTTGGCGCATGGTCGGTTTCTCCAAGTGCGGTCCCACGTGTCAGTGAAGAGGCAAGCCGAAGCGGGTTCCGTTTGCGTGAGCCGTGTGCAGGACCAAACGTGTGTGGGGTGCAATGCGACCGCGATAGGAGTGTTGTGAGTGTACCGCCTTTTTTCCTTTTAAACTAGGTGCTTCGCCACCTCAAAAAAAATTTGTTGCTTCGCGCTATCCATCGATACTACTACTAGTAATCTGGTAATCCCGACTAAAATGGCGCGGCTGGGTCTTTTTCCGCGTGATATGCTGGGAGGTTGGCTTAGTTGGGTTTTTTAGGACGAGTAATGCTACACCTATGTAATCCCAGTTACGTAATTAACGTAATGTGAAATGTGTGAGTTGTTGATTGTAGATTGGGGGAGGGAGGGGCCCGCCACCATGAAAATCAGGGGAGGAGAGAGAGAGGCAATTTACGTTAACCCTTTCGTAGGTTCCCGTAGATGTAGAAAGATGTGAAATGCGTGAATGTGTAGTGGACATACTATTGGAGTGCCTAAGATAATTTGTGTATGTATAGACCCTATGTGTTTATTTTACTTCGCATGTTAGATTTGTCTTGGTTCAATAAAAAGCAGAGTTGGTGATGATGGTGTGCCCGTCATCCTGCAATATAGGTCGTCCGATCTATATCTAACGGATAGGAAGGAAACTATGACAATTTACCCACACTCCTCTCCACATTTGCAGATAAGGCTTTCCCTCATTCATCCTTTTCTTCCACAAGATCTTGATCTTCCGTGCAACGCACTAGCATCTTGCTAGTTGTCGGAGTAAATGACCACGAGTAGCCTAGCCGGCTCCCCCTGGCCTTTCTAAGAAAATTACGAGCCAATCCGGCCCTCAAGAATCCAAGATACGGGGCCGCCTTCCCCTTGCCGGCTGTCCCCATGGCCGACTATCGGAAGGTGGCCCGACTTCAGCCCTCATGAAGAAAGCCGCGGGAGGGCCGGCTTCGAGAAGCCGGCCGCAAGAAGGCCGACCCCAAGAAGCCGGCTCCCATAAAGCGGTCAAGATCGTACCCTCAAAGTCTGCATCCACGTAACGGCGATGTGACGGGGCGTGGCTACAGTGAAGCCTGTCACCCCCGAATGCCGGAGCACGCCTGGCACAGTGCGCCGTACGGGTGGCCATGACCCGTCCAGCACGACACTGTTGCCACGTTGACCCTGATGTCATCCACAACGGGCTGCCAGCGCGGCCCACGGGCGGTGGGCCCCTTCGGGCAGAGAGACACCCGAAGGCGGCCAGGCCTCCCCCAGTCGGCCCAAGATAGAGCCGGCTCCCCACAGCCGGCTTGCCACCTACCTCGAAGGAGACGCCCCATTAAGGAGACAAGACACGGTGAGGCTACAGCGATCACCCGCCGGACGGCGGCACTGTAGCCACGCCCACCTCGGCGAAGCCCTCGTCACCAGGATTGAGCAACATTAACCAGCCCCTGACAAGGCCCTGGACAGTGGGGCCTGCCTGTCGACCAAGGAGCCGGCAGCTGGCGGGGCCCACCAGCCCAACAGTCGGCACAGAAGCCGGCGAGTGTAGACACAGACGGCTGGGCCCCACGCCCAGCAGGACTACCATTGTACCCCCGGGGGCTAGGCCTATATAAACCCCCCAGGACACCCATGCAAAGGAATGGATCCCTGCTAGTTTTAGACACCACATAGGGAGGAGAAGAGAGCGAGCCATGCCCTTCTTCCTCCTCTCGCCCAACAGCTCAAGGAGCATCGTGTAGCTACTTGTTCATCTAGTGATCATGCGGAGACCCCGCAGAGCAGCAGTAGGGGTGTTATCTCCACGGAGAGCCCCGAAGCTGGGTAATATTCGCCGGCGTGCATGGCTTCGCCTCATACCGTTTCCAGGCACCGGGGACGTCTTACTGGCTCCCACAATGATAAGCCACCCGTTGGCATATGTCGCACCTACCACCCGACATTTGGCGCCCACCATGGGGCCAGGTGCACCGTCGTCCGGAGACCTGTTCTGGACGGGAACCCTCTTCCTCCCCCGCGAGCGTAGCTAGCCCGGCACGCCCGATGGCGCTTGCCACGACGCGCTGCAAGGCATCACCAACGTCTGCGCGGCGAGCGGCCTCGTCGATCTCCTTGACAAGACCCTCATCTCCGACGAGCTCACCTCCGACGCGGGCACCGACCACCTCGTCAACCTCCTCGGCCAGCTCCACGTCTCCGGCGAGCCTGCTGTGGACTTGGAGTCGGTTGGCTCCACCGATTTTATGCCTGTCGACTCCAACACGGCCTCACTCGACACTTTCCCCACCAACGTCACGATTTACAACGACCCGCTTCCCCGGGCCGATGGCTGCGATGCTGTCACCACCGAGGTGATGGTCATCGGCCACAGCGGCGCTTCTGACGAGAGCGCCCACGACGCCCCGCACGCGGCGGTCCACGACTTTTCCATCCCCCTCCCGGCCGATGCCGACGCTGAAGCACTGGAGGCTCGCCGCCTCGCCCTCCTCGCGGAAGGCCGGAAGTTGGTTTCCATGAGACGCCTCGCTGAGGCCCACCGACGCGAGGCCGACCGCGCCGCCTTTGGCACGCCGCCCCCAGGCAGGCCCAGCCGGGCCGACGTTGTCAGACAGCGCGACGCTATCATCGCCGATACGCTAGGAGTCGACCGCCCGGTCTACGCCACTCCACTCGAGAACAACGCTCCGCGCAGGCGGCCGTAGACGAGCTAGATGGACTGGGGGCCGAAGAACTCCCCCACATGACCCAACGCATCCAGCAGCTGATCGATGCAGCCGCACAGCGGCACGAAGCCGACGCCCGCGCGGAAAGCCCTCCCCCGCGCCGAGATCATGGCGCGACGTCCCGGACGCCGACTACGGGTAAAACTCGCGCGTGGCGCGAGAAAGAGCCGGCTGCCAGCCGAAGCCGAACCCGAGTCTCCATCGAGCGAGACGCAGAAGGCCACCCCCGGGCCATGGAGTGGCGGGGCAACCCGCCTCCGCCTCGGCCCCATGGAGAGAGATATCCCACCCCACCGCCTGTTATGCATCCGACTCTCAGTGGTCGGCTAGGTCGCCGCGAAGGAGTCGGCGAGAACGACGCCCGCCATCGGATCGACCGCCTGGCGCGATCCCTGGCGCTGGAAGAAGAAGACGAAGTCGGCCCACCTTGCTTCGGCCCCTGCATCCGCGACGAGTCTTTCCCCAAAGGGTTCTCGCTCCCAAGAGACACGCCCAAGTACAACGGCTCCGTGAAGCCAGAAGATTGGTTGATCGACTACTCCACGGCGGTTAGCATAGCCAACGGCAACAGGCGCATTGTCGTGAAGTACGTAGCTGCAGGGCACGGCGCGGACCTGGCTCAACAGCCTCAAGACATACAGCATCAACAGCTGGCTAGACTTCACAGAAGCGCTCGTCCGCAACTTCACCAGCACCTACAAGCGGGCTCCCAAGCCCAGACAGCTCTCCTTGTGCGTACAAGGCCCCGCCGAGTCCACTCACGACTACCTCACGCGTTGGGCTGAGCTCCGCAACTCTTGCGAAGTGGTGCACGAGGTGCAAGCCATAGAATACTTCACTGCCGGGTGCCGAGAAGGCACCCTCCTCAAGCACAAGCTCCTCTGCGACGAGCCGACTACCCTCGACGAGCTTCTGGGCATAGCGGACAAGTACGCCACCGCCGACTCCTCAATGAAGACCGAACTCCGGGTAGACGTGTCCGGGAAGGTACTCAACCCAGGGCCCAAGACGCCGGCTGGGGACTCCAGCCGACACCCACACCAGAACGACGACAAGCGCAAGGGCCCCGTGCCGCCCTCCACCAGTCGGCAGGTGGCCACAGTCGAAGACGAGCAGCCCGAAGGGCGGCCCGCACCCAAGAAGCAGAGGGGCGGCAAGCCGGCTTGGCAGCCGGCCTTCTCCTACGAGCAGACTCTCGACGCCCCGTGCAAGTTCCACAGCGGCGCGAAGCCGTCCAACCACACGACCCGGAAGTGCCACTGGCTCACCCGAATCTCCAAAGGCGAAGGGCTCGCGCCGCCTCCGCCTGCTGGTCCACCACCTCCGGCTCCGTAGCCACCGACCGCTCGGCCCGCAGTCGGAGCCGTGCACGATGAGTTCCCCGACGAGCATGCCGCCTATGTCATCTTTACAAGCCAGCCCGAAGACCAGCGCAGCAAACGCCGAGAGCACCAAGAAGTCAGCATGGTCGCTGCCAACCCCGCCGAGCACATGCACTGGTCAGAAAAACCTATCAGCTGGAGCCGGGACGACCACCCAGAGGTGATGCCGTCTCCCGGCTCTTATGCGTTGGTTTTGGATGTCACCCTTGCAACGGATAGACGCGCCGCCCGTTTCTCCCGCGTGCTGATAGACGGCGGGAGCAGCATCAACATCCTGTACCGTGACACCCTGGAGAAGCTGAATGTTAAGACGAAGCAACTCATGCCTACTCGGACTGTGTTCCATGGCATCATACCCGGCCTGTCCTGCGCCCCCATTGGCAAGATCAAGATTGATGTACTTTTTGGGGAGAAGGAGCATTTCCGCTGGGAGGCAATCTGGTTTCAAGTGGTGGACTTGGAGAGCCCCTACCATGCATTGCTTGGCCGACCTGCGTTGTCCAGGTTCATGGCAGTTCCCCACTATGCATACCTCAAGATGAAGATGCCGAGCAGCAAGGGCATCATCACCATAGCCGGCGATTACAAGAAGTCCTCCGAGTGCGCAGAAGCCAGCAGCCGGCTGGCCGAGTCCCTTGTGATTGCTGAAGAAAAGAAGATGTTGGACCGAGTCGTGGCCATGGCCGGCAAACAGTCGGCCTTGTCCACCGATCCCATGGAGCATGATGCTCAAGGATCTTTCCAGCCGGCCAATGAGACGAAGAAGATACCTCTTGACCTCGAGCACCCAGAGAGGTTTGCCGTCATTGGGGCAAACTTAAACAGCAAATAGGAAGGCGAGCTCGCCGATTTCCTCCGTGAGAATCGGGACATCTTTGCATGGTCCTCCAAGGACATGCCGGGTGTTCCGAAGGAATTCGCCAAGCACAAACTACACATCCGAGAAGACGCAAAACCAGTCAAACAACCCCTCCGCCGACTGTTGGAGGAGAAGAGAAGGATTGTAGGAGAGGAGATAGCCCGGCTTCTGGCAGCCGGCTTCATTATGGAAGTTTTCTTTCCAGAGTGGCTCGCCAACCCGGTCCTCGTGCTAAAGAAGAACAACAAGTGGCGCATGTGCATAGACTACACGAGCCTCAACAAGGCCTGCCCCAAAGATCCCTTTGCCCTGCCAAGGATTGACCAAGTGATAGACTCCACGGCCGGATGCGAGCTATTGAGCTTCTTGGATGCTTACTCAGGATACCACCAGATAAAGTTAGATCCGGCAGACCGCCTGAAGACCGCCTTCATCACGCCATTCGGAGCCTTCTGCTACCTGACTATGACATTCAGCTTGAGAAATGCCGGTGCCACTTTTCAGCGTTGCATGCAAAAGTGCCTCCTCAAGCAGCTCGGCAGAAATGCCCACGTCTATGTAGATGACATTGTGGTGAAGACGGAGAAGCGCGGTACCTTGCTGGAAGACCTCAAGGAAACATTTGAGAACCTACGCCGGTTCCAAATCAAGCTCAATCCCGAGAAATGCGTGTTCGGAGTGCCAGCCGGCCAGCTCCTAGGCTTCCTGGTCTCCGAACGCGGCATCGAATGCAACCCAGTAAAGATCAAGGCCATTGAGAGAATGGCGATTCCCACCAAGCTTCGAGACGTCCAGAAGTTTACCGGAAGCTTGGCCTCCCTGAACCGCTTCATCAGCCGGCTCGGAGAGAAAGCTCTTCCCCTCTACCGCCTCATGAAGAAGACCAACCACTTCGAGTGGAATGACCAAGCCGACCAAGCTTTTCACGAGCTGAAGAAGATGCTGGCCACGCCGCCTGTCCTGGCGGCGCCGACTGAGAAAGAGCCCATGCTCCTCTACATTGCCGCAACCAGCCGGGTGGTCAGCACCGTCATCGTAGTCCAACGCCCAGAAGAGGGCCAAGCCCAGCCGGTCCAGAGGCCGGTGTACTATTTGAGCGAGGTGCTGTCTACCTCAAAGCAGAACTACCCGCACTACCAGAAGATGTGCTACGGCGTGTACTTCGCCGCCAGGAAGCTGAAGCCCTACTTCCAAGAGCATCCCATCAGGGTCGTATGCACCGCCCCGCTGGCCGAGATCATAGGCAGCCGGGATGCATCCGGCCGGGTGGCGAAATAGGCCATCGAGCTGGCCCCCTACACGATCTTCTACCAGCCTCGCACCGCCATCAAGTCCCAAGCATTGGCCGACTTCCTCATCGACTGGGCCGAGACCCAGTACCTACCGCCAGCTCCTGACTCCACTCATTGGCGCAAGCACTTCCATGGGTCCAAGATGCGCACCGGCTTGGGAGCCGGCGTCATCCTCACCTCTCTCAAAGGCGACAAGCTCAGATACACACTGCAAATTCACTTTGCCGCCTCCAACAACTTGGCTGAGTATGAGGCGCTCATACACGGGCTCCGGCTTGCCAAAGAACTCGGCATTCGCCGGATCCTATGTTATGGCGACTCGGACTTGGTGGTCCAGCAATCATCCGGCGACTGGGATGCCAAGGACGCAAATATGGCAAGCTACCGCTTCCTCGTTCAGCAGATCAGTGGGTATTTTGAAGGATGCCAGTTCCTCCACGTACCGTGAGCCGACAACGAGCCAGCTGATGCCCTGGCTCGAATAGGCTCCACTCGGCAAGCAATACCAACCGGTGTCTCTCTACAACACCTCCTCAAGCCGTCTATCAAGCCGTCTCCAGAGTCCGATTCCATCTTCGTGCCGCCTAACCCCGACGCGGCCGGCTCGAAGAACCAAGCAGGTGACCCGGGGACTTCGATAGTCGGCCAGGGGACATCAGCAGGCGGCTCGGGGACTTCCGTAGTTACGCCCGATCCGGGGACTGCCTCACCCGGCTCGGGGACTGCGGTAGTCGGCCCGGAGACTACACCAACACAAAAGGCGGCGGCCGACTCCAGCATTTCACCGCCCAGCCCGCCCGCCCTGGTTGTAGTAGCCGTGTGGCAATAGAAGAAGTCGCAGCTCCATCATGGGCTCAATCCATCCTCAACTTCCTAATAAACCAAGACCTGCCGGCTGACGAAATAGAGGCAAGACAAGTCCAACGCCGAGCCGGAGCATACACAATCATCAATAGAGAACTCGTCAAGCGCAGTGTCACTGGAGTCCTCCAGCGATGCGTCGAGCAAGAGAAGGGCATTGCAATCCTCAGAGACATCCACCAAGGAGAATGCGGCCACCATGCGGCCTCAAGATCACTCGTCGCCAAAGCCTTCCGCCATGGTTTCTTTTGGCCGACTACTTTGGATGACGCCAAGGGGTTAGTTAAACATTGCAAAGGATGCCAACTCTTCAGCTCCAAGCAACACATGCCGGCTTCAGCACTCAAGACCATTCCCCTCACTTGGCCCTTCGCCGTTTGGGGACTGGACATGGTGGGCCCATTCAAGACGGCGCGCGGCGGCATGACACATCTGCTTGTCGCCGTGGACAAATTCACCAAATGGATCGAGGCAAGGCCGATCAAGAAGATGAATGGGCCGACTGCCATGACATTTATCGTAGATATAACAACTCGGTACGGCGTACCACACAGCATCATCACCGACAATGGCACGAATTTCGCCAAGGGAGCCTTGGCACGTTTCTGCGTGACGCAAGGCATCCGGTTGGACTTAGCGTCCGTTGCCCACCCGCAGTCAAACGGATAGGTCGAGCGAGCGAACGGCCTGATCCTTTCCGGCATCAAGCTCCGTCTGGTCGTACCACTGGAGCGTTCAGCCGGCTGTTGGCTCGATGAGCTATCGGCCGTCCTCTGGAGTCTGCGCACTACACCAAACAAGTCAACCGGCTTCACTCCTTTCTTCCTTGTATATGGTGCCGAGGTGGTCATCCCAACTGACATCGAGTTCAACTCGCCTCGGGTAACCATGTACACGAAAGTAGAAGCCAAGGAAGCACGAGAAGACGGCGTCGACCTGCTGGAAGAAGGCCGACTGTTAGCCCTCAGCCGGTCCGCCATCTATCAGCAGGGCCTGCGCCGCTACCACAGCCGGAAGGTCAAGCCAAGATCCTTCCAAGAGGGCGATCCTACCACAGCCGGCCAGCACAAGCTCTCGACCCCTTGGGAGGGCCCCTTCGTCATCAGCAGAGCCTTAGGCAACGACTCCTACTACCTGATCGACGCGCAGAAGCCGAAGGCACGAAAGAGAGACGACTCCGGCAAGGAGTCGGAACGACCATGGAACGCCAACCTCCTCCAAAGATTTTACAGTTGAAATGCAGTATGTATCACACTAACTTTTGTACTAAGTACGAGACAATAGGCCCCCCGAGGAGAGCTCGGGGACTGCCATCTTTTATCTATGGATGAAGAGTATCATGCTTATGACCTTGTCATTACATTCACTTTTTCCGTCCGGCACCGGGTTTGACTAGTCGGCCCGGGGACTGGCCGCCTGGAGTTATATTAGAAGTCCTACCCGTAGTCAGGAATGTAGTGTGCCGGCTCCCAAGCCTTCTCTTGCCAAAAGTCGCAGTTCGAAGAACCGGCTGTCCGGCTGGCAAGAGTTAAAGGCAGGAAAGGGCGCCCACACGAAAAACGGCTAGGGACTAACGGACTAATATAACAAAAGCCGGTTTTTCTCCCACCACCGACCGACTACCAGAGTAGCCGGCCGGCCGGCTTCCATTCACCTCGCTCCAATCTATGAAAGCTCGAGTACTTGCCTTCCCAAAAGGGGAAGGCGGCAAAGGAAACAACCTAAGGATAAAAAGCATACATGAATGGAAACCAAACACGAACACAATAATATTTACATAAAAGACCTTCAAAAGGCCAGCATTCAACATAGTTCGAATACACCCCCAGTGGGTGGAACTGCGCAAGTTTAATAAAGTTGTTCAAAAGGCAACAAGCAGGAAAAAACAAGGACGGCAGATTAAGCCAAGGGAGCGACTGGCGAGTCAGGCAGGTCAGTGGAGACGGCAGTGCCGGCTGGAGGAGTGGCTGGCTGGTGAACCTCGGCATGATCACCGCCTCCCGCAGAGGGCGCGCTAGCATGCGCCCCGTTGCCAGAGGCACGATCAGGCTGAGGCCGGCTGGCCACTTCACCGGTCGGCTCAACGTCTTCGCCTTCCTCTCATTCGTCGTCTTCGCCTTCATCGCTGGAGGCGATCTCCTCTGCCGAGTCTTCACCCACTGCCGGGTCCAGCCCGAACCACTCCTCCAGCTCGGCAACGCCATCGTCATTAATTTCAGGAGCGAAGACGCTGATTTCAGTACACTCAGCGATCGTCGAAGTGCGCTGAGCGATAGCCGGGCGCACCTCCTCCATCTCTTCGTCGGCCTCCAGCCGCCAGGTGCGCAGCTGGTCCAGGTTCAGCCCCGGATACTAGGATCGGACGAACTCCAGCGCCCGCCCAGCTCCAAGCCGGGCTGCCGACGCCTTCCAGGCCTCGAAGCGGCCAACCGCCACCTCCAGCCAGTCGGCAGTCCCACTCGAGGTGCGGGGAATCGTCTCGCTTGGCCAGAGGGCGGCCAACACCTGCGCCCCCGCGCGCTGAAGGCGGTGGAGCATACGGTGAGCCGGCTGCAGCCGGGCTTGGACCGCCAAGAGCTGCTCCTCAAGCGTCCGGCTCGCGTCCGGCACGATTTCGGCCCCCGCCTGCCGGCGCGCCTTGCGATGGGCCTCCATGGATTGGGTGGCGAAGACGGAGTAGCCGGGAAAGTAGTCTGCACAGAGAACAAAAAGCAGCACAAGTCAGAACACAAATCAGGGATCAAGGGGCAAGCAAGGAGTGAAGAAGGCGGCTAACTGTCGATCGGATCCTCGATACGACTGAAGCCCTCGCTCAGCGCCTGCTTCGCTTTAGCCCAGCCCGCCGCTTCAGTCTCGAACTCGGCCTTCAGGGCGTCCTCGCTGTCCTGCGCCTTCTTCAGGGCCGCCTTGTGGCTCTCCTCCTGGTCGGCCAACTTCTTGGCCAGGCGGTCACGCTCCAGGACCAAGGCGTTGTACTCGGCTTCCTTGGCGCGAAGGGCGGCCTGGGCCCCGCTGAGCTGCCCCCTCAAGTCGGCATTGGCTCCTGGAAGCATGAAGACAAAGGAAAAATTAATAAGGAAGAAGTCGTTAAGGAAGATCTGACCTGGCTGCTCAGCAGTCGGCCCGAATCTCGGGGACTACACCCAGTGGGTGCGCTGACGCGCCCCCACAGGAGATGAACGAGACAAACACGCACTCCAGCTGCTTGTCAGGTCCTTGGTTCTCCGGCCCAGCTCCTGAGCCTGGGAGTTGAAGGCGGCTGCGTGGAGGTTATGATACTCCTGGAAGAATATACAGGAGGCGAGGATGAGTTAAGTTGTCAGAACCTAGTAAGTTACAAGCCGCCTGCACAGCAGCCAACTCGGAACTCGGGGACTACACCCAGTGGGTGCGCTGACGTGCCCCCACGGAAGAAATCAAAAGAGCAAAATAACCAAGGCCAGAAAAATCACCCGGATGACGGCCCGCATCGCTAGGAACTCCTAGGTGTATCGCTGCAGCGAGGCGGCCTGAGCTTGAAGCCAGTTCCGGACCTCCTGGGCCGCCGCGTTTAGCTGGCCCGTCCCCCCGTTGGGAGTCCACTCGGACGTGCTGGCGCTGGCCGCCTCCAGGGCCTCCGCCGTCTGGCTAGCGCCCGCTGCTCGGTGCGGTTCCGGCGCGGAGGCACCACCCCCTGCGCGTCGGCGCAATGCCGGCTGCACCTCGAGGCCGGCCCCTGCCTCCGGCTCGCCCCCGGACGGCTGCTCTGGCGCCGTAGCTGATTGGCCGCTTTGGCCCGCTCCAGTCGGCGCCATCACCGGTGGGCCTTGGTCGACCTCCTCCGACGGGGGCACGGGAATGTCGGGGGCCACGGCACGGAGGGGAACGACGAGCAGCGGAGGCTGGTTGTGCGAGGCCTCCGCCTCCGTCTCCGCGGCTGCCGCCTCCGCCCGGGCCTTGGCCGCCGCGCCGGCCTGCTCCTTCGCCGCCTGGGTGGTCCTTCGCTCCGCTGCCTCCCGCTCCTCCCGCGCCTCCTGTGCGTTCCGCTCCGTGGCCTCCCTAAGGTCGGCGCGGGGATCCACGCGGCGGGAGCTTGAGGACCCTCCAGTCGGCCCGAGTACGGAGCCGCCAGGACCTCGCTCAAGGGAAAGCGGCACCCTGTCCGGCAAGCAAAGAAAGGTTTAGAAGAGCTTCGGTCGAAAAAGACAACAAAAAAAAAATATATATATATATATGCAAGACATTCGATGACTTACGCCGAGATCGCCTACGGTTGTTTCACCACCTTGCGGAAGCGGGCCGCCTTCGCGGCTACCTCAACCCGCTTGGTCGCCGCCGTGGAAGTCTTGGATTTTTTCGGCCCGCTACCAAAGAAGGTCGACGCGGCCCGGCGCTTCTGCGCGCCGCCACGGGCAGCCGACACGGCAGACGAGCCCACGCCTTGATGATCAGGCGCCGGCTGGCGGTTCGGGGCGGCTTCGACCTCGTCGTTGTCCGGCCAGTCTTCGAAGCCGGCCCCGAGTCCTGCGCCTCCGGCCTCGTCGCCTTCCCCCATGATGGCGTCTTCCATGGAGGCCGCTCCCAGGTCCGGATCGTCGACGTCGTCCACCGTGCGGTCGGGGAGGAGCTGGCGCTCTACCCCCGCGGCCCCGGCTGTCGGCGGAAGAAGAGGGTTCTGCTAAAGGCAAACCAATTGATCAAGGGTTGGCTATCATGAGGCCGGCTACAAAAGGAAGAAAAGAAGAAAGAACTTACGGCAGGCGGAGGGTTGGCGCGGGAATACGGCTCCTTGCCGTATCGCCAATCCTCGGCGAGCTTGCAGTTGGAGATGTAGTTCACCATGTAAGACACCTCTGCGTGAGTCATCTCCCTGGTGCTCAGCCGGCCTTGGAGCGGAAGTACCCGGCGCTCCACGAAGGCGGCCACCAAGTCGGCTCCGGTCAGGCCCTCCGACTGGATCATCACCCGAAGCCGGGAGACGGCTGCATTCCCGGCCTGGGACAACGACCTGGCCCGGTAGGTCCATGAAGGTTGCCTCCCAGCCGGCGGGCCGGCTACGTAAGCCGGCAGGTTGACGTAGTCGCCTTGCTGGGCGACGTTCTTCACGTAGAAGTAGGACTTCTGCCAGAGCTTCACTGACTGGATCAACGGAATGGACGGGAACATATTGTTCTCGCTCGCCCGCCTCATGGCAATGAAGGCTCCACAGGGGGCGGGCACGCACGCGACGACGGTGCCGAGCTTGCTTTGGAAGAATTCCCCCCAGAGCTCGAGCGTGGGGAGAACCCCAAGAAAGCCCTCGCATAGGGTGACGAAAGCCGACAGCAGCATCACCGTGTTAGGCGTGAGGTGATGCGGCTGGAGGTGGTAGAATTCGAGGAAGGCTCGAAGGAATCCGCTCGCCGGGAGGCCGAAGCCGCGCAGGCAGTGCGAGCGGAAGATCACCCGCTCGCTCTCCTCCGGTGCCAGCGAAATCTCCCTCGCTGGCGCTTGACGAACCCGCACGAAGTTCTCGCCCGGCAGGCGCCGTGTCCGGTGGAGGAACTCGACGTGGTCCTCGTGGACGTTGGAGCCATCCCACGAGCTCGACAGCGCCATGGGAGCGATGCGGCGGGGAGCAAGACGAAGCTACAGCGGAACGGCACGGCAATGGGTTGCTGCGGCGGCGAAGAGAAGAAGAAGGAGGGCAAGAAGGGGCGGAGTGAGGGAGAGCGTGCGAGCCTCTGCCGCTCCCCCTCCTCCTCCTACTTATAGACCCGCGCGGCGGAGCCGAGGAGGCACGGCGTGGGGGAGCGTGGGGATCAACTGCGCCCACTCCCCCACGTCCCGCGATTGTTATGCCCTGATGGCATAATAAAACCGCCGCGGGAAGGCGAGCGGTCCAAGTGGGCCGCAGAAGATCCGCGCGCGGGCCGAAGCCTACGAGTGGCAGGACCGGGCCTGCGGCGGCGTCCCGTTGCGCGCGTGCGTTGGCAGGATTTCCTTGCCACGTAGCCCGCGGAATGGCGCGCGGTCAGCTCGCAGGGCGACCCGCATTCCCGCCTATGAGAAACGGAGCTTTCCGAAGACGGCGTGCACAAGCCAAGTCGGCCCCTCGGGATAGGAAGCTGAACAAGCTTGTCATCCCTTTCTCAGCCTCGAAGCTCGATCA
Source organism: Triticum urartu (assembly GCF_003073215.2). NCBI lineage: Eukaryota > Viridiplantae > Streptophyta > Magnoliopsida > Poales > Poaceae > Triticum > Triticum urartu. The sequence continues at coordinate 532,007,004 of NC_053025.1, read as the reverse complement.
GCTTCGGGGACTACTGTCGGAGTAAATGACCACGGATAGCCTAGCCGGCTTCCCCTGGCCTTTCTGAGAAAATTATGAGCCGATCCGGCCCTCAAGAATCCAAGATACGGGGCCGCCTTCCCCTTGCCGGCTATCCCCATGGCCGACTATCGGAAGGCGGCCCGACTTCAGCCCTCATGAAGAAAGCCGCGGGAGGGCCGGCTCCGAGTAGCCGGCCACGAGAAGGCCGACTCCAAGAAGCCGGCTCCCATAAAGCGGTCAAGATCGTACCCTCGAAGTCTGCATCCACGTAACGGCGATGTGACGGGGCGTGGCTATAGTGAAGCCTGTCACCCCCAAATCCCGGAGCACGCCTGGCACAGTGCGCCGTACGGGTGGCCATGACCCGTCCGGCGCGGGACTGTTGCCACGTTGACCCTGATGTCATCCACGACGGGCTGCCAGCGCGGCCCACGGGCGGTGGGCCCCTTCGGGCAGAGAGACACCCGAAGGCGGCCAGGCCTCCCCCAGTCGGCCCAAGATAGAGCCGGCTCCCCACAGACGGCTTGCCACCTACCTCGAAGGAGACGCCCCATTAAGGAGACAAGACACGGTGAGGCTACAGCGATCACTCGCCGGACGCGGCACTGTAGCCACGCCCACCTCGGCGAAGCCCTCGTCACCAAGATTGAGCAACAGTAACCAGCCCCTGACAAGGCCCTGGACAGTGGGGCCTGCCTGTCGACCAAGGAGCCGGCAGCCGGCGGGCCCCAGCAGTCGGCGCAGAAGTCGGCGAGTGTAGACACAGAAGGGTGGGCCCCACGCTCAGCCGGATTACCATTGTACCCCCGGGGGGTAGGCCTATATAAACCCCCCGGGACACCCATGCAAAGGAATGGATCCCTGCTAGTTTTAGACACCACATAGGGAGGAGAAGAGAGCGAGCCGTGCCTTTCTTCCTCCTCTCGCCCAACAGCTCAAGGAGCATCGTGTAGCTACTTGTTCATCTAGTGATCATGCGGAGACCCCGCAGAGCAGCAGTAGGGGTGTTATCTCCACGGAGAGCCCCGAAGCTGGGTAAGATTCGCCGGCGTGCATGTCTTCGCCTCATCCCGTTTCCAGGCACCGGCGACGTCTTACTGGCTCCCACAATGATAAGCCACCCGTTGGCATATGTCGCATCTACCACCCGACACTAGTACTCCTAAAATATGTATATTATTGTGAAAGTTCATATACACCGGCCGAGATTAATGCAAACATGGCAGATTTTCATTACATTTCAAACTTTTATAGGACAGAAAAATAAAAGAAACCTGACCCTAAACCTATTCTACGGCGGTGACCGACGTCCTCCATCTGTGATCTCTATGTACAGGGGCGGGGTTCAAGACCCATGAAGTGAAGGTGCGGTCTCCGACGAGGAAGAGTAGAACTCAGGATACGGACCGGCCAGTTGGCACACGATGCCCTACCGCCTCCCATGCCCTACTCGTCCTCGGAGGAGTCCCCGACCTCGGCCGTGCCGGACGTTGGACGGCGGCAAGTAGGACGCGTGGCTGACGGTGTTCCCGTCGTCGGCCGCCAGCGTGGCCACTACTTGTGCGGTCGCGTCCGCGTCCGGCTACGCCGCTATTGCGTCGCGAGAGGCGACTTGAGCGAGGGCAGCAACCTAGAGCTTCATCCCCGAAGACAAGCTCTCCCGCAGAGCGTTCGCACTTGCGGTCATGGTGGATGTGGTGCCAGGTAGGAGGACGATGCGCTATGGTGTGGAGGTTAGCTGGGCATTGCTGTTTTAAGTAGCGCATTCCGGTGAGGCCAAGCGTCTGGGTGCGTCATTAAGTCGCCGGAGTTGGTTCCTCGGGCACCAAGCCTCTTAACGACGACATACGAACGGACGGCTGGGTGCGTCATTAAGTCGCCGGAGTTGGTTCCTCGGGCACCAAGCCTCTTAATGCGAGCAGCTAGCAGCAGCTGGGAACGCACCGCGTGATGGCGCGAGGGACGAGGGTTTTGGTGTGACAGGGTAGTCAGCTGCGGTTGTGGCAACGTTGGAGATGCCCTTTTCTCACATGCGATCCCCGCATGTCATTGAAAAATCAAGACGACTCGGCATGGTCTCTGGTCCAGAGGATGCAGTTGGCCGCGCTACACCACTCCGCGGACGCGTCGCGGCGCCCTGTGCATCCTTTACGAGCCGGGTGTTGGGGTGTGTTTGGATTGTGGCCAAAGTGCACCTTACCAAAATTTTGGTCATGACCCAAAGATGGGTCTTTGTTTGGATGGTTGCCATTTTTTTGGCATGCCAATGAACTCTAGCCAACTCTAGTTCATTTTTCTTGCCACTGTCGGCCAAATCATGGGCAACCAATACCTCAACCAAAATTTTGGTCATGACCCAAAGATTGGTCTTTGTTTGGATGATTGCCATTTCTTTGGCATGCCAATGAACTCTAGCCAACTCTAGTTCATTTTTCTTGCCAATGTCGGCCAAATCATGGGAAACCAATACCTCAACCAAAATTTTGGCTACCCAATGCTTTGATGGGGCAACCTTGGCACAAACCAAACATACCGTTGGTCGTGCCACAACACTATCGCCACCCTCGACACACTGAAACCGACCGTGTCTAGATACGATATGAGCGTGTCACTCACCGCGGTCGCCGTTTCCAGAGGCGGTGTTGGAGCTGCGCCCCGTTGTTGGCCCCAACGCCCCACATGAACGGTTGTCAGTGGTGAGGAGGTCGTGGGCCAGGTCCTCCATTGGACTGGTCTGCGCTATGTCGTCCCGACGGGTGTGCCCCACATGTCGGTTTCCCTGTTTTCCCGTCCATATTCGAGCGTCAGTGCTCTGCGTTGCGCATTAGGCCTTTCACTATGTAGGCCAAGCAAGACAACTTATTGTTTATTTGAGCTGTTCAAGTATAATCATGTGGCGTTTACTTATTTCTTATTCCTCCCCAACCCTCTTCTCCATCGAGTCGAGTCCATCCTCCCACGTGCTTCATTTGAACATTCCGCCGAGTATCATTCGCATGTACCCACCCTAGTCCTCTTTCAATAGATCTCCAGACCCCGAGATGAAATTGAGAGGGAACGGGTGGGGGCACGTGATACCTAAGGCGGATTCAAAATTTTGAACCGGTGATCATAGCATCCGCAAATCATATATAAAGGGTATTCAATGTTCGTTTCGTTTTTGAACGTACAATATACTCCCTCCTATCCTTTCTAGTTTATTTGTAAGTTTTATGTGTAGTCAAAGTATCTCTACTTTCATCAAAAAGGTATCAACATTCAACAATGCCCAATTAATATTGTTAGATTCGTACATACTCCTAGATTTGTACTCGAGATGGTTTCCAATTTGACTATTGACAAGATTAATAGTACATGAGATGTATAATGTGAAAATTATATCATTGCAAACTCCTTTCACATACGAATTTGACCATATGCTTTGTGTAAGTTGCATGTCATATATTATTACTCTAACATTTGGTCAAAGTTAGCCTCAAAAACACATTAGACCCTGTATGCTTTGTGTAAGTTGCATGTCATATATTATTACTCTAACATTGGTCAAAGTACTATAGTGGAAGTGGATCCTCTGACATAGGTATCCCAGCCTTACCCTCCCTTTCGGTCACTTACTGGTGGACCCCATGCTTGCTAGGCCCCGCATGTCAGTTACTCAATGGGTTCGGCCACGTCAGGGGATCCTCATCCGTAGTATACTCCCTCTGTTTTTATTTACTCCGCATAAAACGGAGGGAGAGGTGGTATAATAAATGACGCGGGCGGGGGAGGGGAGGGGGAGGGACTTCGGTTTGCTCTCAACTGCGGTCCCACAAGTGAGCGAAAACGCAAGACGATGCGCGTTCCATTCGGTGAGCGACGTGGAGGGTCCAGCATGCCGGGCTGCAACGCAAACGCGACAAGAGCGATGTACAGTCAAAACCGATTGACCGGTCGTCACCGTAACCACTATTCACACCAGAACCTTCGCTGCTTGGTCTATGCCAGCCACTGCCCTAAAACCACACCAAATCTCCAGCCCATTCCCCCACCTTTCGATCCCCTAGCCCGCATCAAGCATACCCTAGTTCGCCGGAAAGCTATGGTGCACCGCAGGATCACTTACTACAAGATGCTGACGCCGGAGCGCCGCGCAGAAATCGCGGCGGTGGTCTGCACCACAGACCTCCGTTCCCAAGCTCGCTTTGCGGCGGGCCAATCCCCGAGTTCTCTAGAGCCAAGCTACAAGGAGGAGGAAGCCGATCCAATGTTCATGGCGGAGGTCACGGCGCAGAAGGCCCCCGATGGGTATGAGATGATTGACATAGACTTCGTGCCGGCGTCCGAGTCCCCCATTGTGCAGGCGGACCGCGGTTCAACATGGCAATACTAAAGGAGGACTGGGAGGCAATGGCTCAACTCGACGCGGAGCGCGTGCATGCCGCTGCCATCGAGGCTCTCCTGCAGGCGGAACCGGATGTCGTGGATGTGAACCGAGCGGCGGAGGCTCAACTTGAGGCGGAGCGCCCAGATGCCGTTGCCATCGAGGCCCTCCTGTAGGCGGAACCGGACATCGTGGACTTGAACCGGGCGGCAGAGGCTCGACACGACGCAGAGCGCGCGGATGCCGCTCTCATCGACGCCCTCCTACAGGCGAAACTAGACGTCCTGGACTTGAACCGGCGGCGGAGGCTCGACTCGACGCGGAGCGTGCGGATGCGGCTGCCATCGAGGCCCTCCTATAGGCGGAACTGGACGTCCTCGACTTGAACTGGGCTGTGCTCTCGTCCGTGCAGAGCGCCCGCACGCTCCGGTGAACGACTAGCTGGAGGCTGAGGACAACCACGGTGCGGAGACACACGTCGGCTGGTTCGCGCCGGCAAACAAAGACGACGAGGCCGTCTCTTTCCGCGAGCAGTGACAGTTTTTCTTTATGTTGTTGTTTTTATGGATCTTTTGCTATGTAAAAACATATATTTGTTATTCAAGTCGCCTGACTTGGGTCAGTCTACCATTTCAGGCAGTTGGATGAATATCCTACGTCTCCTAACCCTTCTTCCCTTCTTCATCACCTCTTCTTCCCCAACAGATCACCGCACGGGCCGTACGAATACTCCCCAACATGCGGTTGGATAAACATGCTCTATGAACAAAAATTATGTGTCAGCGATAGGATGGCTGAGTTTGGTTTGTTCACATGCGACAACACATGTCAGTGAGGGTGCGTTCCCTTGGTTGGGTTTGCGGCGTGCAGGAGCGACTGTGTGAGGGTGCGCTGTGACCGCGGCATGCAGGAGCGACCGTGTGAGGGTGCGGTGCGACCGCGACAGCCGTGCGAAAGTGTACCTCCTTCTCATTTTGAAAACTTTAGGCAAGCTTGGCAGAAATGTGTGGCGAAGTTTGGCAATGCAAGGCCTTGACCCAAAGAGGATAAGTACTCACATACTAGGAGTACTAGTGTTAAAAAAGAAATGCGGGGTTTTCCTTCGCGGGATTTAATCGATACAAATCCTCGTTTCACATGTCAATTAATGTGTATTTTTTTTCTCCGAAGACCAAAGAGCTAACCATCTCGCTCCTCATCGCTTGATTAATGCAGCGCCATGCAAACCAACCTTCTCACTTCCGCATGCATGCATGTCGTCTCTCTCTCCCCTGTCCATCTCTCTGCATGCATGCGCCTCTCGCTCTCTCTCTTGTTTCCACATGCAAGTAGCTCTCTCTGCTTTGGGAAGTTGAGAAGCACATGGGAAAGAGAGATGGTATTACTGCAGGCACGCATGCGGTGGAAAGGGATGGAGGGCCCGGTTGGAAAGAGCAACGAAAAAATGCCAATGCGTAGAGCATTGCGGGGAAAAAGAAATTTTCTTAGACGCAGACAAAAAAGGACCGGAGGGAGTACTACTAGGAGTACTTGTGCGGTGAGATGGTTTCTCGAAGAAGACGATGGAGAAGCGGAGTCAGCAAAGAGTGAAATGATGGTTGCTTCGTCCGTGCTTTTGTGATTTGACGCCTCACTGCTTTGTGATTTGTGATAGAAGGGACAGGGGAGTAGATTCTGTGCTCTATACTATACTACATGCGTCCAAGCATGGGAGAAATAGGAGAGACGTTGCATTTTCCTATTCCATCAATCAATCAATCAGGGAGTTTTGGTTCCATGTTTTTGGCTTTGGCATCGTCGTCCACATTGGTTCCCACGATGCCAAAAGATATTTTCACATTTGGCTACACATTGTGGATGCCCTTAACCATACCACTTGGTTTTGCTCCTATGTGCTATCTATACAAATCTCAATTATATTGATCTAGAAAATTATAGAATCAAGATTAGTAAAAAGGAGGTGATTTTGCCGCGCGGATGGCGGGGGAGGTTTCTTATTTGAGCAATGCTACATCCACGTAATGGTTTATGTAAAGTTATGAACTGATGTGATGTGGGACTATTTGACTGGATTAAAGGAGAGTATTAGGCCCACCCCACCTGAAAATCAGGGGGGCATATATAGATTAGATGGAAAGTATACATAGCAGCTATGTAGCCCTTTGTAATTCTAGGATTAGGCTTCTTATTTTCGGAGGACGTTGCCCTAGCGATTTGCTAACATGCGGTCCGACGAGTCAGTGCTTTACCAAGCCGATCCGCGTCCCACATGAGGCAGAACAATGGCAGAGGCAACACGTGGTTAAGTTGAAGAAGATGAGGGAGAAGCGGATTCAGCATCAAGTGAAATGATGGTTGCTTCGTCCATCCAACTTAACTTCGGGAAAGGTGCAGATTTGTTATTTGACGCATCATTGCTCATTACTACGCCGTCGCCATGACTGGGGTGCTTCACCCCGGCTACTCTGCACTGTATTTCGGTATGGCACGTGGACCCGGTAGCTTGATGTCCCACATGTCGGCGAAAGGGACTAGAAGATTTATGAAAGCGAGCGCTCCACTCTTAGGATGGAGGAGTAGACGACACGACGGCCCAGTGAACTGTCACTTGTACTGTATAGTACTATAGTTTTGCTGTTTCGCACGATCCATCGATACAAACCCGATTAAACAGGAAAGGGCGGGATTTTTCCCGCGCGGTAGATGATACTGGCCATACATTTCAAAGGCAATTTTAATGTATGCAAACTGAATAATTATAAGTAACAATATGATATCTAGTAAAACTAAAAACACATGTGATTTATTGTGTTAGAGTGTAGTAGTAGTGCTGTATTGCATACTGTAGTTGTTAGATGTAACATGCGAGAACATGTAGAGATGTAGTTTTGGAGGGCCTACAGAGAGAAAAGCGTAATACGGTCACCGAACTTCAGAATAAGCTGATTACGGTCACTATATACGTTTTGCGGTGATTATACGGTCACTTGCTCACAGTTCAGCATCGGATTGCACTCTGTTGACCGGCCAAATAGTCTGCGTGGCTCCATGTTGACTAGTTAACTTGACCACGTTCCTTGTGGGTCCCACCGGTCAGTTCGCATAGGTAAAAGGTCAGATAAACACAAATTTCCGCAGGCGCGACAAGGCTCCAACCCGTGCGCGGGAATCACCTGGTTGTGTATGTGTTTGTCAGGGCCTGATGTGTGCGCATGCACGTGTAGGTTGAGCACTTGAGCCTGTGAGTGTGTGTTGGTCGTGTGGTGTACTGGTGTGTGCATGCATGCGTGCGTGTGTGTGTGTGAGTGTTGCGTGCGTGCGTGGCTGCGTGTGTACGTGTGAGTATTGCGTGCGTGCGTGGGTGCATATGTTTGCCTGAGTGTTGCATGGATGCAGTTCATGTGCATGCGTGCATGTGTGTATAATCACCACACCTGCTCCTATGTGTTAAAACAGACGGCTCAGCATACCAATAAAAGGCTACCTTGTCCGCTGTGCCCATGGTCAGGACTTGGAACCACCGTCCAAATATATTTTTGTAGTTTGTTTTCTTTCTTACTAGCAAGATGCCCGTGCGTTGCACATAACATCAAGATGCATTTGTATGACATGTTTATCTTGTGAGAGAAAAGGATGAACGAGGGAAGGCCTTATTTGCAAATGTGGAGAGGTGTGTGGGTACCTTTTTGCAAATCGGACGGCCTATATTGCAAGATAGCAGGCACACCATCATCACCAACTCCATTTTTTATAAGAGTGTATTCTATGTATTTTATAAGACTGTAGATGTAGAGTAGATACAAGTCGACAGGTGGGCACGATGGTAGTGAGATAATGTGATGCAACACTAGAGGTGCCACGTGGAGCGTTTAACTGGTCAGCTAGTCATGTCATGAGCAAATATAGAGTTTTACGGTGAGCCCGTGACTGTATAATAACCACTAAACGTAAATGGTGACCGTAATGAGTGGATTCTGAAGTCCAATGTACGTATCGTGCTTTCGCTTCAAATACAATGATCGTCATTGCATATATCGCGAGAGAAAGATGAAACATGCGTGAATTTTCTGGGGGCTTACTTTTAGAGGACCTGGAGATAGTTTTGTGTGCATACATGAAAGGGGCATACAGGGGGGTATGCAATGGAGAGAGAGATGCTCTTCGTTTCTCTTTATTATGACTAACTTTGTATATGTATAAAAATATACAAATTCACAGTGCGGAATAAATATCATTGTGGGCACCATGCAATGCAAATTAGCGTTCATACTCCTCCATATAACTTTGTAATGTTGTATATATGTAGAAACTCTAAAATAATTTTTTGTCCACACTTTATTCAAAAGGAATGTTGTATGCGAAATAAATGTAAAGAGAGGGCTTTTTAGATCAATGGGCTATGTGATGTAACATGTATGAATGTGTAGTTGATGCATTTGGCAGGGCCTAGAGAGGTATATGTGTGTATTACGTATTCAAGAGAGGCATGGATAGAGGGGGCGACGGGGGGGGGGGCGTGGGAGAGATAGCACAAGAAATGAGAGTGGTCTAGAGAGAGAGAGATGAATATGACATCACAACAAGAGATTCCATTCCGTTGAGTGTGTATATGCAAGGGGGGAGGGAATAGAGGCACCAGGAGAAATTTTTTGTGTGTGTGGTTTTTGTGTTGGTATGTGTGGGTGTGAGAAGATAATGAGATGTGGGGGCAGAGGGTGTGTCACCGCGTGAGGTCCGGTGGGTCGAGGTGAGGCCCTTCCTTCGGTTCCGTCCTGCGCCACATTGGTCGGCCCGTGACGCATTTAGGAAGACCCATGGATGACTAGTCGTACAAGACAAAGATAGCAGAATTGTGAGGGACTCTGTGTCCACTAACAAAGCCGGCTAGGATTTGTAACCCTAGGTTCTCGGACTAAGGTAACCCCTTTATCTCTGGTATTACTATTCATCCAACCTAACTTTAAGGGGCATCCTACAGAATGCTCTGCTAGAATCATACTCGTCGATTAGGAAGAGAGGTGTGAGACAATGCGTGAGAGACAGGCGTAAATATAATGTGCGTACATGAGACACGTAGGCAGGTCCATGTATATAGAAAGGGTCGATGAGGATTGTGCGTGTGTATGTTTGCGAGAGGAAGAGTGCTTGTGATAAAGGTTAGAGGAAACAATTGTGAATGGTTATGAGAGGGAGGGAGGGTTATATCTAGAGCATGTGTGCGAGAAAGACACCTCGGGAGAGAGTGTGTGAGCATGTGTGAGAGACCACCGATGGAGAGTGAAAGTACACGTAAAAGACTGCTCTACACATTGATTAAAGATATAAATTGTTTCCAAATATTAGGATGGGATCATGATATTCGCAATTCACAGAAGGAGCGGTCATTGATCCATCAGACATCTAGATTCTATCAAATTTGAGCATGTCTATGTGATTATTCGAGACAATTGATCCACATAGTTAGTATTTTGAACTCCAGACAATGCATCGCTTTAGCAATCGAATATAAACGTGAGTATAGTTCATGTTGTGTGTGTAAAGCACATTATACATACGAAAGTTACACAATGGACATTATAAATAGCTACCTACACTACTAGAAAAAGGGCTATAGATGGGATTGACACTAATGGCGGAACAGACAAGCAGTGCGCCATTAGTATATACTAATGGCGCACCACCTTCTGATACGCCATTAGAGTTGAAACTACTAATGGCGCACCAGGCCCAGGGTGCGCCATTAGTATCAAATTTTTTTTTAACTAGTGCGCCTGTCCAAACATACTAATGGCGCATCCACACACAGTGCACCATTACTAGTTGTAACTAGTAATGGCGCACCTGTCGGAAAGTGCGCCACTAATGTTGCTTTTTTATTATATTTTTTATTCCTTTTTTTGCAAAACTACTAATGGCGCACTGTTCCACCGTGCGCCATTACTAGTTTAAACTAGTAATGGCGCACTGTGGGACAGTGCGCCATTAGTATTTTTTTTGCAAAAATACGAATGGCGCACCACCAGAAGGTGCGCCATTAGTAACCTGGATTACTAATGGCGCATTTAGAGTTGGTGCGCCATTAGTAAGTGGGCAGCAACAAGATATTTTGGACAGCCTCTCCTACCCACACTCACTTTCTCCCCACTTCATTCTCTCCACCTCCTCCTTGTCTCGGGTGCCTCCTCTTTTTCACCTCATTTCCACCATAGATTCGTTCAATTTAAGTGGTTAAATTACCTTGTTTTGATAGGTAAGTAAGGGGGAAGCTATATTTATGTTGTTCTCCCTACAACAATGTGCACATGCACTTTTTATGGCCTAGCTAGATCTATGTATGTTTGTGGTGTTGCATATGTTTGTGGTGTTGCATATGTGTTTGTGTTTGGAGGTGTACCGGTATTTGAAATGCGATAGTTGCCAATATTTTGCCGGAATGTTGATTCATTTCTGTTTCGGCGAGAATTTTGGCATTAAGCATTCTTTTTGGTCCTATTTTTAGGGAAAGTCATGCCAAATTTTTTCTTGGTTCTAAAATATCGTTTTGCTCTACCCCGCAGGCGACCATGGTCCGCACGATGACCGAAGGCATCGTGAATAGGTTTTTGAGGTCCGCGAAGGCCGAGATGCTTCAAAAGAACGAGACGGAGATAAGATGTCCGTGTCGAAGATGCAAGCTGAAGAGCCTTATTGCGGACCCGGAATCCGGGCAGGTGCGGGACCACCTGCTCTTGCGTGGTTTCATGGATGGCTATCGGTGGCAAGGTGATGAAGATGACTAAGAAGTCGTCCATGGGGGCCGGGCAAGAAATGAGGAAGGGCAGCAAGACAACCACCGCGGCTCGGGCGGGCGAGAAGACGAAGAATCCCCAGGAGATGATCACGATGGTGATGCTGTACACAGTCATCATGTAGAAGATGTAGGACATGATGATGAGGAAGATGCCGGAGCAGACGACGGGCATGATCATGAAGATGATGATGCCGGGGGAGCAGACGACGCTGGACCATGGATGGGCTGGGTGCAGGACCCTCATATTCAAGAGCTGCTTCTCAAGCAGACGGATAACGCAAGAGCTGCCGCCCGAGAGAAAGCCAAGATGGATCAACTTGAGTTAGACGCGGTTACTCCATTGTATGAAGGATGCAGGCCCGAGGATACCCGCCTGAAAGTAACGCTCATGGCTCTGGAGATGAAGGTAAAACACAAAATGACCGACGCATGCTTCGACGAGAACATGTCATTCTGGCACTAACGTCTTCCCAAGGGGAACAAGTGCCCGACCAGTTTGGAGGAGGCGAAGAAAATCGTGTGTCCTCTGGATTTACCGCACGTGAAATACCATGTGTGCATGAACAATTGCATCATTTATCGGGACAAGCACACGGAGTCTACCATATGTCCGGTGTGCGGTGTCACTCGATACAAGAAGAGGAAGAAAGCTCCTCGAAAAGTGGTGTGGTACTTTCCGATCACTCCTCGTCTGCAGCGGTATTTCACGGACCCTAAGGTAGAAAAGCTCCTGCGTTGGCACGCGGATAGGGAGGAGAAGAAGTGAGAAGATGACGCAAATGATCCGGAGATATATAAAAAAGACAAGATGCTGAGTCACCCTAAGGATGCGAGCCAGTGGCAAGCGTTGAACTTCGAAGACCCAGAATTTGGGAACGATCCAAGGAACATCGTGCTGGGCGCGAGCACCGATGGAGTCAATCCATTTGGCAGCCAGAGAAGCACACATAGCACCTGGCCTGTGTTTGTGTGGATGTACAACCTTCCCCCCTGGTTGTGCATGAAGAGGAAGTACATTCACATGAGTATGCTAATTGAAGGACCGAAACAACCAGAGAACGACATCAATCTGTATCTGGGGCTGCTGAAAGAGGATCTTGACACGCTGTGGAAAACACTAGCCAATACGTGGGACGCCGCAGAGAAAGAATATTTCCCTATGAGAGCCACGCTGCTCACGACGGTGCACGACTATCTCGGTTACGGATATGTCGCGGGGCAGGTGGTCCAAGTATTTTCTGGATGCGTCAGGTGCATGGATGACACAACGTATCGCCAGCTAGATAGAGATCCCGGGTCTTCGAAAACCATGTTCATGGGACATCGAAGGTGGCTTCGCGACGATGACCCGTGGAGAAAACGCAAGGATCTGTTCGAGGGTGAAACCGAACCCCGAGGACGCCCGCGTACGAGGAGCGGCGAGGAAATAGACGAGCTGTTGAAAAATTGGAAAGATTGCCCACTACCGGGAAAGAAGCAAAAGGCGCCAGAGCCGGGAAAGAAGCGAAAGGCGCCAGAGCCACTGGTGAAGGTATGGAAAACGAGGTCTGTTTTCTGGGACTTGCCGTACTGGAAGATCCACTGTGTGCCTCACAGCCTTGATGTAATGCATATCACGAAGAACGTGTGCGAGAGTATGCTTGGTACCCTGCTCAACATGCTAGAGAGGACCAAAGATGGGCCGAAAGCAAGGGCAGACTTGAAATCAATGGGCATCAGGCAGGAGCTTCACGCTATATATGATGATGATGATGATGAGGCGAAGCAGGACACGGAAAGTCGTCGCAAAGGCAAAAAGGCTAAGAAGACCGGAAATGACTACCCTCCCGCGTGCTTCACTCTAAGACGGGAGGAGATCGAGCAGTTTTTCACCTGCCTCCTAGGAGTAAAACTTCCTTACGGTTACGCGGGGAAGATAAGCAGATACCTAGACCCAGCGAAGCAGAAGTTCAGCGGGATGAAGTCTCACGACTGTCACGTGCTGATGACGCAGATACTTGCAGTTGCAATTCGTGGGATCATGGACGCGCACGTCCGTGAAACGCTATTTGGCCTATGCAACTTTTTCGACGTCATCTCTCGGAAGTCTGTTGGCGTGAGGCAACTCAGAAGGCTACAGGAAGAGATCGTGGTGATACTATGCGAGCTTGAGATGTACTTCCCGCCCGCATTCTTCGACGTTATGGTGCATCTGCTGGTCCATATCGTGGACGATATCATCCAACTCGGGCCGACGTTCCTGCACAGCATGATGCCGTTCGAAAGGATGAATGGTGTCATCAAAGGATACATTCGCAACATGTCACGTCCAGAGGGAAGCATAGCCAGGGGCTTTCTGACCGAAGAGTGCATCTCCTACTACACGAATTATATAGGCATCGAGAACCCCGTTGGTCTGCCCGTCAACAGGCACCTCGGCAGGCTCGCTGGATGGGGTCACCGTGAGGGTCGCCGCGAAATGCATGTCGACTTCGAGGGTCGACTCGCCGACTTTGAAAGAGCAAACCTAGTCGCGCTACAACACATAGACGTGGTCGATCCTTGGGTGGTAGAGCACAAAACCTTTATTAAGAAGACGTACAATGACCGAGGCCAATAGAGGACGGACGGAGATATACTCAAAGAGCACAACTCATGTTTCACGCGTTGGTTCAAGCAGAAGCTTCTGTCGTACCCTTTACATGAGGATTCTTCCACGGAAGAACAACTCATATTCGCCTTGTCACAGGGCGCCGAGCACAACCTGATGACCTATGAGGCGTACGATATCAACGGCTACACATTCTACACCGAGGCCAAGGACATGAAGAGCGATGGTTATCAGAACTCCGGGGTAACGATGGAATCCTACACCGGTAACGACAAGGACAGATACTACGGAAGGATCGAGGAGATCTGGGAGCTGAGCTACCCTGGAGAGAAGGTCCCGATGTTCCGTGTCTGATGGGCCAAGAGCGTCCTAAAAGAAGACCGGTATTTCACCACCATGGTTATACCCGAAGCCAAATCCAAGACCGCGGGCGCAAACGTCACCGCGAAAAATGAGCCATGGGTACTGGCTTCCCAAGTGGACCAATGCTTCTTCATTACCGACCCGTCAAAGCCCAGTCGTGTTGTCGTGAGGAGAGGCAAAAGGAAGATCATCGGAATGGACGGAGTAGCCAATGAGCAAGACTTCGACAAGTACGGCGACCCGAGGATCGAACATGACGACGATGATGAAGTAGCAGTATACACCACAAGAAGAAGTAGGACCACCCTACCTAAAGGACGTCCGTTCCACAGAAGAACTCCATTTGCGAAAAAGAAGGGCAAGAAGATTGTGAACAGATAGCTAGCTAAGATCGATTGTATTTAAATCGTAGCCTTCATTTCTCGATTGTATTTAATGGGCACTTTTTGAACTATCATGAATATTTTTAAATTTCATGGACACTCGATCTCGATCCCCCTCCATCTCGATCACTATCCCACCTCGCCAGATCCGGTCCCCCTCGCCGCCGAGCACCCCCCGGTCCACCGGCCGCCGCCGACCCCCCGCACCCTCGATTCCCCTTCTCAACCGTCGCCGTCGACCCCCCGCACCCCTCCCCTACTCAACCGCTGCCGCCGACCCCCCGCACCCCCCGCACCCTCCCCCGCTCCACCGGCATTACTGTTTGATGATATATTTTAAAAAATTATTACTGTCTTATAAAAAATATTACTGTTATGATTTAAAGAAGTTTGAACATATTTAAACACAAATAAGTATCAAACAGCATTTTAAATGCATAAAAAATTGTGGAGCCTGGGAATCGAACCAGGACCTCCTAGTGTGAGAACTGGCTGCTGACCAGTCGAGCTAGTAGAGGGAACTTGATGTGGATCAGGTCAGGTGGAAGATAACCTGTTGGCTCGAGCAGAAATCAAAAAAAAATACTAATGGCGCACCAGGGTGAGGTGCGCCATTAGTATGGATGTACTTATGGCGCACCGAGGGGTGGTGCGCCATTAGTATTGTGCCGCCCCCATCCATATTTCCTCCCCGGCCCAAACCTATCCCCTCTCTCTCCCTCGCCCTCGCCCTCGATCCCCTTCCCCTCTCCTCTCCCGAAGCCGCTGCCCTACCGCCTCGACGCCCCGACGCCGCCTCGACGCCGCCCCGACGCCGCCTCGACGCCTCGACGCCTCGACGCCGCTACCCCGCCGCCTCGACGCCGCCTCGACGCCGCCCCGACGCCACCGAGGAGAACGACCTGGCGCAGGTGTTCAGATTTTGGTGTAGATGATCTATTGGGGTATATTTTTGTGCTAATCTGCTTGTGCTTGATACAGTTTACTGAAACTGTTTTAGTCCAAGAAACAGTTAACTGAAATTGTTGTAGTCTCAAAAAACAGTTAACTGAAACTCTTGTAGTCTGAAAAAACAGTTATCTGACACTCTTGTGGTCTAAAACTGATAGGTGTTGGGGATTGTCTGCAACTGTTGTAATCTTGTTGACAAGTAGATTAAGATCTGTTATTGGGGGAATAAATCATTATGGAACTTAAAACTCCAAATCATTTGATTCATCTCCTTTTGGCCTTAACATAGAAGATGGTGATATCGGTTTGATTTAGCCCATTTTACTTGCGTCGAATAACACTGCGAAGAAAATTCTGGTTCCAACAATAATAAATTAAATGAATATTATTTGTCCACATGAGCTGTATTCAGGTTTTGTACATGATCTGTAATCTTTGATCTTGTTTTTTTATTCTAGAAAATTCTGAGATTTAGATTGTTCACCTGCCTCCTGCTGATCTTCTTTGGCCAGAATGTATTCTGGTCTTGAATCTATTATGCAAAATGTACAGATGTTGGCGTAGATACTATTTTACTGCATGAAAATATGTACATGAAAATATGCACAAAAAATTGGTTCAGCTGCAAACCATGTTACCCACATTGAACCAAAATTGGTTGAATTGAAAACCATGTGACCCAGATTGACCCAAGAATACAATGCTTGAATTGTGGCCAAACCGATAACATGTGGCCATGTTACCCAAAATACAGTGCACCTAGTTTTCCCAATGCCTTTATTCTTCTGCTTGCTCACTACTAGATGAAATGTCAACCTGCATTTTCCATTTCCATGTTCTGAGAACAAATCCGAGATGTGCTCGTATGTTTAGCTCTCGGTACGCAATGCACCTTCTCCAAGCACAGCAAAGTCCAGCAACCCAACCTGCTTCAACTGCATCCATTACAAGCATAGTGTTCCTTTACAAGCATAGTAGAGCATAGTATGGATTCTAATGTTCAACTCTGACTAAACAGGTTCTGCAAACGGTCTTTTACTGCACTTGACTGAAGAAGTAGGTGTCTGCTATATCCTGCACTTGAGGTGAGTTGTGTTCTCAGGTTTACATTGCAATGGGCACTCTTCTTGTAAACACAAATTCAGATTTATATACTATATGCTGGCATGACTGTTTTTATTAGGCAGGACAGTGCAGTAGTTGATGTATCTTGGGTTGATTATAAAGTTGCTTGGGTTTAATATTACCCAGCATGATGATGTATCAATGTAGCATTAGCATATGATCCAAGTGCTAGTACTGCTAGTAAATAGCTAATACAATTAATGAAGAAGAAGAAAAACTGCTAGTATAGTTAATGAAGAAGAAAAAAAACTGCTACTACTGCTAGTAAATAGCATCAGACTGAATGTCTTTTATATATGGTACTGCTAGTAAATAGCTTCTTCTATATACTAATTTTCATCAAAGTGTAGAACAAAGCATCATACTGAATGATACTGTATCTGATCCAGTATTGCTTGTAGTGGTTTGTCCAAAATGTTGAATGATACTGCTTGGAGATGCATATATTGTTTCACCTCTTCACATGCCAATGTATTTTCCATGTTGTGATGGAGGCATTTTTTGCCTTGTCCACCCGAGAGGCCCTTGAGTTTGCTGGAATGTCGATTAACTTCCGTTCCGGCAAATTCGGGTACTCCATATGTCCTATTTTCAGCAAAGGTCATGCTGAAATTTTCTGTGAATTTTAGCATGACTTTGCTAAAAATAGGACATATGGGGTACTTGTGACTAATGCATGGGCCGGGGTATCTTAGTAGTTAATTAAGTAGGATCAAGTGCCCCGGCATACTTGTGACTAATGCATGGTTTTAGGGTGCCTCGGTGTCGATAAAAACCGAAATGATGAAATCTTAGGCTTTTAGGGTGCCTCGGCGTCAAAAAACCCTCAATGATAAAAGCTTAGCTTTTAGGATGCCTCGGTGTCGACAAACCCTAAATGATGAGACCATGATCTTGTTCCTTGACAATAACCAACTTTTTGACCAAACTTTTTTCCTATTTCGAGAGAAACATGGCCAACAACGATGAGGCCGGGGGTTCGGGCGGCAAGGCATTCTGGAAGCTATCCCAGGAGATGGAGGAACAACCTCACTTGTATGAGGACGCCGCCTTCCCCACCGATCCTGAGACCACTGATGGTACCGCCGAGGATGACCCCACTGATGCCACCACTGATGGTGCCGCCGAGGATGCCACCACTAATGATGGCGGCGCATGCACAGATGGCAGCCAACCGAAGAGGCAACGGAAGGACCGGCGCCCGACCGTGCTCCGCACCCTCAAGGAGGAAGTTACCGAAGTGGACTCCGACGGGAATCCAACGGCGCCCGAACGAATAGTCAAGGGGTACTCGCTTCAGCTCGGGTGCATTCTCCGGAGCACCGTCTCGATCAACACCGAGAACCTGAGGCATCCTGACCGAGGGAATTTGCGCATCCTCCTCTTCACGAAGCTACACGAACGATACAAGTTCCCCGCTGAATTTGAAAACACAAGCCTCAAAGGGAATAAAGTGAACAATGCTGCCCTCACGAAGATGAGCAAGGCCCTCTCTACATGGAAAAGCAATGTGAAGAGAATGATCGAGAAAGGTGAGAGTTATGAGAAGATCAAGGAGAAAAACCCTTCGATCACCGAATATGACTACAACGACTTCAAGATCAATTGCTCGAGCACCGCAAACTCCGAATCAAGTAAGTGGGGGAAAGAAATGCGGGAGCTGAACTTAGGGGAACACACACTCGGTCCCGGCGGTTACAGAGTGGCGGAGCCTATATGGGACAAGGAGGAGGCGGACCGTGCCGAGCAAGGCCTACCGCCCCTCTTCGATAAATACGGTGACAAGCAGACCAGGAACTTTGTCAGGGCCCGGTACAAGAAGGACCCGAAAACAAAGGAGCTTACCACGGATCCGAAGACCAGGGCGCTTGAGCTTGTTCTGGTAAGGAATACACCCCCGTGTAATTAGCTCCATATGGTTGCATTCTAATTAATGAAGCCAAATTTCTAAATGGTTCACATTCCTTCCGCAGGCGACTGAAAGCAGTAGCGCTGGGTCGACTAAGAGCATCCCTTGGGACACCACTCTAAATAGGGCGTTGAATGTAATGAAGAACAAGGATAAGCTCAGTAAGCCGACGTCAGCTGGTCGTGTGGCTGGCAAAGGCTTGTTGACAAAATGGTCGTCATACTATAACACTGGTGGGCGAAAGGAGCAAATGACCAGCTCGGAAAGCTAGGCGCACGAGGTTCAAGAACTCAGGGCACAGGTGGCGTGGATTCCGGAGATTGTCCAAGAGCAAGTGGAACAACAACTCGGAAGGACGATCACCGCCATTGTGCCTACCTTGATCCAGGGGATTAGTGCGTGGATTGCGGGCGGCCAACAGGGGCCGCCCCCGATTCCTAGCTTCACGGCCAGCAACTCGCAGAACGCGATGGCGGGGCCATTGGTGTCTCCGACGCCCGCACGGGAGCATAATGCACCCGGGTGTACGCCGGCCGGCACCTCTGCCACAAGCGGCCCCTCCGTCAACTGCACGCCCGCCGTTGGCGGTGCCTCGACATTAGCCGAGCTCGACGCCATCATCACGGTAACTAATTAAGCCTCTCTCGGCCGAGGACTTCCTCTCCTTGCCTTTGACTGGGCATCCCTGACGCCCTACATGTTTTCGCAGGGCGCCGCCGACGTTCCGTGCACTCTCCTGCACTTCGTGAACAACGAGTTGGTCGATGTCGCCAAGGGCAAAATCGTTCAACCGGGCAACCCCTTGTTCCACGGTACCCAGATGCCACCCAACTTGTTTAGGGTTCAACTGGTTCGGGTGCTGCCAGGCTGCGACGAGTTGTTACCTCCGATTCGACCCATCGGGGCCGACGATGATGATGTGATGACCCTCAGCGCCTGCCTGAGCTGGCCCCTGCTTTGGCCGAAGAGCCAGTTTCGTTTGGGGGCGGGGGACACCACCCCAAAGACAACACCGCCAATCGTGCCGGCACCAAGTCGGCCCCATGGCAAGACCGCCGCAACGGTGCCGGACATCCCTATGCCACTGGATCCAAACATGCATATGGCACAGGATCAGAACGACGACGATGACGATACATTTGCCAACGTCGATCAGTACTTTGTCGATCATGGGTACGGTGGCGACTTCATGGGGCCTCCTTCTCAAGAACCCAACCCAACAAAAGACGTGCGCGATCTAGCTGGTACCGCGGAAAGCCAAGTTGCAACAGGCGTCGTCTGCCGTTCAGCTCTCAGGAGACGCCTCCAGCAGCCGACTTCACCGAGCCTCAGATAGGCGAGGTGCGAAATATTATCAACCCCAACACACTCAAGAAGGCGGTCTGTGAGCAGAACTTGGTCCCATTACAGGAGAAGAAGAAGGCACGCAAAAGAAAGACTAACAAGGGTGCGGGCCAGCCAGCACCGAGTACGATTCGTGCCCAGGACGGGCCACCTTCACCTGAGGATATCTCAAGGAGGGTGCATGTGGCGGGTAGGCCGATGCTACCGAGAAATATGCTCAATGCTGCAACCGGTGCTATGCGGAGTCTGCATGACAGTGTTCTTTCTTTGGAGAAGCGGCGTCTCGGAGAGAAGGATGTGGCATACCCGGTTTTCGCGGCCAAGGTGCCAGAGGGCAAGGGCTTTGTGGATAACTCCATCGGGGGTACGATCGTCCTGCGGTTTGATGACATCCACGCTATGTTGAACCTTCATCCGCTGCACTACACCTTCGTTCGGCTATTTTCGCTGAGTATGGAGATGCGGATCATTCACGACAAGACCCCGGACATCATGATAGTCGACCCCTTCTACATGCGTGCTAAGATCTTGGGCAGCACTGGGGACTGGCAAGTCGCGACTTCTTACCTCGAAGGTGTCATTCTGGCAAACCAAGATAAGGATAACTTCCTCGTGCCTTACTTTCCCGAGTAAGTCCTCCCCTCAACCGCCCCGTAACATATGAATTCTTAGATTTCGATCGTTTTTCTTTTAACATTCTGTGTTTTCTGCAGTGACACACATTGCACGCTCATCCTCCTAAGCCCCAAATATTCCATGGCCACGTATTTCGACCCGGACCGTCAGTCGAACGTAGACTACACAAATGTCAAGAAGGTTCTTGATGATGTTCTCCCTGGCTACGTCAAATCTGGAGGCACCTTCACCAGGCCTATTCGTAAGTACGGCAAGCACGTGTTCTCCCACAATACCACATTCTGCTGCGCCAAGCAGCCGCCTGGCGGTCAGAAGGGTGCCTACTACGCCATCCATCACATGCGGGCGATCGTACGGGACCATCATCAACTTCTGCTACCGAGTAAACTCAAAGATTGGGCCGCGAGCGTGTCGGCAATCCAGGACACGGACATCAGACAAGAATTCTTTCGCATCCAGTTGGAGTTTGCGGAAATCATCTATCAATATGTCCTTCGTACCTCGGGGCAGTTCTACCTCAGAAATCAACCGTCCAACAGTGACATCGACACAATGCTACAAATGCAGGCTGACAACGACTGTTATTTCATGACTCCCACGATAGACGGCGGCTTCATCCACGCTCCGGTCCCTTGAGTCGCGTCGAAAGCAGTGATGCTGTGTCTAGTTCTGAAACATCGATTGGCTCATATTGTAATTAAACTTTAATGAACTTGTAGTATGTCTCTTTGGTTTCGAGAGTCATTCAACTTAGATGTAATCAATGCTATTAATGTCTTGCTTTTCTCTTCCGATCGTTCTGTTGCATACTTATATATTGCTTATGTATTGTCTGTGAATTGGTACTAACGTTTTGTTTGGCTACTGCATAGCGATGCCGTCATATGTCGTGTACAAGGGTAAGGTTCTCGGAGTCTACAATGACTGGGAGGAGTGTCGGAGACAGGTTCACCGATTCAGCGGTAACAGTTACAAAGGGTACACCACTAGGGCCGAGGCCGAATCTAGATACGCCCGCTATCTAGCGGGAGAGGGGAGGGAGCGCTGGAGGAACCGGATGAAGACGAGTTTCATCGTGATGATGCTCATCGTGATGACCGCAGCTCTCTTCTATGTGATGGTAGTTTAGATGATCGATATCGACTTGTAATGTGAAGACAAACTCGCTACTCGTGGTCTCGAGACTTGTAATATAATGTTCTATCTTTGTTCGGTCTTTTCAATTCAGAGACTAATATGATGAATTGTATTCGGAGACTAATATGATGAATTGTATTCAGAGACTAATCTTCTATTGTATTCTATGAATCTTTTGTTGATGTGTGCTGTGTATATTTTGTCCAATTATACATTTTGTAACCTGTGCAAAAAACAGAAAATTAAAAAATTAAAAAACCTAATATTCATACTAATGGCGCATCACATCACAGTGCGCCATTAGTATGCCAAAGGATACTAATGGCGCATCATTAAACAGTGCGCCATTAGTATGCCGAAGTTACTAATGGCGCATCTTGTTGTTGTGCGCCATTAGTATGCCAAAGCACCTGGGTATACATGGCCCCCTGGGAGGCATACTAATGGCGCACTGTTGTATATACTAATGGCGCATCTGAGGTGAGCCATTAGTATACCAGATACTAATGGCACACCGGTGGTGCGCCATTAGTAAAATATACTAATGGCATGGCACTAATGGCGCACCACTAATGCGCCATTAATGGCCAAATTAGGTGCGCCATTAGTAGGCCTTTTCCTAGTAGTGCTATGAACTAGCATACATTTGAATTCAACTTAAGGTGGTTTAAAAAAATGAATTCAACATGAAGTCCATTCAATTATTTGAATTTGATATCATGGCATTTGTAAACCATACCTAAATTATTGGGGCACCAATCTTTGCTCTGATTTTGTACATAATAGCATATGTAGTCGTGTACAAAATAGATTCAAATTGAGCTCCTCCATTCCAAAATAATCATAGTTATAGGATTTTCATGTGTCAAAATTTCAAAAAGAAGCGGATTATTTAATGAGGTTTTCAAACATACAAGGTCAAATATAATGTTGTCTATTTAGGTCAATACTAACAGTTCAAGAGTACTCTAAACATGAATGCTTGTTTTTCACAATTTCGAACGAAGCGCCAAAAGAGCCTCTACTCGCCCGAAACGGCGTGAGACCAATGTTTGGTACTACAAGGAAATTACTTTTCTAATAACTCCGACCCGTGAAACCTATCGGCCAGACGTCCAAAGGTCTAAACCGGGGTAGGTTTGCAGCTTCATCTAGACGCCACGCAACTGTATCCGAAAAACATTCATACACAATGGCCGCCTAAGCACACATGCGCGCGGCCGAAATAACTCCCGCCCAGTATTTGGGACACCTGGGATTACCATCCTACCCCCGACCCATAGTAGGTCCGAATATTAAGAGTGGGGCAAAGTTTGTACTTTCCCCAAATTTCAAACAAGCGCGTCCAATCTTCTGTTCAAAAAAAGCCAAAAACAAGCGCGTCCCAGACCGAAACATGGTTCCGCCCACCCGTCCGATTCCCCATTCGTACTCTGTGGGCCCCAAAACTACCTCTCCACCAGCCGCAAAACACCGGCGTCCTTCGTCCGCCACCCCATCCCACCCATAAACCGCCGCCCTCCTCCATCACGCCGGAGCCGATACCCCGACGTCGTCGTCCACCGCAACCTCAACCGCAACGCCCTCCATGGCTAGTAGTTGAAGCCGAGGCCGAGCCGTCTGTACCGGAGCCAGTTCAACCACTCCGTCCTGCGCCTCACCGTTGCCGCTCCAACTTTGCCACCCTCCACCGCACCAGAGCTGTTCCTGCTACGCCATCCTTCGCCGCCTCGGATCTGCTTCCCCTCCACCGACATACGGCCACGGCAACACAGTCAACAATTTGCCCATGGGTTCGTCCAAGCCTGCACCCTCCAGAACATCGGTTTCCCTGGTAAAAATAAGAAGATCGGCGCGACATGTTGAGGTGACCACACCGGCAACCGAAAAAGGTACTCCTCTTCCCTTATTCGTGCAAATCTTACGTCTCTGCTTGCATGGTATTCATCCCACAGAAGACACTAGTTGACCGCTTGTTCTTGATCCTGGATGTTCCTAGTAACTCGCGATGCACAAGGTTTCTCCTCATATACTATTTCACCTTAGCTAGAGGTCTGTCGTCCCCCTGAATTTCAATTTCTGTCCAGTTGATTCCCAATTAACGGAAACATTACCCAACGTAACAGGTGCTAGTACGCCTCTTACGCCAGGGAAGCAGCGCCTTGGTGTTTTTCTTAGGGGCGTGTGCGGCCTAGAGCTACTGGCACCCGATCTGGAGGTCGGCCGGGATTAAAGGGATGGCCTGGGGGCGCTGCCAAGCACGGCGGTGGTGTGAGGTCAATGGGAGGGTGGGGCGGCAGAGGTAGTGGTCTGGGACGGTGGTCGCTGGCGGTTCGAGAAAGATCATCAACAGTGACTGGCGGGAGGTAGACGAAGGCCATCTGCCCGTTCCTTATAGATCGGACGGTTCATTAAAAAAATCGACTGACCTATTTATTTTCAGTCGACTGTTATCTTATATGTGACCATATGTGGTGGTGTGCTGGAGGAGTACCTGCATTTCCTGTGCTCATATATTACAAAATCATACGGAGTAGAATCTAATTTTGTTTGCCATGCAATGTTGTAGAGCTATCATATGTCTCCTGCCATTTATTTTTCAGCCACCTGCTATCTGCTACTTTTACATTGCACTAGTTCTACACACACTTCACCCTTACACTCACTATTGTGTTTTTATGCAAGGGTATTTCAGACTCTGCTGCCATGAGAGAAGCCAAAAAGAAAAGAGAGAAGTCGCTCTAGCTTCGTATGCGGGTAGGCAAGACACGTTATAGCGCTATAAAGGGTGCAATGTCAGCAGATGGAGAAGGTAAACATAGCTATGGAGTTGATGACCTCGCTCGCAATGAACCACCATCCCAGGTGCTTGCTTTACCTTCGCGGTGTCATATGTGGTTGCATGTTCCATATGGTGTCTAGCTTGTATTCGAAAGGCCGAAGTCGGTAATATAAGGAAAAATATTTTTTTACATGAACCACCATCCCGTGAGCACTAGAAGACAAATAGCTAGTCAGCGCACTGGCCGAGCTAGTGACAAGCCCAGCAAAGATAGGCATCACCTGGAAGCCAACTAAAAAGTTTCGATGGTGGCGAAGCATCCCGCCTCCGACCAGGCTCTCAGGTCCTAGATGATCATGCTCACCACTCCAGCCAGATGTCTATCTTGTATTGCTTCCAATTTGGTTAAATTGCATCTGCTTAGCTTACACATAATACCTTTGAATATGACATGCCTTTCTGTTTTTGGTACATACATGTACATCTGTGTATTAACCATGTTCTTACATCAAACTAATGTTCTTGTGTATCCCTCATCAATCACTTATGACGAGGCAGGCAGGCAAGGGGACTACTCCTCATTTAAAGAATGCAACGTCAGCTTCCCGACATGATTCTCAACAAACAGAAATGCTAGATGAAGATAGTGAACGTAGCTCTGTAGTTGATTACAGCATTTCCCCTACACTAGCATCGCAGGTGATTGCTCTAACTTGGCAGCGTGATATGTGGTTGCATGTTGCATATGGTGTCTAGATTGTAATTCTTCCAATCTAGTTAAACTTCATGTGCTAGTCTGCTTAGCTTATACATTATACCTGTTAATGTGACATGCCTTCCTGTATTTAGTACATAGTACATCTGTCTATTAAGCATGTCCTTACATAAAACTATTGTTTTTTGTATCCCGCATCAATCAACATGATGAGACACCTTTAGTATATGCAATGCGATATTAGTTGCATCTTTCATATGATTTATAGCATGCGCTGCTTCTAATTTGTTGAAATTCCATTTATGATGGGACGCTTTTAACTTGGCAGAGTCATATTGGTTGCATCTTTCATGTGGTGTCTAGATTGCATTGCTTCTTTTTTGCTGGAATGGTTTGTGCTTAGTTTATACAAACAGTTGTGAACATGCCATGCCGTCCTATTTTTCGTACATATTCCATCCTGGTATCATGTGTTTGCCTTACATTAAAGTAATGATTGTTAGTATCATGCATGAATGAGTTCTGAAGAGAGAATTTTACTGCTTTTTCTTGTCGGTTTTACTTGACAATTCAAAATCAATAAAGCGGAAGGAAGTTAGCAAGGCAGCGGATAAAGGTGCTCCTTCCGAACGGAGGGCCTCTACAATTTCTACTCCTCCACACACCAAGATGATTTCCAAGACATCACATGCATAGACACTCAATAAAGTTGTGTTTATGATGAGCACGTCTCCCGTAGTGCAGCATCACCGGTGCTCCCTCTAACTTGGCTCTGTTATATGTGGTTGCATGTTATGTGTGATGTCTACCTTGTATTGCTTCTAATTTTGTTGAATTCCATCTGCTTACTTTACACATTATACTTGAATAAGACACGTGTTCCTGTTTCTAGAACATACAATATCTGTCTATCACACCATGTTCTTACATCAAATTACTACTGTTGTGTAACCTGCAACAATCACTTATCATAAGACACGTTTGACTTCGGAGTGTGATATAGGTTACATCTCACATTCTTTTCTAGCTTGTACTACTAATTTGTTGAAATGGCACTTATGACGAGACAGTTTTAACTTGGTAGAGTGATATTCGTTGCATCTTTCATATGGTGTCTAGCTTTCATTGCTTCTAATTTGTTGAAATTCCTTCTCCTTAGTTTATACATCATAAGCTGTGAATATGCAATGGCACTAATGACGAGAGACCTCTAACATGGTAGTGTGATGTTGTTTGCATCTTGCATATGATTAATTTCTTATACTGCTTCACATTTCTTTAAACGCCATTTATGATGAGACACTGTTAACTTGGCAGAGCGATATTTGTAGCATCTTTCATATGGTGTCTACCTTCCATTACATTGCTTCTAATTTGGTGAAATGTCTTCTACTTAGTTTACACATCATAGTTCTGGTTATCTCTTCCATCCTGTTTTTCATACATATTACATCCTCCTATACTGTGGTTGTCTAACATCAAAGTTCAGTTCGTCTGCATTACGCATCAATTTGTTCTGAAGAACTAAATTGTTATTCGTTTTTCTTGTCGGCTTGACTTAACATGGCAGAGAGAAAGAGGAAGAAACACATAATGGCAGGGAATGAGAAGCGGATGAATCCTGCAGATTCTGCTAGTACTGATGGTGCAATAGAAGGTCAAAGTCCAGCAGAAAATTCTACAAACACGGCATCCCATGCTACATGAGTTGCAAAAAAAGCCAAACAGAAACAAATAGCTGCCACCAAACAAGCAGAGACAACCCTAGTTCTTGCAACACCTACCACAGTACTACCAGCTACACGACTTACTCGTGCGTCAACTGAGCTAGCAGCACATTCCCAAGCTCCCTTGCCACCTGACACTACTTCCCAAGCACTCTTGACACAAGACGACTTGGCAATATCAGATGAACCTTGTGAGCTTCAACAGCAAGAAGGTAGTTGCTGGAGTCAAGTTACAGTTGCATGCTTCTTTATATGTAGTCTCACAGTTTGATGTACACTAACACTTCCTATGTTTGTTGTTGGACTAGCACCTAGGCGCAAGAGGAAACAAACATCAGGGATAATGCTCGATAGGTTAACTAAATCTAGAGGAGGAAGAATGAAGATCCATTTTGAGGCAGGTTTAAAAAGGCCACGTGATGCTACAGAGTCAGCCAAGTTAGTATCAGAGGCAGCGGTTGCTGTTAGGTGTCATGTACGTATCCTCCCAACATGGATTCAGTACATGAATGACAAAGACGAAACCCAGTTCAACATCTTCCTCGACCATTTATCTGTAAGTATGGTTATGTATGGAAACTAGTAATATCGTCTTGCTCTGTCCAATACTTACTAGGTTGCTGATAATGAGACTCCAATAATTTTCAATAGATGAGGTTCAAGTTGGATAGCCAAGATGATGCAACCAGACAAGCTTGCACCCATGTTTTCAAGTCTGCTCTGCGACAGTATCGGTATACCATGAGGAAAACTCACTTTGAAGGCAAGGCTAATAGTGAACTTGCCCAAACATCTCTAGTGGAAAATATATCTGATGAAGACTGGAGAGGCCTCGTTAAACACTGGTCCGATCCGAAGTATCAGGTACATTATATATATGTCATCAGATCACATGTTGAAGTCCTATTTAAGCATATGCCACACAAATGTATCTTCTTGTAGGTGAACTGTTCAAAGAACAAGGCCAACCGTACGAAAGTGAAATTCCAACAGACGACAGGATCTCGTAGCTATATTGCACACTGCGAGGCTCTTGTAATTAGCTACTGTTTCACTCTTTTCGCTGTACCATATTATCAGATCTATATTGGCTTGTTCCAAATGCAGAGGAAAGCCCGCAAGGACCAAAAAGTACCTGAACCAAATGCTGTGGAAATCATCAAGGACTGTCACACCAGCAAGAAGAAGGGCATGACTACACCAGTCAAAGCCGCTGTTGTAAGTCCTTAACCCTCATGCCTTTTAACTACTACTTACTCTGACTTGTGCCATGAACTGCATGGTTTGCAACCAATGTCTATTACTGTTTTCAATTTTATACACAATTGTCTTAGCGTATCATTGCACCTTACAAGGTTTAAAAGAGAGGAGTGATGTTCCTTTGATCTTGACCCGCAATCTAGTTCCGTGCTGGACTTTCCCACACAACGTTACAATTGCCTGTTTGTCTGTTCTCAGTTGTTTTGTGATATGAATGACGTCATACTATGCTTACTGTATTATAAACTTCGTCTCTCTATCCTTAGCCCTCAATACAATGTGAAGAAATAGACAATACATTAGCGATGGTACATGGTCATATGTTTGGAACCTGGTTTTATTATGTAATTTGCAATAAAATACAACTAATATTTTACATGGCTTCACCAGAATAAGTTCTTTATATAGACCAAAGCTATTTTGTTTGGTTTTGCTGCCTCCTTAATATCTTCTGTTCTGGTACTACTAATGTAAAACCTCAACTTTTCAGCAAGCTACGGAAAAAATGGTGGAACCGCCACCTTCTGAAGGTGGCGAGGCAACTATAACCGCAATGTCAGCTCTTGCTGAAGTGGGTCAGTACCTGTCCACTAACAGTGCCAAAAGCACGTTCCTGCGTAATACTGTGTTGGTTGTTAAGGCAATATCGTCCAAACTGCCTCATGATCAAGATATGCAAGCTCAAAGCAATGTTGTATCTGCGCTCCAGACACAAGTCCATTCCCTAACAGAGACCTTTGTGAAACAAGGAGAAACATTGCTCAATGTCGTCAAGATATACATGGTTTTGAAACCAGACTGTCAGACATTTGCTATGTTGTTCAGGAGCCTAGGGGAAATGAAGGCGAGGGTTATGGTGCTCCATCGGACAATACAACATGAAAACATAACAGTCAGGTCAAATGAACTGAGCTTCTGAACTTCTGGTGGTGCATTTATCTGCTAGACTGTTAAGTTTTATGCCAACCTTCCTTTTGTTATATAGTTGTAATTTGTTTTGGTACGATACAAAATTTATTCTTAACCTGGAGCCACTGCTTGAAGAAAACAGCAAGCCATTTTTGTATAGTTTAGGGTGTTCCCTATATTTGCACTGGTGGCGATCTTTGATGCCGAGTGGATGTAATCTGTGCAATCGCCTTAATAGCCTAGCGTTAGTTTTGGCCTTATTTATTTCCTAGTCGTCTTCCCTGGTTTGCTATTGGCCGCAACTACCATGGGCCATATACGGGTCGTAGGATCCATGGGTCTCCTATGGGCCATCGATAAATGGGCGAGTAATCGGTGGGCCTCGGGCCGTCGGATAAATGGGTCTAAATGGGCCATAATCGGGCGTAATTGGTACCGGCCCAACACGGTAACATGCCATTAATAGGCCATAGGACATCAAAGGCTTAATTCTGTCACAGGCATAACGGGTTGTTAATGGGCCAGAATATAAGACGGGCTGGAAACGGCGCAACGGGTTAACAGGCCAGAAACGGGCCGACTCTTGCCATGGGCCGAATTTGGCCCATTAGGGTAACAGGCCAGTAACGGGCCGACTCTTGCCATGGGCCGAATTTGGCCCATTAGGGGAACAGGCCAATAACGGGCCGACTCTTGCCATGGGCCTAATTTGGCCCATTAGGGGAACATGCCAGTAACGGGCCGGAAGTAATCGAGGGCCGAAAAGGAGCCCAAGAACGTATGAGCCGTCAATAGGCCGAAAGCTAATACGGGCTGGAAACGGCCCAGGTAAATCACGGGCCGTTAACGGGTATAAAGAAAATTACAGTTCATTATGGGCTAGAGTCACCGTGGGCCTATATAGGGCCGAAAGATACGAAGGCCTCATATGGGCCGAAAGACGTCGTGGGCCATACATGGGCCGAAAGTGAAATGGGCTCGTGTCATATTCGATGGCCCACATGATGTTGTTGGGCTGATTTCCTTTAGGGCCTAACGGGCCGTGAGTTAACGGGCCGTAAAATGGGCTATTTGCGAAGAGACCGTTAATAGGCTATTCATGGGCCAGCCCGTTAACTTTTGACCAAGTCAAACGGGCCGGCTTTGTAAGCTAAATGGGCCAGTGGTGGGCCGTGGCATGTGTCGACATATCATAGGCGCCTATCTGACCCACTGACGAGCTGACACGTGTTTCGTTCGGCCAATAAGAATTTTACACGTGGAAATTTCCCATTGGTCCTAGCTGTTAACGGGTTCCGTTACGGTGGATGCCACGTGTCGTTCACCCTTGATGAAAGCACTTCTGTGACACGCGATTTATCGTCATGGAAGTGGACACTTCCGTGATGATAAGTTTGGTAATGTCATGGAACACTTCTACGACAGCACATGTATGACTATCTTAATTCTGTCATAAATTTGTCATGGATGTACATGCATGACAAAAAACATGACCTACTGTGACAAACACGTATCATCACGGAAGTGTATTTTTTTGTAGTGGTGGTAACATAAATCATCTTATGGGAGAAGATAAAGCTAGTCCAGATAGATGCAAGAACGATACATGCCACAGGGATGGTCCCTACGTGGCCTAGGGATGATGCAGCCCGAGGGGCGCCAACAACTGAATAAACTGGAAAATGTCACCTAGTGCCGTTGCTGGATAGATGTTGAAGTAGCTGAAGATGTGCCCTGAAGAAGTTTCCCCTCAGGAGCCACCTTGGTCATGAACCTTGGGAGGCTCTAGAGGCTCGGGAGGTTCACGAAGAACCATTGCTACCTCCGCCAGGACCGTGTGGTACCTGGACTCCTGAGCAGCCACGATGCCTCGCAGGTGACGCTTGAAGGTGGCAGCCGCGTTCGGCAAGTCAAAAGGCATGTGAACATTGCTGTGAGGTGGGCCCTCACACCGACCAGTGCGCGAAGGCCAGAATCGCTCCTGAGCTGCGGCTCTGTCGAGCGCAGGGATGTTGACGCAGATGCGCAGCTCGTTGTCCTTGCCAGGACAAGGAGTTGCGCCAAGTGGTAGGCGATGGTCGCCATGCATGGCTCTCTCCTCTTGAAGCTCCTCGGTCATCTTGGTGATGAACTTCTGAGAACCCGGCACCTTGTGCCTAGTGCCCTCATGAGGGAAGCATGCGGTGAAGCATGCCTCCACGTGGTGCCCGAGCGCCTCCCTCGTGACGTTGGCTAAGTCTAAGGCCCTCTAGAAGAGAGCCCCCGAGCCCAGCCTAAGGAGGGCACCGGCGCGCCTTCCTATGAACGAGAGGGAGGCGCCCCATGCGTGGTTGCCAATCCTGAGGTGGTTCCTCTAGAGACGCTGCTCTCCTGAGGATCATGGCGGAGTAACTGCTTCTTCTTCTTGGGGATAGCTTCAGGAGGGTAGATGGCGCCTTCACTGTCTGGGTCTTCAATTGCCGCAGCCTGATAGGCAGGCTCGAGGCAGCACACCGCGTCTTTCTCCTCGCAGGCGATCGTGATGATGTCGCGGTTCCCCAGCATCTTGAGGATATTGTAACCATGGTGGGTGACTGACATGAACTTGGCCAGGGCCAGATACCCAAGGACAGCGTTGTATAGGAGGCGGATGTGAGCGACGTTGAAGTCGATGACCTCAGTGTGGTAGTTATCGCGCTCGCCGAAGGTGATAGGGAGGTGGATCTTCCCTATCGGGGTGGTGGAGCCATCGGTCACTCCTGAGAAGGGCTTGGTAGGATGCAACTAATCATACCACGCTTGGAGGCGGTTGAACGTCTCGATGGAAAGAACATTGAGCCCTGCGCCACCATAGATGAGGGTCTTGTTGACAAGGAGATTGCTGATGACGGGCGAGCAGAGAATTGGGAGAGCACCGGAAGTTGCCACGCACTTGAGCTGGTCAGACGAGCTGAAGGTGATGGTGCACATGGACCACCTGAGCGGACGAGTGGCCTCGAGCCTTGGGAGGGCCACATTCAGCTCACACGCGAACTTCTTGAAGATGCGGTGGGAGGCTGGGGCCTGTGCGCCACCCAAGATGTAGGTGATGGCGCGAGGTTCCTGGAAGCCCACAGCCCCCTCGTCCTAGTGGTGGTCGTCGTTTCTTCTTGGTGGTGGTGGTCGTCGTTTCTTCTTGGTGGTGGTAGCGGTGGGAGGCCGGCATTGCCCTGAGGACGGTCCTCACGAGGCTGGTCTCTCCAGGCACCCTCGTGAGGCAGGTCGTGGCACTCCTGGCGGGGGCTGCGGTCGTCCCAACGTCCTCCACTTCTGCCTCCTCCGTGGTCGTAGCCTCGATCGTTGCACTCGGGGCATCCGAGGTGCCCGACGTGGATGCCCCTGATCTCCTGACAATCGTTGGTGTTGTGGCTGTGTACATTGTGGAAGACGCAAAACGGACGACTGCCCTTGGACGACTCTGGGTGTTCACATCCGCGCTTCATCTCTGGTTCGGCCGCGAGCACGGCGGCCCCTTTACGCTTCACGTCCTTGGCCTTGGCCTTCTTGTCTTCTGGGTCAACAGCTGGGAGCTCGAGGAGGGAGAGGCGCCCCTCCTTAGTTCTCGCGCACTTGGTAGTCATGTTGAACATCTCCACCGCCGTGCATAGGTCCTTGTGGATAGCGAGCTCCTCCTTCATCTTGACATCGCGGATGCCATCGGAGAACACCGAGATGATGGCTTCGTCAGAAACCTTGGGGATCTTGAGGCGAACACTGTTGAAGCATTGGATGTACTTCTGCAGGGTCTCCCTAGGCTGCTGCTTGATGCACCGTAGGTCACCCGCGACAGGTAGGCGGTCGCGATTGCCTTGGAAGTTGGCGACGAAATGCTCGCGCATCTCGCCCCAGGAGGTGTTCGATCCTACGGGCTGATTTAGGAGCCACGAGCGCACGCCATCCTTGAGGGCCATGGGGAACCCGCTCGCCATGAACTTTTCGTCGCCACTGGCTGCCTCGATGCTCAGCTCGTAGAGCTTCAGGAACTCCGCAGGGTCGGGGGTGCCGTTGTAACGTGGAGGCAGGTCAGCCTTGAACTTGCCTGGCCAGACGATGCTGCGTAGCTCAGGGGTGAATGCGTGGCAGCCTGCTGTGGTCATCAGGGCTCGTCATGCAGGTGGAGCCTGATCTTGGCGCTCGCACACCACCAATGCAGGAGGTGCGCGGTCTGGACGTGGTGGTGGAGGAAGCGCTGGAGAACCTTCCTGCGGCCGATGGACCTCCCGGAAGCTTTCCTCTTCACGTGCGGGAGCCTGACGCGGTGGGTCACGCGGATGGGCCCTGTGTCTTAGGCTATGGACGACGTCTTGATGGGGAGGTGGCAGAGGCACTCCATGGGCTACGTCGCCCGCAGCAGGCGGTGGACGAGGCAGCGAGATGGACGGTGCAGGCAAGCCCCCAACTACGCTAACCAGCTCGGTTATGCAGTCCAGCCAGTCTTCGTAGAGGTCGTCAATGTGGCGGTAGCAGAGGAGCTCACGCGCCATGAGCAACGCAGCCTGCGCGTTCGCTAGGCTGTGACGAGCGTGGGACAACGAGCCGGCCGGAGTCAGTGACTGGGTGGCGGTGCATCCGTCTCGCCGCACGGAGGGATGCTGCGACGAAGCTTGCTGCTCGTGCCCCGCTGGGCCGGTGAAGATGTTAGCGGCTGGTGACGGAGAAAGACGGGGAGGCCCGCCGACAGGCGCCGTCTGGGCGACGTGCGCGGCGAGAGTGGGCCGACGCTCAGCACGGGCCCTGTGAGCATCTACCATGGGGACGGTGGAGCGGCGGTGAGTCAATGAGCGGAAGAGAAGCTTCGATGCACCTCTACCTGGTGCGCCAAATGTCGGATTCAAGGCTCCACAGACCCTTGAGAGGTTCAAACACTGGGGTGCATAGGAAGAACTCCTTCTCCTGACCTGCAGGCCCAACAACTCCACAGCCTAGCTCAAAGAACCCAAGGGACAAGAGACACAACAGTTTATCCTGGCTCGAGCCACCTTGCGGTGTAATACCCTACTCCAGCTTTGTGGTGGATCGCCTCGAGGGGCTGATGATGAACTAGTACAGTGGATGAACAGTCTCAGGAGGTGAGGTGTTCTTGAGCTCGATGAGCTGGTGGGCGAGAGGATGGTCTGAATGATCTCTCGGGCCCAATCCCTTGATGCCTTGCTACGGTGGTGGCTAAGAAATATTTATAGTGGCCTTGGTCCTCCTCCCAAATGTAGGCGGGAAGGGATCCCACAATGGCCAAATTCGAAGGGAGACAACTAGTACAAGTTATCCTGACAAAAGTAGTCTTCGCCTGCAAATGCTCTCGTGGTGACGCTGTAGTGGGCTCCGCGGTGACCTCCGTCTTGTCATCCTGGCGGTCTTGGTCTTGTTACACCAATATGGAAACCTTTGCCTGATTCCTTGGGACTCCCCGCCTGCGCTTGCCCCCTTGGCACCAAAGGAGAAACTGTTAAACTGTGCCCGCTGGCGCTCGCCTGGCCTTGGTCGTCCTGGCTCGAGTCATGTGAACCTCGCGAGGTGCACCTTGCCTTAATATCTCCGCTCCTCGGGAGCCAGCCTGGTGAGGCCGCCCCCCCTGGGAGGTCTTGGTGTCGTCCGCCTCGCGAGGCTTGGCCCCTCGCGAGGGTCTTGTCTTGTTGCTGCCGAAACTGGGCCATACCAGGCCGCTGGTAGAGCCACGCCATGGGCGCAAGCAGGCAAGTCTGGGTACCCCGTTCCTAGAACATCGACAAATTTGGTCCACATGCAAGTGTGTTCGTGTTCTGAACCTCTCCCGCATCATTTTTTGCCAAATTTATGAACATTAGACAAGTCGGATGATGCAACAGACACGGTTCACTCAAACTAACCATGTGAATTGGGCTCCATGAGGCTTCCCCTCTCAAAAATATCTACCTGCCTGTAGCTTTTTTCTATTTGATAACACAAGGTTATTGTGTTTCGACCATGTGTGATGTTCCTTGTTCCCAATCCCGCCTTCATCCCTCGAAAATATCTGCTGCCTCAAGGGTTTTTCTATTTCATAACACACGGTTGTTATCTCTAGACCATGTGAGATGCACCATTATCAAAATTTTCAATAGCCCCGGCATTTCACTCCCGCATTTGACTCCCAAGTAGTAAAAGTTTTAGTACCCGCGTCGTTTCCTCAAACACACCCCCACCCCCCCTACACACACCAAAACCTCGAGCGTGTGTGCACACACACACACACCCCTCCCTCGCTCGAAACCCTAGCAAGCCCCCCCCCCCCCGCTACAGGGCCTCCATTGTCTGAGGCTACATAGCAACATGCATTGCACTTAATGTCTAAATATGCAATCCTAGGATACATAGCAACAAGGAAGAGTGTTACATTAATGTTCTGATGATGTCTAGATATACGTATGAGAACAACAGCATCAACAACAACAACAACACAACCCTATTTGGATACTCAACATAGCTAGAGGTTAGAGTTAGTTTCTAGCTCATGACTAACCCTGAACTAACTCCATCCAAAGAGTTGTTTGGATGGCAAGGTTAGATTGACAATAAATGCACTAGGAGAATTAACTCCAACTAGCACCTCTTGGGTTGGATAGTTTTGGGTGGGTTATAGAAGCAACAAGCTCAAACTAGCCCTCATGTTTAGATGTACTTTAGGGCTATTTGAGCCCAAACTAGCTCAAACTAACTGTAACCCATGGATACGGCAATAGTTAATCAGTCGAT
The DNA here is from genome assembly GCF_003073215.2 of Triticum urartu. Classification (NCBI taxonomy): domain Eukaryota; kingdom Viridiplantae; phylum Streptophyta; class Magnoliopsida; order Poales; family Poaceae; genus Triticum; species Triticum urartu. The sequence continues at coordinate 531,971,273 of NC_053025.1, read as the reverse complement.
AATTTGTAAGAATACAATAAACTCCTTCTAGCCCATATATAAGATGTTAATTCATCTAATATGTGAGTATATTGGATGTTATCAGATATTATAAAAGAGTGTTGTACTACATCATTGTGCAATTGCTGTTTAGCTTCTAATATTAACTTGGTCCTTTTAGGTACATATGTCATTGGTAAAGATCTGCACTTCGACCCTTTCTACGTATGGGGCAATGAGATATCGATGAACCAACATCAAGTGAGGAAGCGGAAAAAGATTGTTCGTAAAATGGGTCCAAAGGTGGCAACTAAACTATTTGTTTACACTTTATCCAAGACAACAGCGAACTGCAGGATGGTAAGTGAGAACTCTACAACCTTCTTTATATGGCCCATAATGAGTTGTGTTAGATGACAATGTCTGAATCTTTTTCCTTTGTAGTGGTTGCCAAAGCAGTTTACTCAAGATTACCTCTCAAACTACATGATTGGTGGGCATGCAAAGGTTAAAGTATTTCTACCAGAACACGATGATTATCTAGATGTTTTCATGAAGACCGTGAAGGATGGGTGGTCGACCATCACAAGGGGTCACACTAGAGTCGTGCGTGCCTTCTGCATGGACGAGTGCACAAATGGGCATTCCGCTTCACCTTGTTCAGCAACCAGAATGTATTTCACCTCTTTCTTTACCGTCTTTAATAGTACAAGTATACAACTGTGGTTCATCATTCTTTATTTGGTTCTTATGTAATTGTTGAAAATATGTAGCTATGAATCAAATAATGCATTGGTTGTTTGAACCTGATGGATATGAATAAAGCTATAGCATACATTCAAATTCAAATCTGGAACAATTTGATATAGCGGAAATTAAGTTACGATGAAATTACACTCTCCAGGTTGTTACGGTACACACGGTTGGTAAAACACAAACGTTTGCGATATACACCATAATCCGAGACGGTTCACAGAGAGGAAACGTGTGCAAGCATGCACACAGTTGCCATTTGCAAAGCGTGTGCGATGTCAGACCATATCACAAATGGTGCGGGCAAACTAAATCTTTGTGTTAGTTGCCTTATCGTACACGATTCGCAACCCTGAACTATTTCTGATGAAGTATGCATTGTAAACGTTGCACCACAGAATAGCGTGTGTGATAATTATCGTGTACGGCGATGTTATGACAATCCGACGTTTTGTAATCCCGTCCGACACTCGTACGATGATTAGCTAATCTTCTTAATTAGTTATCGCATACAGTTTGGGAGAAGAGAATGTGTGTGATTGTATGCTTATCATACATGTTCTATAAGAGTGAACCGTTTGTGATGGGCCGCGCATCGTAAACGTAGCACCACAGAATACCGACTACGATGGCAATGCGGGCACAAATGAGTAGGAGTTCTGTATATGCATCCTGGCTCCCTCTCCTCGACGGTTTCTGGGTCGTGTGGGAAGGACCCCCCCTATCGGCGTCACTCACTAGGCGACGGTTCCAAATGCCATCATGGAAAGGTGTTAAAAACCGTTTGTATAGCACCTACGCGTACGAGTGACCTCCCGCCGCATCTCTCAGGCGCACGTGCAAAGACAGGCAGACATCCCCTGTCTTATTGATATTGCACTCGTACCCTCCGTTTGTCTAGCAGGCCTCTCCCACCATTTCTGAGAAGCAACTCCACCACCAACCCGCCGACACTCTATACCTTTTTCTCTCTCCCAACCTTATTCCTCTGCCACACATATGCATGGATGCCGATCGATCTGCCATATGCATGGATGCCGATCGATCTGCCTCAATACATAGCTAGGTCTCTCTCCTTCTCCACACATATACCAGCCGATCTACCTCTATATAGTTAGGTCTCTTCCCCCCCCCCCGCCACACACACCGATAGTTGAATGCTTTAGATAGGTATTCATGCCACTGAGACAAACTGCACCTCTGCACTCTCACATTCCAATAGGCTAGCCGCCTTGTATCTTTGATGTGGGCAAATAAAAATTCGATGGCACTCGTTCTCGATCGTGCACCCACACACTTCATCCCTGTATTCGATTATATCAATATCTCACGCCGATGATCCCTCCACTCTCTTCTCATGGAACACTCCCTCTATATATGATATATCCAGGCCTTTGTTTCACACACATTGCATATGTTACAATTTTTTGTTTGAGATATATCATCGACACATTGCCTCTATTTCGCACAAACCTTCTCTCTCAGACATACCCACATATGTACCTGCACGTAAATAAGAGGTGCACGCACGATGCACATACTCGTGTCTCGTTCCCCTCCATACCCGCGCCGGTACACGGTGGAGCTCATTTATGTACGAAAAGGCAGCTCACATGATAATTTGACGCATCTAGCGGTTGCTTACTTGAAGGAGGGTCATGTACCATGGGTGCATGAAACAAGTTCGACTTGACATGTTAGTATTAACTAAAGTCACCGAGAAAAAACAAATCCACTCCTCTATATACAATGGAGCCTGCCTGCCGGGGTTGTTCTCTCGTCACACTATCTCACACAAGGCGGCGGTGTCTTCTCTCTCTCACCGTTGGTCACTAATCCAGCTGCATCCCGTCCGCCGGCGGAAAGGGAGGATGTGCATCATTTCTCCATTCGACGTCATCGAGGTAGCACGTCCCGATCTACGGTACCCCTCGTTCTCTCTGACCAAGCTCAGGCACGGTAGCGCCTTCGCAACTTGCTCGCTGCCGCAGATGGGCAGATCCCGCCCGCCGCCGCCCTCCTAGTTACATCCCGATGACCCCCAGGTACAACTTCCTCTCCTCCGGCCATGCTCCACTGCCCATCTTCGCACGTCGCTGCATGTGGAAAATCTTGTATGTGGATCTAGCCTAGTTCTTTGCCCAAAATGTAGCTCGTCTGGTGTACTTTCCATTTTGCAATCTCGTCCTCACACCATTTTAGATAAACAACTGTGTTGTTATCTTCCCTTAGGACAAGGAATTTTCTTGTCGTTGTTTGTGTAATCAACTGTTATTGGCCAATAATTGTTTCCTTCTACCTCTTTTTTGCAAATAAGGCTATCCATTTCACCTCGTTGCTATTGCGACCTTTTGTTGAACTGCGCAAATCACTTTTTTCTTAAGAGTGTTTTGTGTAGTTCTACTAAAATATCACACCGGCAATGTCTCTACAACTCAGTGCAACTGCACAAAGGGAGATTGGTTTTGGTCTATCCTCCTCATCAAACTCTGAGCCTATTCTTGTCCAACTATTTTCTTAATTTTCTGCAACTAGTTAGTCTTAAGAGAGACTGCAAAGGTGACCGACTTCTATTTGTGTGTTTATTGTTTCATCAACAGTTCTCTATTATTGTAATCGCATTAATATCTTTGGAACATGGATGCTCAACTCTATTTTAGTGGAACTGCACAAAATGATCGGAATGTTGCATGCTGCTGATAGCTACTTTTTCCCAACATTCCTTGTTGATTTATATAGAGCTGGGGAGAAGTTGCTGCCAATGAAAGCATGGATTAATTTTAATTTAAAACCTCCTCAAAACTTTGTCTTCAGTTGTGATGTAAATATTAGCTCTGATCTGCCAATTTTTGAGATGCATTAGCACGGAAGTTATTTTTTTTATTTTTTTCTGAAAGAGCATGGATGTTAGTTTCCTTTCTATATTTTGACTGATGTTGTAATGAGACAACCTTCTAGATGGCAAGACACACAAAATAAAAGATGAAAGCTTGAGAGCATTGTACAATTTCATGTCGGTGGAAAATTATTTGTATACGTCAATTATGTATACAAATGCTGGAAGCTTGATAGCATCGCCAGAAGCCATTCAGCATCCGGGTCCATGTGCCATGCACCGAATTATATTGCACAACCGGATGGAAGACTCGGTCCGGTCGTTGTGTCGCACTAATAGTTAGTAATGAGCAATCAAATCATAAACCCCACCTTTCCCACTGTAAGTTGCCCGAAATAAGCAACCATTAATACGCTCTTCTTTGAATCCGCTCATACTACCCTCCGTCATAGTTTACAGGGAGCTCTTCAATTCTCATGCATTTCCACCACCAGAGAGATATTATACAAGTTTGGTTTAGTGCTCAATTAATTAGGGTGTGGAAACCGCAATCAAGCCCACAATTTTATCTCGATGTAGGTGTGTACGTGGAGTGGAGTAAGTGCATGGATGTGTGTACCCAGGGTGGAAGCACTGCATGCATGTGTGTACGCATTATTTCCTCTAGCAATAGACGTCGTGCTATAACTACCAATGCTATTTTTCACGCCGATTTCTAGTCGCCTTGGTCCCAGAGATTGTTGAAGCGTGCCCTATAAACTATGACACAGGGTAGTATGAAGCTGCAAAACTAAGTCCGTGTATGGCCTGTCAGTCAACACGCTTCCTCTTTGCATATCACTGACTTGTGGGACCGGAGTGTGAGCAAACATATCTCAATTGACGGCAAAATGCCACCCCGTCGCTCCTTGAGAGAGCCGAGGAGCAAGAACACATAGACGGGCTCACACGGAGGCCAAGATATATTCGAGCATGGTTGATCGATATCATCATTACATGTTCGATGTTTTTTAATAGTACTATTGGCCTACCGTTTTCCGCACTTCTCACGAATAAATGTGTACTTTATCAATGATTAAAATAAAATAAGAGTACAGATGCTCCACCATGCGGTTCCTACTACCTGTATACTAGTACTACTAAACCTTGTGCTTGGCTCTTCCCCTCTTCGGGGAGTCGAACAATAATGGTACTAAAGTGCATGCTTCTGGCAATCGAACACCGAATGAACTGCTACACATCCATCGCCTGGGCGAGGGTAGGTTGCATTAGTCAAAAGGTTCTCCTCGTCCTGCGAGCCAACACGCTTGAGGTAGATGGAGAGGGCATACGCAAGCTTCACCTTGTCCTGCAAGCTTCTCCTTGTTCGGCGAGTTGACGCGACACACCAAAGTAGTGCTAGTCCATACTCCCTCCTTTTCTCTTAATATGGCTTAATCTTTTTTGTGGGTAAATGAGAGAGCTTTATTCATATATCAGCATTCTTAGGCCAATCAGCCAAGATACTGGTCACTAGAAAGCAAGGTACCCTACAAAAAAGGAAGCAAGGTGTTTCATCAAGCCAGCTCTTGGTCACATTCAAAGTGCACCAAGCACGGTTCATACAAAGATGCGCAACAAGGTTTGCTGACCGGTTTACATGCTGAATAACAAAAAAAGAGAAAATATTACTGAGCGCTCTTGTTTCTAACAGGATAGGAGCCAGAGTTAAGTGAGAATTGTGGCAAGTGTTCCATGCAATCAACTCCCATTATCACATGCGAGAACCCTCGAGGAGAAGCAAACGTGTTGAAGATTGCTTTATCATAGATTAAAATAAAATAAGGCCTCCTTTGGTTCGTAGGGTAGGAATGTTATAGGAATGTGAAAATCATAGGAAGTGAGATGACATGCATCTCAATTCTTATAGAGAAAGAGATGTCGTTTTTATGCATAGGATAGGAATTTTTTCATTGAGTCTTAGCTAATGTTTTTTCCTCCAAAATGTGAATGATTGACTCCTATCCTACATAGGAATAGGAATACCCCTATATTGTGTGTGAATAATTTTGAAATATGGTCGTTGGATGAAACCAATCCGATGATGTAAAGATGTGAAATCCGAGCACTACTTTCCGTTGGATATCATCTACATTCCACTAGATTTTGCCACATGTACAATCTAGAAGACTACATGGTTGAACTTAAGTAGAATGCACAAACCTAAAAACACAAGCAATTCTCCTTTGTTCTAGAATCCTTCGTATCATAATTGCAAAAAAAATCCTGGATGAATCCCCATTATTAGTTTTTTACTTTATGTTTTACAATGCACAATTCCATGAATCTTAAAATAGATTAGCTTTTTATGAAAACCAATTGATTTTGAATGAGATGAACTATAAGAATTAAACAAACATCTACATCATGCATATATATGACTCAAAGCTTACATGCTATAATGTGGTATTTAGACATAATTTAGTTGCCAAATCTCATGCGCGCAATGCACATGTACCTTACAAGTAGGAATAGGAATCCATTCCTACAAACCATAGGGCTTCAAAGGAAAATTTCCTTTGGAAGTCCTATCCTATAGAAATCCTATGAAATTCCTACAAACCAAAGGAGGCAGAACAGTGCAGATGATCCACCATGCGGTTCCTAGTAGTACCTATACACGGAGTAATAAGTACTACTGTAGTAAACGTTGCGCTTGGGTCTCCGCCTCTCCAGGAAGTCGAACAATCATGGTGCTAGTACAGTGTATGCTTCTGGAAATCTGACTCCAAATTAATTGTTGCACGTCCACTGCCTGAGCGAGGGAGAGCATGCATTAGTCAATAGTTTCTCCTTTTCCTGCGAGCCACCGCATGGAAGCTTCTCCTCGTTCCGCAAGTTGATGGGACACAACAATTTAATGCTAGTCCATACTGCCTCCTTTCCGGTTATTATGGCTTAATTTGGAAAAAGATAAATACACTAGTTGTCACTGTATATTTTTAAAATACGGTGAGTGCACTTCATAATATGCTCATTCTAGGCAATATATACATTTTTTGGTGTTTATACAGTCACTAGCTCACCCTGGCTGAGTATGTGTGTGCATGCAAGTGTAGGTTGAGCACTTGAGTGTGACCGTATGTGTTCTATCATGTGCTCAGACATGCATTTATTAGGGCTTCACACGCATATTCGCGTGCATGTGTATGTGTGACTATTTCATGCATGCACGAGGTTGTAGTCCCTCACATTCACATGTTCATATGTTAATGCTTTGTCAAAATATTGCATGGAATGTTTAATCTTTCATTGTTCACGCATGCATTCCCGATATGAATACGTTGGTAAAGACAATTTCTTGAGGAAAACGAGCCCATGAATTGAGTGCAAACAGGACCAATAAACCAGGATGGAGGGAGTACTAGTAGTGAACTGGAAGGAGGGAGTAGATACGTAACAACATGCAGTAACCAAATTCCTCTATTTGCATCATGTCTATGTTTCATGCAAGAAAATAGAGATAAGTACATGTGAGACTCAGGAATGGTCATACACGTAGGGGGGAGTATGTACATGGGCCACTTAGGAGCAGTCAAATCACATAGTAAGTTAGTCGGACGAAGAAACCATCGTTTCACTCTTCAATGACACGTACGCAATATAAAAAGGTTGATGTAGCGAGGAAAAGGAAACCACTCCACTATATATACGATAGTAGGAGCCTAAGCTACAAGAATGCTTGCTCGGGCTTCATTCTTCACAAGCGTAAAACGACGGTAGCTAAACTGTTGGCCACAGATTCGGCCTAATCCGCCGTCGGGGGTAGCAGACGATGTTCTATGTAGACACGATCGACAGCTACGAGGAATAAAACCCACTGTCGGTGCATGCCGACCTGGGGTCCCCGCGGTATGGGCTGATGCAGCCTCCCACCGGCCTTATAGCTACACCCTGACATCCGAGGTAGAACTTCCTTTTGGAGCCGGCTTGCTCCACTGCCGCAGCTCCCCATGTAGATATATCACCATGTGGATCTTTCTCTACTTCTACCAGATTCTATTTGTGATGAGTTTATGTCTCATGAACTAGTGCCACTACTATTATTCTAATCACACTTCTTCCATATCTTTTCCAGAAGGAATGCTCAGCTCGATTTTAGTGGAACTGCACAAAAGCATCATATGATCTGAGGGTGCCAGGCTTCTTTCCTTTGACAGGTTCTACCTAGCCTGGAAATTAAATCCTGTTTAGGGTTTAGAGTTTAGGTCGTAGAGACCCCATCAGTACTTTTTTTGTACACACTCTCACAACTTTTTTCTTTAGTTGTGAAGTAAATATTGGCTATGATCTATGACTCATTGAGATGCATTAGCATGCGTGTTACCTTCACTACCAAAAAAAGACACATCCGTGACATTTTGGGCTGAACGAAATTTTTTCTGTCATACTTATGACACTTCTATGACGATAATTGTGACAAAACCCGGTATCATCATAGATGTGGTGGGCTCCTACTTCTATGACAAAAAATCATGACTGAAAATGGGCTTTTTGTCCTGGGCGGGCCAGAGACGCAGCTGCATGACATTCTTTGGGCTGTCCATTACGGAAAAACTTGTGGTAGAAGCGAGGTCAAGGAAAATTTCGGGGAGTTCCCGGTTATGATGGGTGGTCAGGGGCCGAGCGATGCACGCTTCTCTCGTACACATACGCGCGTGTGGGCGAGGCGTTGGGCTCTAACTGAGCCCGAGCGATTGCACTAGCTACGTTACTGAACCCGAGTGATTCCTTCGCTACTTCTGCTAACTGAAGCCGATCGATGTGTCCTCTTGATGAATAGTGAGCGTTGCTGGGGGGTTTGGATGAACAGTTCTTGGTGGGGTAGATGAACAGGCCCCCGTGGTGTTGCCTCTGGATGAACAGGACCTCGATTGATCGAGCCGGTTGGGGCTGGATGAACAGGACCCCGTGGAGGGCTGGATGAATAGGACCACCCCGTGGAGGGCTGGATGAACAATAGACGGTGGAGGGCTGGATGAACAGTAGCCCGTGGAGGGGTGGTTGAACAGGAGCGCGTCGAGAGGGCTGGCTGAACAGTAGCCGGTGGAGTAGCGCGTGGTGGAGGCTGGATGAACAGGAGCCCGTGGATGAACAGTCGCAGGTGGAGGCTGGAGGAGGTCGACGGTGGATGAACTGTAGCTAGTGGACGCTGGAGGGGGTCGATGGTGGAGATGAACAGTATCCTGTGGAGTCCCATTTTGCGGTATGCCACACCCCTCCCGATGAACAGGACCCCCGTTTCGACCGTAGCGCTCCAACACAAGTCCGTTTCCTCCATTTTGTGGTACGCCACACCCCTCCCGATGAACAGGACCCGCATTTCGACCGTAGGAGGTATGTTTCCTCTGTTTTGCGGTACGGCAGACCCCTCCCAATGAACAGGATCTCGTTTCGACCGTGGCCGGTCAAACACAAGGTTGTTTCCTCCATTGTGCAATACACCAGGCCTCGTTTCCATCGGCTATTCCGTCCAAGCAGGTTGGCTCCCACGCGTTCTGTTGCCTCCCGATGAACATGACGCATTCCATTGCCTCCCCATGAAAACGACATGATGCAGTTTCTCCGTTCCGACCCAGCCATGTACACGAGCCCTGGCCCTACGTATGCGCGAGTAGGCGTTCGAGACCCCGCCCGTATGTACGTACGTGGCCGTATTTTCTTTCTTGCACACTGGCCGCTATACGTACGTGTACATGCTACATGCCCGCCTCTACTACGACACATGCGCGCCTCTACATGGACCAGTATGTACGTACACGTTCACGACCAGAATGACAACGCTACGTAAGCTTCGACCAGGTGGGTCCCAACTCTCATGCACTTCCTTGCGTGTGAAGATGTAGCTGGTGGATCCCAGCAGTCAGGGGGGCGACTCGTTTTTTTCGGACGCACTTCCCTGCGTGCGAATATGTAGCTGGTAGGTCCCAGCTGTTAGGGAGGAAACATTTTTTCATGAAATACGGTTGCTCGTCCGTTGGGTCCGTGTTGTCAGGTGGAGGATTCATTATTTTCTGCGTAATAAGGAGGAACTTCCTTGCTGTGGCCATGGATCCAGCTATCAGCCTCTCCACGAATAGTCCACGTCCGATGGAAGCCGTTGCTTGACCACGTTGACCACGTCGCACCGAGAGCACCAGGGCGGTGGATGACGGAGAGGCCTAGGAAGGGGACGACGTGGAGCTGGGGAAGACGCGGCATTGGATGCCCACGCGTAGATGAGTATGAGGGTTCACTGGTTTGCTGCGGTGTGAGGCTGCCGTCGCCGTAGAATAAAAGGGGGTGTGGGTGAGTAGAGGGATGGCCTGGCCAGCGGTGGGAGTAGTAGGGAGCGGTGAGGCCTCCGCGGCATCATAGCCGGCCACGGGAGGCAGGAGCACGAGGCACGACCGGCGCTTGTTTGGGCGGCTGGAGCAAGAAGACCAGAGGTTGAAGAAGCACTACGGCCGTTGGATGGACATTGATGACCCACAAGTATAGGGGATCTATCGTAGTCCTTTCGATAAGTAAGAGTGTCGAACCCAACAAGGAGCAGAAGGGTATTCTCTGCAAGTACCGAAATAAGTGGTAACAGATAGTTTTGTGATAGGATAATTTGTAACGAGCAACAAGTAACAAAAGTAAATGAAGTGCAGCAAGGTCGCCCAACCCTTTTTGTAGCAAAGGACAAGCCTAGACAAACTCTTATATAGAGAAAAGCGCTCCCGAGGACACATGGGAATATCGTCAAGCTAGTTTTCATCACACTCAGATGATTCGCGTTCAGTACTTTGATAATTTGGTATGTGGGTGGACCGGTGCTTGGGTACTATCCTTACTTGGACAAGCATCCCACTTATGATTAACCTCTATTGCAAGCATCCGCAACTACAACAAAAGTATTAAGGTAAACCTAACCATACCATGAAACATATGGATCCAAATCAGCCCCTTACGAAGCAACGCATAAACTAGGGTTTAAGCTTCTGTCACTCTAGCAACCCATCATCTACTTATTACTTCCCAATGCCTTCCTCTAGGCCCAAATAATGGTGAAGTGTCATGTAGTCGACATTCACATAACACCACTAGAGGAGAGACAACATACATATCATCAAAATATCGAACGAATACCAAATTCACATGACTACTAATAGCAAGACTTCTCCCATGTCCTCAGGAACAAATGTAACTACTCACAAACCATAAACATGTTCATAATCAGAGGGGTATTAATATGCATATAGGATCTGAACATATGATCTTCCACCAAATAAACCAACTAGCATCAACTACAAGGAGTAATTAACACTACTAGCAACCTACTAGTACCAATCCTGGACTTGGAGACAAGAATTGGATACAAGAGATGAACTAGGGTTTTGAGAGGAGATGGTGCTGATGAAGATGTTGATGGAGATTGCCCTCTCCCGATGAGAGGAGCGTTGGTGATGACGATGGCGATGATTTCGCCCTCCGGGAGGGAAGTTTGCCCCGCAGAACAGCTCCGCAAGAGCCCTAGATTGGTTCCGCCAAGGTTCCGCCTTGTGGCGGCGGAGTTTCGTCCGAGAAGATGGCTTCTTATTTTTCTCCCATCAAAAGACTTCATATAGCAAAAGATGGCCACCGGAGGTCCACCAGGGGGGCCATGAGGTAGGGGGCGCGCCTAGGGGGGTAGGGCGCGCCCCCACCCTCGTGGGCAGGGTGTGGCCCCCCTGGTGAACTTCTTCCGCTGAGTATTTTTTATATATTCTGAAAACGTGTTCCATGAAGTTTTAGGACTTTTGGAGCTGTGCAGAATAGGTCTCTAATATTTGCTCCTTTTCCAGCCCAGAATCCAAGCTGCCGACATTCTCCCTCTTTATGCAAACCTTGTAGAATAAGAGAGAATAGGCATAAGTATTGTGACATAATGTGTAATAACAGCCCATAATGCAATAAATATCGATATAAAAGCATGCTGCAAAATGGACGTATCAACTCCCCCAAGCATAGTCCTCGCTTGTCCTTAAGCGAAAGCCGAAATCGAAAAATATGTCCACATATTTAGAGATAGAGGTGTCGATAAAATAAAATACGGACATGAGGGCATCATGATCATTCTTAGAACAGCAACTTATATAATTCTTGTCATATAATCTCTTATGCTAGAGTAATAATTCAATCACAATTTCAAGTATGAATCGTAAACTTCATTGAAAACTAAGAAACTATAATCTCAGTCATTGGAGGAATTGCAATTTATCATAACATAGGAAAGAGTCAATGTATAAGAGCTTTTCAGCAAGTCCACATACTCAACTATCATATAGTCTTTCACAATTGTTGACACTCACGCAATACCTAGGGGTATGGATCTTTAATCGGACACAGAGAAAGATAGGGGCTTATAGTTTTGCCTCCCAACATTTTACCTCAAGGGTAATGTCAACAATAATAGTTCATGAAAACTCACATCCAATTAGCCATATATACCAGGATCTTTCCACATACTGTGCTTGCCAAAGGATGAAATGTAAAAAGGAAGGGTGAAGATCACCATGACTCTCATGCAAGGTAGGAGATAAAAGTAGAAGATAGGCCCTTCGCAGAGGGAAGCAGAGGTTGTCATGCGCTTTAATGGTTGGATGCACAAAGTCTTAATGCAAGAGAACGTCACTTTATATTGCCACTTGTGATAAGGACCTTTATTATGCAGTCTGTCGCTTTTATGTCTTCCATATCACACGATCGTATAAAGCTTATTTTCTCCCACACTAATAAGTCATACATATTTAGAGAGCAATTTTTATTGCTTGCACCGATGACAACTTACTTAGAAGATCTTACTCAATCCATGGGTAGGTATAGTGGACTCTCATGGCAAAACTGGTTTATGGGTATTTGGAAGCACAAGTAGTATCTCTACTTGGTGCGATGAATTTGGCTAGCATTAGAGGGAAAGGCAAGCTCAACCCTGTTGGATGATCCATGACAATATAATTTATCTCAGATGTAAGAAAACATAACCTATTACGTTGTCTTCCTTGTCCAACATCAACTCTTTAGCATGTCATATTTTAATGAGTGCTCACAATCATAAAAGATGTCCAAGGTAGTATATTTATATGTGAAGACCTCTCTTTCTTTATTACTTCCTATTAATTGCAACAATGACCAAAACTATGTTTGTCAACTCTCAACAACTTTTATTCATCATACTTTTTCTATGTGAGCTCATTACTCTCCATAGGACTCACATGATCTCTTTGTTTCTTTTTATTTCTTTCTCTTTTCTTTTGTTCCCTTAGGATCATGGCAAAAGAATCAAGCCCTTGACTCAACACTAATCTTTATTATATAGCTCACGGACTCGATTACATAGAGGATTCATAAGGCAAAACTCACAACTAGATCATACTAAGAACTTTTATTCTAATATATCAAGATATTACCAAAAGGATCAAACTAAGAAAAACGGTAAAGATAAAAGTGATGGTGATACGATACCGGGGCACTCCCCCAAGCTTGGCAGTTGCCAAGGGGAGTGCCCATACCAGATACTCAATTCTTCTTTGTTGGTGGAGAAGGTGATGGTTTTGTTGATGGCGTAGGCTTCTTCCTTAATTTGCGCTTGAGGACAGAATTTTGGTCCCTTAGGTCCTCGATCTCCTATTCCAGGCTCAGTATCTTTTTGCATAGTTCCTCCTTGTTTTCCTGCAAGAGGCGAAAAGGATAAACTCGATCTTAGGTTTCTTTACCCTATCCAGGAGGCTTGACTTTTCGAACTCCACATGCATGTCCCTAGGTTGAGGTAGTGGGACTTCATCTTCATCTAAGCTCGTCTCCTCCTTTCCCTTGGGTTCATAGTCCTCTTCTTCTTCCGTAGTCCAACCGCAATGCTCCACATCCCCATACACCTTAGGATCTACAAGGTAATAAGCCACATAGCTTTCTCCTTCCGAATATTGGGACGACATGTTGCTCTGTCTGCAGCAGGACAGCTCAAAACAAAGACAAGAGATATTTGCGTGATACGGGAGTCAAAACCCCCGGGAGATTATATAATGAATTTTTACTGACCAAAATACGTGTCGTGTAAGAAAATGGAGTCCAGAGAGCACACGAGGTGCCCACGATGTAGGGGGGCACACCCAGGGAGGTACGGCGCACCCTCCACCCTCGTGGAGGCCTCGTGTCCTTCTAGGACTGCTACTTATTTTTCTATTTTTCTAAATATTCCAAAACGGAGAAATATTGCCTTAAAACGGTTTTGGAGTCGGTTTACTTACCGTACCACATACCTATTCCTTTTCGGAGTTTGAAACGTTTCGGAAAGTGCCCCTTATTTATTCCTCCGGGGTTACGGTTTCAATAACATAGGTTTCAACATTTATGGGATTACCTGAGATATAATGATTAATTCTTTGACCGTTGACCACCTTCGGATTTGTGCCTTCGAAATTGTTAATTTTTATGGCACCGGAACGATAGACCTCCTCGATAACGTAAGGACCTTCCCATTTAGAGAGAAGTTTTCCTGCAAAAAAATCTTAAACGAGAGTTTTATAGCAACACATACTCACCTACATTAAACTCAGGCTTTTGTATCCTTTTATCATCCCATATTTTAACTTTTTCTTTAAACAACTTGGCATTTTCGTAGGCTTGGATTCTCCATTCATCGAGTGAGCTAATATCAAATAACCTCTTCTAAATCATAATTGAGTTCTTTAATAGCGCAATATGCCTTATGTTCTAGTTCGAGAGGTAAGTGACATGCTTTTCCATAAACCATTTTATACGGAGACATACCCATAGGATTCCTATATGCAGTTCTATAGGCCCATAATGCATCATCAAGTTTCTTGGACCAATTCTTTCTAGATCTATTAACAGTCTTTTGCAAAATTAACTTGAGTTCTCTATTACTCAATTCTACTTGACCACTAGACTGAGGGTGATAAGGAGATGCAATTCTATGATTAACATCATATTTAGCAAGCATTTTACGGAAAGCACCATGAATAAAGTGTGAACCACCATCAGTCATTAAATATCTAGGGACTCCAAATCTTGGAAAAATAACTTCTTTAAGCATTTTAATAGAAGTGTTATGATCAGAACTACTAGTTGGAATAACTTCCACCCACTTAGTAATGTAATCAACAGCAACTAAAATATGTGTATATCCATTAGAGGAAGGAAAGGGTCCCATATAGTCAAAGCCCCAAACATCAAATGGTTCAATAACGAGTGAATAATTCATAGGCATTTCTTGATGTCTACTAATATTACCAATTCTTTGACATTCATCGCAAGATAAGACAAACTTACGGGCATCCTTGAAGAGAGTAGGCCAATAAAAACCAGATTGCAATACCTTATGTGCAGTCCTATCTCCAGCATGGTGTCCTCCATAAGCTTCGGAGTGACACTTGCGTAGGATCTGTTCCTTTTCATGCTCAGGTACACAACGTCTAATAACACCATCTACTCCTTCTTTTTAAAGATGTGGGTCATCCCAAAAGTAATGCCTCAAATCATAGAAGAAATTTTTATTTTGCTGGTATGTGAAACTAGGTGGTATAAACTTAGCAACAATGTAATTACCATAATCAGCATACCATGGAGCAGTATGAGAAGCATTTATGACATTTAGTTGCTCATAAGGAAAGCTATCATCAATAGTAATTGGGTCATCAAGCACATTTTCTAACCTAGGCAAGTTGTCTGCAACAGGGTTCTTAGCTCCCTTTCTATCAACGATATGTAAGTCAAATTCTTGTAGCAAGAGAACACATCTAATAAGTCTAGGTTTAGCATCTTTCTTTCCCATAAGATATTTAATAGCAGCATGATCAGTGTGAATAGTTACTTTAGAATCAACAATATAAGGTCAGAACTTATCACAAGCAAATACAACTACTAAGAATTCTTTTTCAGTAGTAGCATAATTTCTTTGAGCACTGTCTAGGGTTTTACTAGCATATTGAATAACATTTAATTTCTTATCAAGTCTTTGCCCTAGAACAACACCTATAGCATAATCACCAGCATCACACATAATTTCAAAGGGTAAATTCCAATCAGGTGGCTGAACAATAGGTGCAGAGATTAATGCTTTCTTAAGTATTTCAAAGGCATCTACACAATTATCATCAAAGACAAATGGTATAGCTTTCTGAGAAAAGAGACATCTACGGTCCCAGCTATGGACGAACTCGTGCCTTGAAGGCAAAAGTTGTCTCCTCACCTGAAGAAGAATCTGACAGCAGTTCTGATGATCCTGAAGACATTGGAAAGGAGCTTGCTATGCTTGTGAAGAAGTTCCAAAAATTCACCAAGAAGAAAGGGTTCAGAAAGTATTCACGATCAAGCTCAAGGAATGATGAAGCTTCTGCTCATGACTACAAGAAGAGAACATGTCACAAGTGCAATAAACCTGGCCACTACATCTCTGAGTGTCCACAGTGGGACAATGAGAACAAGAAGAAGAAGAAGAAGAAGAAGAGCGAGGAGTATGACTCTGACGACAAGAAGAATAAGAAATACTCAAATTCTTCTTCCAAGTCTTCCTCAAAGTCTTCATCACACAAGAAGAGCTCATCTGGCAAGGCACGTGCATTTGTTGGCAAGGAAATGGATTTTGAGGAGGAGTCTGCTTCTGAGTAGGCGGAGGTGGAGTCTGAGGAGGAGTCCGATTTTGCCATTGTGAGTCTGGCTACAGCATACGTTGCCAAGTCCATCTTCAACACTAAAGACAATGACTTCATCACCGACACCGATGCAAATGACAACGACTACTCCGCTCCTTCCTACTGCTTCATGGCACGCGGTGCCAAGGTAAACACACGCACTACTCACTATCAAACATCCAGTGACGATGAATCTGATTGTGATTCCAAACCTAGCTACAAAACACTTGCTAACATTGCAACTGAACAACAGAAAGCTATGGAACACATTCAAAAACTATTAGACAAAAGCGATGATCCGTTAGACGCTGAAATGACTCGATGTCAGTCCTTAATTGAAGACATAAAAAATCTTCACGTTAAGTATGAGGAACTTGAAAGTCGTCATGAAACGCTCTCAACAACTCATGAAAGGCATTCCTATGATTATCTTCAAAGGAAGCAAGATCTTGAGAAATTGAGAGCGGCTCATGAAGATCTACAAAAGGAAAATGAGTCACTTCACGCCAAACAGATCAGTTCAGCTCAGGAAGGATTTGAACCACCATGTCTTAAATGCATTGAGCGTGATAACACTACTTCTGTTGCTGAATGTTCTACTGCTCCTACCGTTGCAATATCTTCACCGGTTGATGTGGTAACTAACCCCTCTGCTGAGGATACCACTGCTATTGCTGATGAGAATGCTAGGTTGAAGACACTGCTTGAAAAAGGGATGTACAAAAGTCTCAAGGGCATTAGACACTATGTGATGTCCTCAAAAGGCAGATCCTGAACCGAAACCCTAGGAAAGAGGGTGTTGGGTTCGAAAGGAAAATGAATGCCGATGGCTCTTACTAGAAACCTGAGCAGTACCCCAAAACCACATGGGTTACTGCAAACGAACCTTCAGCGGATCCATCCACCCTATCTGGCTTCACTTGTGCTAATCCCATTGTTATTGATGAATCCTTTGATGCAAACTACAGCTGTTTAAGAAACAGAATGGTGAAGTGTTTTCCAGGTATATTGGTACTAACTGCAGGAATGGACCGCCTATGAAGAAGATTTGGGTGCCGAAAAGGTGTTTGGAGAATCTTCCTGTGAATGTCATCATGAAACCACAGGTGAAGAAGACAAACCCCAGACCACAGGCTTCATACGGTCCAAAGGCTTCATACAGCCAGAGGACTCACCGGAGTCGCACTAACGCAAATGTTTTGCAGGGAAGCCATACTCAGGCATATGAATATGAGCGCGGTTCATCAAACCGCCATGTTCATAAGACCAAGAACTATTTTGCTTATTCTTATGAGTACTATTGTCCACCTGCAATACTTTTTGCTAGGGCTCCAAAGCCAAAGTTCTCAGATGCTGCACTTAGACTCATTGCTTCAAAGCCACCCTTGAAGATGTGGGTGGCTAAGAAAGCTGAACTCTCTTTTGCAGGGAAAGGTCTCCAGCAGAAAACCAAAATCGTCTGACGCTATTGCTGGGGACCTTAAACATCTTGTAGGGCGCAAGATCAAATGCCCAAATGGTCTTATTATGTACTCTGTTCCTGAATCGCTTGCTACTCGCCCTATTAGTCCAAATCTCGATCTAAGCTTTCATAATCCACTGGTTCGTCAAATGTTTTTTCTTCACAATTCTCTTAGTGAAGCCTATCCCCCTAACTGCACTGTAGGGTACGACACCAGCTGCTTCAGAATGGATTATTGATAGTGGGTGTACCAATCACATGACTGGCAAGCGAAGCCTTCTTATGGACTCAACCTTACGTCCATCCGACAAAAGTCACATCACATTTGCTGACATTGGTAAAAGTAAGGTATTGGGTCTAGGTAGAGTTACAATCTCAAAGGATCAACACATGGATAAAGTCATGCTTGTTGAATCCCTTGGTTTCAACTTAATGTCTGTCTCAATGCTTTGCGATTTAAACATGATTGTGATGTTTGGAAAATATCGTCGCCTCGTTCTAATGGAATTTGACAAGTCTCTAGTGTTTGAAGGGTATCGGAAAGATGATTTGTACGTGATAGATTTCTCAGCAGGACCACATCTTGCCGTATGTCTTCTAGCAAAAGCTTCAGAATGCTGGCTCTGGCTTCGGAGGCTAGGGCATGCTGGCATGAGGAACCTGCACACCCTTGCAAAGAAGAAGCATGTCATAGGCACCGAGGGCGTCAAGTTCAATAAAGATCACTTATGCGGTGCCTGTGAAGCAGGAAAGATGACGAGGGCCAAGCATCCCTCGAAGACAATCATGACAATGACTCGACCCTTCAAACTGCTCCACATGGATCTTTTCGATCCCACTCATTACTCTACTCTTACTACTACTGCTTGTCTCTATGGCTTTGTCATTGTTGATGATTATTCTAGATATACTTGGGTGCATATAATCCTCTACAAGACTGAAGTGCAAGATGTCTTCAGACGCTTCGCCAATTGAGCAATGAACAACTATGGCGCCAAGATAAAACACATCAGAAGTGACAATGGCACTGAATTCAAGAACACTGGCCTGGATACATATCTTGATACTTTGGGCATCACACATGAATTCTCAGCTCCATACACGCCACAGCAGAATGGCGTCGTCGAACGCAAGAACAGAACACTTATTGAGATGGCCCGAACGATGCTTGATGAATACAAGACTCCAAGAAAGGTCTGGCCTAAAGCCATTGATACTGCATGCCATACAATCAACTGTGTTTATCTTCACAAGCTTCTGAACAAGACATCCTATGAGCTCCTTACTGGCAAGAAGCCAAATGTCAGTTACTTCAGAGTATTTGGCGCCAGGTGCTGGATCAAGGATCCACATCACACTTCAAAATTTGCACCAAAAGCACCTGAGGGTTTTATGATTGGATATGGAAAGGATTCGCACTCCTACAGAGTCTTTAACCTTTTTCACTATAAAGTGGTAGAAACAGTGGATGTGCGGTTTGATGAGACGAACGTCTCACAAAGAGAGCACCTGCCAAATGTGCTAGATGAACTTCCATCTAGTGAATCAATCAAACTCATGGGAACTAGAGAAATCATACCGTCTGAAGCTCAGCCTGAAGAGGAACTTATCATCTCTGCACCTGATCAACCTGAAGACAATGCTCAGCCTGAAGACAATCCCTCTAACGATGACAACGATCAGCAAGAGAAAAATCTTCGTCCTGTACATCCTCGTGTTGCAAATGAAGTACAGATTGAGAGAATAATTGATAGCATCAATGCACCAGGTCCACTCACTCGTTCAAGGACAACACATCTAGCATATTTCTGTGGGCACTTCGCATTTGTCTCAATATCTGAACCCAAGAAAGTTGAAGAAGCCTTCTTGGAACCTGAATGGATTCAAGCTATGCAAGAAGAGCTTCAGCAATTTGAGCTGAATAATGTATGAGAAGTGGTTAAGCGTCCTGATCCTCGCAAGCACAATATAATAGGCACCAAATGGATATATAGCAACAAGCAAGATGAGCATGGTCAAGTTGTCAGAAACAAAGCTCGTCCCGTTGCTCAAGGGTACACTCAAGTTGAAGGGATTGACTTCGATGAAACATTTGCTCCTGTGGCTAGACTTGAAGCTATCCGCATACTGTTGGCCTATGCAAATTATCATAATATTCTTCTGTATCAAATGGATGTGAAGAGTGCCTTTCTCAATGGCAAGATTGAAGAAGAGGTGTATGTTGCACAACCGCCTGGTTTTGAAGATCCAAAACATCCTGACATGGTGTACAAGCTCAACAAGGTGCTGTATGGCCTCAAACAAGCCCCTCGGGCTTGGTGTGACACACTCAAATACTTCCTGAAGAGCAAAGGCTTCACACCTGGTTCCCTCGACCCCACTCTCTTCACGAAGACATATGATGGTGAACTGTTTGTGTGCCAAATATATGTGGATGACATTATCTTCGGCTGCACCAATCAGAAATACAGTGAAGATTTTGGATATATGATGCAAGAGCAATATCAGATGTCCATGATGGGTGAGCTGAAGTTCTTCCTTGGTCTTCAAATACGTCAGCAATGCAACGACATCTTTATATCTCAAGAGAAGTATCTCAAAGATTGCCTGAAGAAGTTTGGTATGCAAGACTGCAAAGGCTTCACGACGCCAATGCCAGCCAAACATCATATGGGTCCCGACGACAATGGTAAAGAGTTCGATCAAGAGGTATACCGCTCCATGATTGGTTCTTTACTTTATCTATGTGCATCTAGGCCAGATATTATGCTTAGTGTTTGCATGTGTGCTCGATTCCAAGCGGCACCAAAGGAATCGCATCACTTAGCTGTGAAGCGAATTCTTCGATATTTGGCTTACACCCGAACTCTAGGATTATGGTATCCAAAGGGCTCAGAGTTTGATCTGGTTGGATTCTCGGATGCTGATTATGCTGGTGACAAGGTGGATCGCAAGTCTACATCAGGAACATGTCATTTTCTGGGACGATCACTTGTATGTTGGTCTTCAAAGAAGCAGAACTGTGTATCTCTCTCCACTGCTGAATCTGAATACATTGCTGCTGGATCTTGCTGTGCTCAGCTTCTGTGGATGAAGCAGAAACTCAAATACTATGGCATTCATCTGAAGCAAGTGCCACTCTACTGCGACAATGAAAGCGCCATCAAGATTGCCAACAACCCAATTCAGCATTCGAAGACAAAGCACATTGAAATTCGTCATCACTTTCTCATAGATCATGTTGTGAAGGAAGACATTGATATCATACACGTCAACACTGAAGAGCAATTGGCCGATATCTTCACCAAGCCCTTGGATGAGAAGAGGTTTTGCAAGTTATGGTCTGAGCTAAATATCTTGGAATCCTCAAATGTCCCGTGATCAGGCACACATCCTAACACTTATGCATATTGATGACTTAGATGTGCAACACACGAAGTAAAGTATATCTTCAATCAATGAAGACATACATTCTAAGTGTGAATACATTAATGTGGAATTTGACTTTGGAGCGCCACGATAATTGTGCGCCATGTCTGGGTCTAATACTTCCTATACGGTGGGTAACGCCACCACCAAATTCTTCTGTTTGAAGTGTTTTACCCATGGCGTTACATTTGCTATGTCTTGACATTTGGTTTGGCTTCAATCTCAACATGTCTTCATGATTATCTTCACTATGTTGATTATATATATATACTAGTGTTCTGTCCTCTACAGCATTCACTTATAGCTATGTCTTCTTGTTGAATCTTTTGAACTAAGTGAATGTGATCGGACCCTAACCTCTCTATGCTTTCTATCTCAAACTCTATCTCTCCAAATCATATGCATTCTCTTGAAACTGTCGAATGTCTTCTCTGCGTCCTTGTCAGCAGAAGATATAGAGACAAACATTAAGTCCGTTTTCAATGCTAATTCCTTCACATGAAACCCGGAGAAGTAGGAACGACCACCCGACAATCCAGGTGTGCGTGGGACGTGGAACAACCTCCGATATGTTGCATGATGGCCACGTGTCCTTCAGATGTGAATCGCCAGGGGCACCTGTGTAATAACATTGTGCCGTCCCTGTCCCTATAAATACACGCCTCACCACAGTCATTATCCTTTCTTCCACTCTCGCACGAACCCTAGCGCCACCGCTAGCCCTCGACGACACCGGCGACTAAGCGCTTAGCTGCTGCAACCTCTCCGACGCCGTCTTCACGCCGACCGCGGAGATCGTCTTCTCCGCCGTCGCCGTAGGTGTCCTCCGTCGCCAAGTTAGGGCACAGACGATCGAACTGCTCGGCCTCCTCTACCACTCCGTCTAGCAGTTCTTCGTGTGGTAAATAAAACTTCCTTTTTACGGCCCCTTTGATCCTATTGATTCATCACTTTCTACCACAAGCAGTTTCTGTTCACACAATTTAGATCTATTTCATACTACATCTCATAATATGCCTAGTATGTTCACTTATGCTTCACAAAGTAGTTAGATTCCTCACTTGTACTGATCCGTGGATTCATACATATCTGGAACCAACTCCTTATCTATGAGTGAATGTCTTCGCACGATGAGGTCAATGTCTTCTAAACTGATTTATCTTCAAAATCTTCTAAAAATGCATATGACCTCTTCCCCTTCCGTCGCACCTTAATGTTGTCACGGGTACATGTCCATGGGAGAATCCCTTGGTTCTCATAGTCTGCATTCATTTGCAGAATTCTTACAGCATCATATAAATTCTCCCGAAGCCAGTTCCTGTTTGTCCAGCAAGCGAAAGCCTTTGAAGCCTTTGAACATATTGAAGCCATTCAGTTTAAAGTTCATGGCTACAGAGAAATCAGCAAGGAAGGGTGGCAGAAAGCGTCGAGGTGAAACATCAAGAGATCTGCCCAATGACCTCTCAGAGCTGTACAAGACAGATGCAGAAGAGGATTACAATCAGCGCAAGACACGAATCCAATGGATTCGACGATATTGGGCAGAACAGTGGTTCAAGTACAGGTTTGTGACAAAGGAATATGCTGACAAGAATGCCATCAAGCGACCATGGGGAGACATCCTATACAGAAATCTTCAACCCAGGTCCAGAGATGAAGCCATTGAACAAGGATTCTATCCCTGCATGGTCCGTGGACCACAGCCTGCGGATGCTAACCCATCGTCATTACTATGGTGTCGTGGCGACAATCTGTTCAAGCGCAACTTCCAGTTTGCCCAGAATTCAGCAAAGCAGAACAAGAAGTCTTTGGGACTAGACTTCAACCCTGGTCTCTCTGCTCCCCGTGCTGATGGCACCCGCGAAGCTGAACCCAATCTTGTTGGGCCCTTCTACAACCAGGAAGGTCTCATCACTCATATCGTGGTTCAAGGGACAGCCGTGGATGAGCCTGCAGATGATTTTGAATCTGATGAAGCGCCTGCATCGCCGAAGCCAAAGAAACTGAAGCAGCCTAAAGCTTCAAAGCCTGCCTCAGCACAAAAAATCTCACGGGCGAAGCCACTGGCTACTGCACCTCCTGAAGACAGTGTGCAGTCTGAAGATTTGTCACGCATCTCCAAGCCCTCGAGAGTCAAGATGCCTCTGCAACACACCAGCCAAGAACTGACTGCTGCTGCTATTCTGTGCAACGATGCCATTGATCTGTCTAGCGATGAAGAACTTGCAGATGACGCTCTTGAGCAATTGATCAAGAGCAAAGAAGAAGCAGAAATCTTCAATAGTTTGCCTCTCTTTGACGTGGCAATCATCCATAACTTCATTGATGAGTGGTTTGACACGCCCAACCTCAGCTTTGAAGATCTGCAACTTCCGATTGGCCTCAGTGTTGCCTTCCATGACGCCATTGCTTCAGAGCTAGCTATAGCCCAGCGCATCGTTGAACTGAAGCAAAAGATCGACTTTGAGAAAGATCAGTTTAAGAAGCATATGGCCAAGCTCAGCGTGCAAGAGGTCAAGAACTTCAAGATCATGCTGCACGAGCTCAAAGAAGTCTTTCTCAAGAAGCGTGAAGAAGCTCAAGGTTCTCGTGAGCGCATGAAGAGCCTGGTTGACAAGTGTGTGCAAGCCTACAATGAAGCTGAGAAGCGCAAGGCCCTTGGTCGTCCAGGCAACGATCCCAGGATGGCTGCAAAGAAGAAAAAGAAGCCCGCTGTGGCCGCACCCGACGCACCAAGGCAGGAAGCACATCCCATTGTCTTCCCAGCCAGCATGACTGGCTCGAAGCCAAAGGCTAGGTCAACCGCTTCAGAACTGAAGAAGACGAGGACTGCTGAGGCTGAAGCCAGAAAGAGGAAACATCCTGAAGCCTCTGATGCTGCTCCCTCCAAGAAGAAGCGGAAGACCAAGAAGGAACAGGCTGCTCCCACAGAGCCCCTAGTTGTTGAACCTATCTCAATGGTTCGCCCTGCATCTACACACCAAGAGCGCCAACTGATTGTCCATGAGCCTGCTTCCACAGAGGCTCATACAGCTGAAGACATTCCAGCAGTTGATCCCACCGCTGCTGAAGACATTGGTCACCATGACAATGTTGAAGATGATGTAGTTCTTCCTCAGATCGAGCACCAACAGGTATCATCGCCTGTGCTTACGCACAGCGAACTCATCAGCATTGGTCGTCCTCTGACGCCAATTACTCAGGATGCATCATGGGCTAATCACCCACAACAAGTCACACCACCCCGGCAAGAAGAAAAGATGACTTTGAGGCCCAGCCAACTCCATCTCCAAAGGCGTCGCCAGCGTTACGCAGGCTTCGCAAAGGACCAAGGTCTCAAGTCTCCGAGTCTGAGGCTAAAGCTGCTGAAGACATTCCGGCTGCATCAGCCGATGACACCCAAGAAGAAGAACGTGTCCCTATTCCCCCAACTACTGAAGAAGTTGTTCTCGAGGAGAATGTGTCTGTGCCCGACCCTCCAGCTCATCAAGTGGAGGTAGAAAATCTTGAGGCTGCCACCACCAACACGAATGAAGCCACTGACGTTGTCATGGCTGAAGCAAATGTGGAGCCTACACCAACCCATGAACCAGAAGTTAGCGAAGCCAATGATGCTACTACTCCTGTTCCTGCGCCTGCTGGTGGTCCTTAGTTTGACTATCATATTGAGCATAGGCCTTAGGTACAGAAGCCAATGCCAAGGTTGCCCAGGTTTCCAGGTCCTGCATCAGCACCTGGATCCTTCAATGTCAACGGCTTCAAAGCAGACAACACCTTCTTCTATAGCTCCAAGAACCCGTACTCAGGGGAACGAATATCTTCTAATCGGTTCTAGAGCTATCCGCAGTGAAGCTATTACTCATGCATTCTGTACAATCAAGGTCGCATCTTCCCACATATGCGTCTTGACACCGAAGCAATAGCTGGTCTGCCCTACTTGGAAGAAGCTCTGGATTGCTTCAAAGAGGTTGGATTGTTGCCTTTCGTCACCGACCAAGAGCACTAGAACGAAGAGTTGCTGCTCCAATTTTATGCCACTCTTCACATACGTGGCTACAACAGAGACCCGAAGACTTGGGTCCTTGAGTGGATGACAGGAATTGTTCATCATGAAGCCAAAGCCTTTGATATCATTGAGCTCACTGGTCTGACCACTCCTAGAGATCTCTATGAACCTGGTTGTCAGCTTCACAGTGAAGCTATGGAAAGCATCTTTCAGAAGCCTGAACCGAACATGAGTCAGATGCTCAGTATGATGAATCCTTTGCCTCTAGATGCTAGCTATCCTAAGGAGTTCTTTGTTGAAGACCTTGAGTATCTGCCACGGACTATCTATCACATTATAAGGCGAACTCTCTGCCCATCAAAGGACATTCTCCACATGCAAAGCTGGAAGGTGCAATGAAGACTTTGGTCTTCTATAATCTTCACGGCAAATGCTTCAACGCACAAGACTTCTTCATCCGCCAACTTGCTGCATCAGGATCTGATCTTTTTGGCTTGAAGTTCTACGCTCCATGGATAATGCGGTTGATCAAACTCCACTCAGCTATCTCATATCAGCCCTCTGCTCGCAATCATCGGATCTTCCTGCCTGATGTGGATATGTCCGTTGAAGCCATCTATCCAGAGCCTGCCAAGGCGCCGCTTAGTCTTCAGAATGCTGAGCATCAAAGTTTCTCTCAGAACATTGAAGGAGTTGAAGCAGTCACTCGTGTTTATCCTTTGGCTGGTACTACATGTGCACCTCATCGTGCCCTCACTGAAGCCACTGAAAGCACTATTGCCCAACAGCCCAAGAAGCGATCTCATGTTCTCAATGACCAAGAGCTTCTGGTTGCCCTTCATCAGAAACAGGATAGGCATCATGACTGGCTGAAGCGCCAAATGCAAAGCCTCTTGGTGGATGTTAACCGCATTCGCAATCTTGCCACCAAGAATGCCTTTGTTGCCCATGAAACCTGTCGGTGTACATGGAAAGGGCTAACGTTTATGTGCTCTGAGGATGATCTTCACGAGGATGGCTTCTCTGAACGTTTCAAGTTTGACTCCACACCTCCCCGAAGGACTGTGCTGCGACGAACTCCCTCTCTTGAAGACTCTGAGTTCTCTTCCTCTGCGGCAACTGTGAATGCCAGAGTGATTGAAGACGAAGATGATGCTACTTCACCGCCCCCTACTTCTGCACGCATCGACACTGCCCCAAGTTCGTCTGCACCGCCTAACAACACCGACGACCTTGCTACTTCACCTACTCCTCATGGGAACGAGTAGATGCTCTATGTCCTCATGGGAACGAGTAGATGCTCTATGTCTTCAAACCTTCTTGGTCCTTACTGACAAAAGGGGGAGAAGCATATGAGTTTGATAGTCTTCAAGCGGGTCCATATGGGAGGTTATCTTATGCTTTGCCTAGTGTTTACAACTCCCGTTTTGATACATTTGGTTCTTTGAGTTGTAACACTTAAACTCGATGGTCGTCTTCTACTTATTTGCTATTTTGTGATGCGATGATAAATTCCGCATGTGTGACGATAAATTCCGCACTTAGATCATTTTGCAGACGTCCATTTTTCATTATGCATGTCATTATCTTCACATACTTTTCATGCATGATAAATTGTCATCATAAGTTGAAGAGGATCTCCACAAGTACAACCAGCCATGTGCATTTGCATTCCAAAAGCAAATTACTTATATGCACATCTTCAGGGGGAGCCCTTGCAACTTATGAAGACAATTCCCTATCCTTTACAATTTCACATATTATATTCCCCGTTGAAAACTTCAACTAGTTTGTCATCAATCACCAAAAAGGGGGGAGATTGTAAGTGCATCTAGTGCCACCCCTAGTTGGTTTTGGAGTATTGACGACAAACCTAGTTGAGGGACTAATGTGTCTGTGAGAATTGCAGGATAACACATGTAGAAGTCCCTCATTGATTCGGTTTTCCTACCAGAGATGACCCCTAAAAATGTATGAAGACATTGAAGTCAAAGGTGGTATGTGAAGACATTCACATTGAAGACTATGACAAGAGAAGACATCGCATGAAGACTATGGAGCGCAAAGACTTAGATCTTTCGTAGTTCTTTTTCTTCTTTGTTGAATCATAGGAACCACCATACTGTTAAGTGAGCTCCAAGAGAACCAGTCAAAATGACTGAAGTGATGCTTAACCAAAATCCTATGTCTTCGAGTGAAGACTATGAGAGCGAATCTTGTCCAGAGTTGGACAAGTCAGCTTTGCTTGTAGCCCAAGTAAAGTTGTCGTGTGTATTTGAAATCTGACCGTTGGAACACGTGTCAGTTCCTTAGTGACCCAGGGTCATTTCGGACAAATCAGGTCGGGTTGCCTAGTGGCTATAAATAGCCCACCCCCTACAACCATAAACGGTTGGCTGCTTAGAGTTAAAGTACGGCTGTTGTCGTTTGAGAGCAACCCACCTCGAAGCCTTTGAGAGAGAATTCCTTGCGAGGATAAAGTCCTAACCACCCAGAGCCAAAGAGTGTTAGGCATCACTTAAGTCGTCCTGTCTGTGTGATTTGAAGACTTATTACACTTGAGGACTGTGAATCCTCCAGTCGGCTAGGCGTCGCGTTCTGAGCATCCAAGAGTCATTGTGGATCGCCCCTGAACGAAGTCTGTGAAGGTTTGGGAGTCAACCTTGAAGACTTACCAGAGTGATTGAGCTAGGTCTGCGTGACCTTAGCTCAAGAGGAATACGGTGAGGACTAAGGGTTTTGAGCTGCGTGTTCAGGACTGGGTGTCCGGGACCGTGTGTCCTCAGGTTTAAATACCTAGCCGCCCTAACCAGACGTACAGTTGTCACAGCAATTGGAACTGGTCCAACAAATCATTGTCTTCAACGAGTCACTGGTTTCATCCCTCCCTTCCCTTTACTTACTGTTGGTCCTTGTGGAGTCATTGTATGATTGCAGTATCTTTTGTCTTCACTGAGTGACTGCTTGTTCTGATTGGCTTCACAATATCTTCCTACCTGATCCTTACTGCCTAGCTGCTATTAGTCATTGTGCTTTCACTTCTTTGGTTACTTGACTAAGGTTTGCCTAGTGTAGTCTACCTTTCACCGCGTGGTAATAGGTTTACCTCTATTGTTTGTCTTCGGAACTTCCATGTTTTGAAGACTTTCATAAAAATCACCTATTCACCCCCCCTCTAGTCGATCACTAGCACTTTCAAAAAGTATTAAGGTAAACCTAACCATAGCATGAAACATATGGATCCAAATCAGCCCCTTACGAAGCAACACATAAACTAGGGTTTAAGCTTCTGTCACTATAGCAACCCATCATATACTTATTACTTCCCAATTCCTTCCTCTAGGCCGAAATAATGGTGAAGTGACATGTCGTCGACGTTCACATAACACCACTAGAGGAGAGACAACATACATCTCATCAAAATATCAAACGACTACCAAATTCACATGACTACTAATAGCAAGACTTCTCCCATGTTCTCAGGAACAAACGTAACTACTCACAAAGCATAAACATGTTCATAATCAGAGGGGTATTACTATGCACATAGGATCTGAACATATGATCTTCCACCAAATAAACCAACTAGCGTCAACTACAAGGAGTAATTAGCACTACTAGCTACCTAGTAGTACCAATCCCGGACTTGGAGACAAGAATTGGATACAAGAGATGAACTAGGGTTTTGAGAGGAGATGGTGCTGATGAAGATGTTGATGGAGATTGCCCTCTCCCGATGAGAGGAGCGTTGGTGATGACGATGGCGATGATACAGAGGCCCTTCCAGTGGCGGCGGAGTTTCGTCCGAGAAGATGGCTTCTTATTTTTTTCCCTCGAAAGACTTCATATAGCAGAAGATGGCCACTGGAGGGCCACCAGGGGCCCCACGAGGTAGGGGGCGCACCCAGGGGGGTAGGGCGCGCCCCCACCCTCGTGGGCAGGGTGTGGCCCCCCTGGTGAACTTGTTCCGCTGAGTATTTTTTATATATTCTGGAAACATCTTCCGTGATGTTTCAGGACTTTTGGAGCTGCGCAGAATAGGTCTCTAATATTTGCTCCTTTTCCAGCCCAGAATCCCAACTGTCAGCATTCTCCCTCTTTATGCAAACCTTGTAGAATAAGAGAGAATAGGCATAAGTATTGTGACATAATGTGTAATAACAACCCATAATGCAATAAATATCGATATAAAAGCATGATTCAAAATGGTCGTATCAGACATCGTATGGTCACTGGAGCTAGAATCGTTCATATTGACTAAGTTGACAAAGCCCTCCGTCCTCGTCAACTTAGTTGGCCCACAAGTCAGCCTCCCACTACTGTGGGTCCCACTTAGCAGGGGGTATTCATTTTTTTGCGTAATATGGAGGCACTTCCTTGCATGCGAAGATATAGTTGGTGGGTCTGACCTATCAGCGGTGGGAATGTTTTTTTCATGAAATACAGAGGCCCTTCCAGTGGGTCCTAGCTATTAGGTGCAGGAATCATTATTTTGCGCATAATAAGGAGGCATTTCGTTGTGCGCGGGCATGGACCCAGCTGTTAGCCTCTCCACGCACAGTCTACTTCCGATGGTGCCGTTCGTTGACCATGTTGACCACTCCACGCCGAGCGCATCCAAGGTGGTGGACGACGATGAGGCCCCGGACAGCAACGAGCCGGAGATGGGAAGACGCGGGAGTAGAGTCGCAGACGGAGAGGTGTACGAGGGTTAACTGGTTCAGGTGCGGTGTGGTTCGGCAGTCGGTGGAGAAGAACATGAGGTCTGGAGGGGTGGAGGGGTGGCCCGGCCAACGGTGGAGTAGCGCTTCACAGCGAAGCATGCTAAGCAGAGCTGCTAGCAGCAGGAGGCGGGAGCAGGTGGTCCAGGCGGCGCTGGAGGAAGAAGACGAGAGATTGAAGATGGATGCCGGTCGTTGGATGTAAATCCAAAGGCTAACGATGTGAGAATCATTTGTTGACTAAGTTGACAATGACTTGCATTGGCTTCGACCTATTGGCCCACATTTCAGCATCCAAAACTGTGGCACGTATTCAACCCATTTTTTTCAGAATTTACAGTTTTTTTGCGGGGGGGAATTTACAATCAATTTGATATTTTTTTAATTACAGTCCATTAGCCAGGCTGGGTGAACAAATAATGTAGCGTCCATGCGGCCCATTTATGTTTTTCCTAAAAATTATAGGCCATTTGCACTTTCTCAAAATACACGATTTTTGCTGGGCTGATTCTAATTATAATGTTGGGGTGGGCGCAACAATGTTATCAAAAAATAAACAAGGGCTGAGAATTTTCTTATATATATATAATAAGTGATTTATTATTACATTGGTCTTTAAATCTTACCAAGCTTTTGTACACAATCACCAGGATTTTCGTTGCCAAAAAAATCCAGGATTTTATTGTTAAGAAATTATTTTTTAAGTTAATAAGATGTGGGATATTGTTTTCTTACATATGTAAGTATCTATTAAATATATGATGACAATAACAATAATATATAATAAAAAATAAAATAATTTAAATATATATAATATAGTTAGAAGGGAAACATAAGTTGCACCAGCCGTTCCTATTCTAATAAAGAAAAATAGAACAGACCTCTGCATTTTCTTTAAAAAAATACATAAATTGGGATGCCGATGTTTCAGGAAAAATAAAACCGTGGATGGGAGGTCCATAGGCCGGACGATACATGACGGCCCTCAAGAAAATTCAAACAGGCCTATGGACCTCCCATCCGAGGTCGTGGGCTGCGCATGTTAAAAAAGAAAGCCTAGATGGGGCAGCCCAAAACCCAGCTGATACTTGCTGCCCCAGTGATAATAAATGATACCTGCCAGCTCCTCGGCTTTGTTGTGAATTTATCTCCTACTAGCAAGATGCCCATGTGTTGCACGCATGAAGATGCATTTGTATGAGTAGTTTATCTTGTGGGAGAAAAGGATGAAAGAGGGAAGGCCTTATTTGCAAATCTGGAGAGGGGTGTGGGTATGTTTTTGTAAAATTGTCATTGTTTCCTTCCTATCTGTCAGATATAAATCGGATGTCCTGTATTGCAGGATGGCAGGCACACCATCATCACCAACTTTGTTTTTTATAAGAGTAGAGATAGTAGCTACGTTGAAGCACCTCAAAAAATGAAACTATGTTGACAAACCCGTGGGCCCCAACATCGGTATAGCATTAGGAGGAGGTATTTTTTCAACGAGGCACTTGCTTGCGGATGGCCATAGACCTGGTGGGTCCCGACTGCCCGCCTCTCCACGTACAGTCCTCTCCAGATTCCACTCGATTGTTCAGCATGTTCACTATGACAGACAACGGCGTCGCGGCGAGCGCACAAAGGTGCAGGAGGAGATTACCACCTTTGGAAGTGCCTTATTAGTAACGAAACAACTGAACTAGCCTAGTGGCCGATTGACACTACCCGACAGCTGTTCCACCCAGGTTCGATTCCACCTGTTGAGAGAAAATATCTCCAAAACTTCGTCCCTCGTTTTCACTGTTTTTCGCACACTCGACATTGTGTGGGCATTTTGAAAATAGCATATCTGTTTGACTGTGCATCATATGAAGATGTCCTATGCATGAATGTTAATCAGCATGATGTTAACTGGCTGGTAGTTCTAGTTTCGACCATGAATAAAACTTCCAACATGATGTTAACACTGTTTGAAAAGGCCGTGTTAATATAAATGCTCTACTCTCAAAGTTGCAGTTTCTTATCTGAAACTGAACTTGGAGTTTCTTATCTGAAACTGAAACTTGCAGTTTCTTCTTTGAGAATCACATTGTCTGCACTTTTATACTCCTATGAAACTACATTTTTTTAAGTGCTAAAAATAGATCTCTAGACCTCATAAAATACTTCATATGCTCAATACTGCAAATCTAAAATTCAAAAGACATTCATATCTGAAAGTAATCTCAAAGTACACAACACAAAACACAATTCACAACCTACAAATAATAACAACCTTGAGCTCCTCCTGACAATTCACAACCTGCCCGACTATTGGGCTGGGGGGGGGGGCAGTCCCACCTATTCCTCGGCGGCAGAGAGCCGCCTCATGAGACAATGTGAACTGCGAGGGTGAGGATGGCGGGGAAGCATCGTTGAGCCAACTATTTTTCTCCTCTTGTAGTTGGTTTCGGTCGACGAAGACTCCACCGGCTTGCTCTAGCACGACACCCTCACAAACGGCACCATGTAAATGCTTGATCCTTCAATCTCTGGTGGATGCTCCATCTGGGATCGATACTCCCACCACCACTCCCTCACGATCGTATTCGGTTAATCTGTTTGCTCCATGGCCCAGAGGAGCAGCTCTATGTACTCCCGTGCGACTCCCTCTAGGAGTATCGCCGCCTTTTTGCCCTGTTGCAGATATTTGTCCATGGATGTCGCCGTCGCCGCTAGTTGGTCCTTGTTGTCAAACCAATACTGTATCTCCAACATCCTAGCTAGCTTCATAGGGTCGCCATCTGCGATCCTCACGTATTGGTTGTACTCCTCCATCGATCTACTTCTCCATAGCACCTTCACTCGCCGGCGGTGGTTTTTGAATGGAAGAGGAGAGGAGCAGCGCTGGTTTTGGATTAGAACGGGAGAGGAGCGACGCTGGTTTTGGATTGGAATAGGAGAGGAGGGGCGGAGGTTTTGAAATGGAAGAGGAGTGGAGCGACACTGGATTTAGATTGGAACAGGAGAGGAGCGGCGGTGGTTTAAGAGGAGAAGAGCGAAGAGCGGCGTTGGTCTTGGAAGTTTTTTTTTGTTTTGCGTATTTTGGGTCAAAGTTTGACCACATACTGTATTTGACAAGAAAAATGTGAATGCATGTCAACAAAAATTGTATCGTTTGGTTCGTATCTGAATGTAATTTCAAATTATATTATTTTTGCAACGTATAACATATATTTTATTTGCTAAAATCATGGTCAATTATGACCCAGAATAAAAGGGAGACTAGTTAATGTGGGTCGCTTTCTTAATTGAAGGGTAAATTGATTTTGATTTTGATCCAGTCATAGCGCGCCGGCCCTCTCGTCCAATCCTAAATCGCCGCCGCACGCTCCTGTCCCTCTTCTCCATTGCAAAACCACCTCCTCTCCTCTCTATCGTCTCCATTCAAAAACCACTGTCTTGCCTCTCCCTCTTCCTCATTGCAAAACCACCTCCTATCCTCTCCATCATCTCCATTCTAACACCACCGTATCGCCTCTCCCTCTTCTCCATTACAAAACCACCTCCTCTCCCCTCCATCATTTCCATTCCAAAACCACCGTCTCGCCTCTCCCTCTTCTCTATTGCAAGACCACCGCCTCTCCTCCCATCTTCCAAAGATAGCACCAGACCACTCTGAAGGACATTTATGGAGAGGATGCAACAGCGAATCAGGCATATCACCGACGGCGACCAGGCAAAGTTAGCCAGGTTGAAGGAGATCCTGACTTGGTTTGGCAATGAGTGGGAGATTTCAAGGACGGTGAGGGCCATGTGGCAATGTATCCGAAAGAGCGATCCGGCGGCGATGAGGGCGGCGATGTGCATGTACTCCTCGGCGGCAGTCACGCCGGAGTCCTTCGAGTTCATCGAGTATCTCCTCTGGGCGATGGAGCAGATAGATTCGCCCGAGGCGAAAGTCAGGCGGAGGTGGTGGGCGTATATGTCGAAGGTCGAGCACCCAGTGGATAACGAATCGATCGAGTATGGTGTGCCGTTCGTGAGGTTGTAGAGCCAGCCGGAGCCACAGGAGTATTCGTTCTCCCACCGCAATAGGAGGCCGGATGGCGCGATGTCGCTTCCCTGCTGTTCTCCACGGTTCCCTCGACGCTCGCCTCCTTTCAACGGCGCCGGTAGGGTTTAAGGTAAGCTTCGCACTAACCTAATGTTCCACCTACTCATGCTTACAATCAGTGTGACAGCTAATCAAAATCATGCTTACAATCAGTCTCCTAGTACTACGCCAATCACCCTTAAATAGCTCTGGACATTTGGGTCAAAGTTGTCACACTGTGTACAAATAAAGAAAAATAGGTTGGTGCTTCTTTTAGAAAAGAGTACTCCCTCGAAAACTGCCAATATAAGCGACTAGTATTTGGTTAGAGGATTTGTTGCCGAGAAAGATCTGTCCATAGAGAGCGCCACACATCCCACTGGTGGTGGTGGATGCCAAGGCATGCATGGAGCATGGTTGGTGTCGGTATACTTGTCACACCTCGCACTCTGCATATATGTCGGTTCCGTCCATACATTTATGCAGTTCCACCAAAATGCAGCTGAATAACCCTGTTTGCACAGATAATGAAAAATCGTGATTACATTATAGTGGCAGTAGTTGATGAAACACGCAAAATAAATAGAATAAAATATTGCGATAGTATCATAGTATGCCATGCTGCGAGGGCGTGATGGGCCCTGTGACGCCTCATACGGTACGCACGCCTCATAGTGGAAATCTTCCCAAGTCTCCCCGATACACCTTCTGCCAGTGATGAACATCAGTGTACAGCGGTAGTACAAGGAGGGGCCTTGCGGCATTCAAATCTCTATTTTTTTGCAGATCAATTAAAATTAAGCACTGCAGTTTGCAGAAACGCTTAAACATTAACAATGGGACTAGTTGATTAAACATACATTAACAAAAAGAAGCACTTTCTTTATCTACACTGGAAATGAAATGATAGAGAGGACACTCGCTCTATTTTAACTATATTATTACTTCATTTTATCAGTGACACTAGGGTCGAGCAGGTGGCAAACGAGGTGTACCGTGCGTCGCAAGGATGAAGGACGGGGGTGCTTAGACTGGGATGTTGAAGCTGGCTCTTTTAGTCCCTATCTTCCCCCTGATGTTTCTGTGGTAGCATTTGGGTTGTAATCCAAACTTGGTCAAGCTGGTGCTGCGTCCCCCTACCTGCCTAGCTTATGTGGCAAACTTGTCTCGTCCTAGTACTCAGTCCCTTCTAGTAGTAGTTGCATAACTGCCGGTTTACAGTGTGATGTTGTCGGATAATGGTTCTCTATGGTTGGGTTTATTTAATGAAATCGGAGGGAACCCCCTCTTTCGATATATAAAAAAAGTGGCACTAGCGGTGCCAAAACATTGCCTCAAATTAATAGTTCCACTAGATTAAGGTGCAAAATAATAACATTACTATTTATCATGGCAGTGCCAAAACAGTAGCACAAGAGCAGGATCAACATGCAGGAGCTTTGGCAAACGGTCCCACCAAAAAGGAACATACCTTTTGATGGGAACCATATCTGCAGTCAACGCCATCGTAGAAGGGATGACACCAATCACCAACATGGATGATTCAATTAATGGGACCTTTGCAGTTCACCAAAAATGAAGCAATGTCCCATGAGCTAGCAACTTCTTCTTCTTTTTCTTCAAGAAAGGGGCTCTAGCCCCGGTTCCATTTCCATTAGAAAACAAAACCCACGGAGCTTCTTCTTCATTAGTTGCAATAAAATTGAGCAAAATCAAGGTTGGTCGTGAAGCTCCTGGAATGTTCAACTATAATTTGGATATCATTTGTGCAGTTGAACTAAGATCAAGCACGAAATGTATATCACTGTTTGCAAAAAAAGGTGGAAAGGAGGGTGACTAACAAGAGATGAAACATGCATCAAATGAAAAAAAGCATGTTCCTTATCTGAATGGCAATCGTACAAGGACAGTAGCAATTTCTAGCAGCATTGCTAGATATTAGTGTGGGCACTATGATTAACTCTGACAATCGTTAAATACGACATTACTTCAATGGTGCCATCGCTTCATTTTACCAGCAACATTACATTAACACCTGCTATAGAGTCGGTATTTGGGCATGAGAGAGTAGGCGGATCAGGATAGTTGCATCTCTAATGAAAAGACGCAAGTTATCTTAATGGGAAATTTAGCAGGACATGAAAAAAGTGCCATTGATTCATATTACTAGAGGCATTACATTGAAAACAACATTGGTTTAATGTGTCCTTACACTAGTGCAGAAACGGGCAATAGCACCGGTTCGTAAGGCCCTTTAGTGCCGGTTCGTAACCGGCACTAAAGGCCCCCCCTTTAGTACCGGTTCAGCACGAACCGGTGCTAAAGGGCAACCACGTGGCACGAGCCAGCTCCGTGGGCGCGTAGGACATTAGTACCGGTTGGTAACACCAACCGGTACTAAATGTTTGGGTGTGTTTTGGTTTTATTTTTTTTACTTTAGTTTTGTGTTTTCAATTTAATTTAGTGATTGTTTTACATTATAATGAGTTGTTAAATCATTAGGTGAATGTACCGCAGATTAGTTTGACTGGATGCGTGGATCCTAGCTAAGTCATCAAGTATATGTCATATCCATATTATATATACTTGATCACCTACTTAAGTGATCGAGGTAATATGGATATGGCATATACTTGATCACTTAGCTAGAATCCATCCAGTTGAAACTAATATGCAATTTCTTTCATAAATTATATAATAACTCATCATCATATTAATATAAAAACTCTTGCATCATATATATCATCACCAACGGTTTTCATAGCAAGGATATCATCGAGTTCAACATGGTAATGATATTATAAGCGTTCATAACACCACAAAAGCAAATCACTCTTTGAGATTAAGTTCAAGACGAAGAACACGGACATGAGAGGACAAGTACTAAGAGCATGAACTAGCTAATTAATCACTCCTGCTGCTCTCTCTCAGGTAAAATAGCATAGAACATGTATAGCTTTGCTGATTCATCATATTGGAGCGTGCCGATGAACCTGTCTCCTAATCGTGGGTTGCGCTTCTGATTGCTGCCCCCTAGTACTTCTCTGTGATCGTTCACAATTTTGCTCCTATCTTTTACTATTAAGCATTCCTCGCTATTTGAAATCCTGAATGCACTAATGTGCATTGTAGGATATTTTGCCCGTAAGCTAACAATATTCATGGTACCTTTAGTATCGACCCAATCAGGCAGAACATTCATCGGGAGTCCCTGTTGAAGAACATCGTATAGTAACATACTTAGCAATGAAGTTTAGCTTAAAAAATAATGTATGCAAAAGATGCACAGAGGAGAAATAGTAGAAATCTTACCATCTTTCCTAAATATATGTGACCGTAGTTCAGTACGAACACTATTGGTCGCACGTTTTGAGTACTAACATTTCTAAGTGCAGGAAAGAAATTTGTCTTGACAGCATCAAGATCCTCAAGCCATGAAACATAATGACTTGTCTCCTCGCAGTTTAGTTCAGCCCTGGGACAGTGGACGGTCCTGTCTACCAAGCGCTGGACATGTTTGCTTGATTGGAAGTAAGCTATCAATATAAATTGAGATTTATTAATTATTCAACTGGTTCAAATAATCTCATATCGAAGACATAAATATGGTTGAGAAACTCACATAATGGTAGAACTGGAGGCGTCTGCACATCGACCCAGATGTCTCTATTACCTTCAATACAATCTTCCGGACGAATATCAATGGTGATAACCATATCAGGCTCAAATGCATAAGCCTTGCATAGTGCTTGCCAAGTTTTGCATTCAAAATAGGTGTATGTGACTTACTGTATCCACTTCGAAGTTCTCATCCAGCTTGATGTTGAAGCGTCTATCGTCAACTAGAAAATTTCTGCCGCAGAGGCCGCGTTGGTCTTCGCAGTATTCGCACATAATGAAATCGTGTTCGTCATCCAACGACATTCCTATGTTCAAAGGTGAAACATTAAACACTTATTAGTTCTATTAATTCAACTAATTCTCTTAATTCAACTAACTAATTAATTGAACTAATTCAACTAAATAATAAAATGTTAATAAGATAATGATTAACAAAATATACCTAATTAATTGAACTAATTCAACTAACTAGTTCAACTAATTAATTCAACTAATTCAACTAAACTAATTCTATTAATTTTATTACTAAAAATAAGGTAGCTAGTTCTATATAATAAAATGTTAATTAGATAATGAAATCTCATATAACTAAATTAAATATATATCTAACATATAATTTCTATCTATTCATCTAACATTTGACATTAATATTTAACATATGTTCATATATAGGTGAAACATTAAACACTTACTAGTTCTATTAATTCAACTAAATAAACTAGTTCTATTAATTCAACTAAGCATTTACTAAAAATAAACTAGTTCTATTAATTTCTTACTAAAATAAAGTAGGTAGTTCTATATATTAATATTTTGATTAGATCATCAAATCTCATATACCTAAATTTTCTTACTAAAAATAAACTTGTTCTATTAATTTTCATACTAAAAATAAACTAGTTATATTAATTCAACTAGTTCAAATCTCATATATATACCTAATTAATATCTAGCTATACTAATTCAACTAGTTCAACTTGTTCTAATTCATGTAAAATATATTTGACATTAATATTTAACATCTTTTCCATATAATTCATCTAACATTAACATTCTAACATTATTATCTACATAATTTATCTAACATTAATCTAAACAACAGAAAATAGAAAATAAGTAAAAACTATGTGTGTGTGTGTATGTGTGTGTGTCTCTGTGTGTGTGTGTACGAGCGGGGGGGCGGCCGCGTACGGGCGGCGGCGGGCGACGACGGGGACGGGCGGCGGGTGAGAGGCGGCGGTGACGGGCGCGGCGGGGGCGACGGCGGTGACGGCAACGACGGGTGGCGGGGGCGACAGGCGGCGCGCGATGGGCGACGGGCGCGACGAAAAAGTTGGATCGAGAAGAAGTACTGGTGGTCGATGAAACTGATTTTTTCGTAAGTGCCATATATATAGGAGGGGTCTTTAGTACCGGTTGGAGCCACCAACCGGTACTAAAGGCCAATTTTCGCCAGGCCAAGGGGCGGGAAACGGCCCCTTTAGTAGCGGTTCGTGCCACGAACCGGTACTAAAGGCCCAATCATTAGTACCGGTTGGAGCCACCAACCGGTACTAATGGTTGTGCGCTGCCACCGGCGGTGCATAATGTTTAGTCCCACCTCGCCGAGCGAAGGGCAGCCGCACTGGTTTATAAACCTAGCCGCGGCTGCTCCTTCGAGCTTCTCTATATAGCAGGCTTCTGGGCCTAACTAGGGCGTGTTGCCCTGTGAGTCTGCTGGCCCTTTTGGGCCTGCATTTGCACACCCTAGGTCTGGCAGGCCCACTGGGCAGCGCCCCAACAAATTTTTTATATAGTTTTTTCTTTTCTGCATTATTTATTTTCTTCTATTTATTTTTGAGTAATTTTTTATATAGTTTTTTTTTCTTTTCTACATTATTTATTTTCTTCCATTTATTTTTGAGTAATTTTTTGTAGTTTTATTCTTTTCTGCTTTATTTATTTTCTTTTCTACATTATTTATTTTCTTCTATTTATTTTGAGTAATTTCTGAGTAGTTTTTTTGTGACCCTCTCTACTCCGATTCTCCGAAATGATAATACCATTGCAAGTTTCAACATTTTCAGAGTTCATTTTGTAGTGATTTTCAATTTCACGGTCATTTAGCTCTCTAAACAATTAGGTAAATGACCGAAAAACAACAAATGATGTCAGAACATGTTGGAAATTGATGACGTTGCTTTGAATGCTGCATACTGAACACAAAAGAAGTCCGGAGTTCAAATAAGTTTAAAAAACATTGAAGTGCCCATGTAACAGATGAGTTCTCGTCCGAAACCCTGATACTCCGAAAGAGTTTGTCCAGTTTGTACATGAAGTGTGTCCTGTTTTTTCCGTGACCCTCTCTACTCTTTCGCACATGCTATGTGGGTGAAATGATGATACCATGCCAAGTTTCAACATTTTCAGAGTTCATTTTGTAGTGATTTTCAATTTCACGGTCATTTTGCTCTCTAAACAATTAGGTAAATGACCGAAAAACAACAAATGATGTCAGAACATGTTGGAAATTGATGACGTCGCTTTGAATGCTGCATACTGAGCACAAAAGAAGTCCGGAGTTCAAATAAGTTTAAAAAACATTGAAGTGCTCGTGTAACAGATGAGTTCTCGTCCGAAACCCTGATACTCCGAAAGAGTTTGTCCAGTTTGTACAGGAAGTGCGTCCAGTTTTTGCCGTGACCCTATCTACTCTTTCGCACATGCTATGTGGGTGAAATGATGATACCATGCCAAGTTTCAACATTTTCAGAGTTCATTATGTAGTGATTATCAATTTCACGGTCATTTTGCTCTCTAAACAATTAGGTAAATGACCGAAAAACAACAAATGATGTCAGAAGATGTTGGAAATTGATGACGTCGCTTTGAATGCTGCATACTGAACACAAAAGAAGTCCGGAGTTCAAATAAGTTTAAAAAACATTGAAGTGCCCGTGTAACAGATGAGTTCTCGTCCGAAACCCTGATACTCCGAAAGAGTTTGTCCAGTTTGTACAGGAAGTGCGTCCTGTTTTTGCCGTGACCCTCTCTACTCTTTTGCACATGCTATGCGGGTGAAATGATGATACCATGCCAAGTTTCAACATTTTCAGAATTCATTTTGTAGTGATTTTCAATTTCACGGTCATTTAGCTCTCTAAACAATTAGGTAAATGACCGAAAAACAACAAATGATGTGAGAACATGTTGGAAATTGATGACGTCGCTTTGAATGCTGCATACTGAACACAAAAGAAGTTCAGAGTTAAAATAAGTTATTAAAAATAAAAAAGAGGTGCAATGCTGGTTCATTTGCTTCAAGCCTTTCGGAATAGTGTAGACTGCACTGCACATATCTCAGTGGAATCTATGCTATTCCGAAAGGCTTGAAGCTAATCAACATGCAGGTGAGCATTGCACCTCTTCGTCATTGTCTCTGCACTCACGGCTTATAAACCGCTCATACTGCCTCTCTCTTGGCGAGGTGGGACTAAAAATCAGCTTACTAAGAAACTCTAGTACCGGTTCATGGCATGAACCGGTACTAAAGGTCTTCGTGGGGCCCCCATCCAGACCACAGCCGCACTGGCCACATTAGTACCGGTTCGTGGCATGAACCGGTACTAAAGGTTGCCACGAACCAGTACTAATGATGCCCGCCCACCTAGCCATTGGAACCGGCACTAATGGTCACATTAGTGTCGGCTCAAATTCAAACCGGCACTAATGTGCTTCACATTTGACCCTTTTTCTACTAGTGTTACTTTTAACAGTGCGACTGCTACATTTTACCAGTGGCATTGCATAAGAGCGGCTCGAGGCAAAAAACATCAGAAGAGGATATCTGGGTTGGTCCCATTTTTCTTCGGTATGTAGCCACCTTATACTCTGTGAGGCTAGCAAATCTAGTGCTGGACTTACTCTGTTGACTTGTCCCCCAGTCCTTGCTTTCTTTCCTTATTCAACCAGTAGATCGGGTTTATATTGAGTTTGTACTACGTTCCCTGTATTTCCCTATTAGACCTAGAGACCA
This sequence comes from Triticum urartu, assembly GCF_003073215.2. NCBI lineage: Eukaryota > Viridiplantae > Streptophyta > Magnoliopsida > Poales > Poaceae > Triticum > Triticum urartu. The sequence goes on along the minus strand of NC_053025.1, from coordinate 531,929,696 downwards.
GTTGGATAGCCAGTCTCTGCTACTTTTCGCCCCCATCATTTCCTCTTTCGACCAAGTCCTAGATTCAGGTAACAAATCTTCCCCCAGCCCTACCCCCTTTCTTCCTTGATTGAACCAAGTACTACTAGATTCGAGTGCATGAACTAGTTGTACCTCTTAACAGTAAAAACATTAGGCGGTTTTCGAACAGCCGACCAATCCTATCTGCAAGGGGGGCTGAGAAATAGTAAATGATACAAATGTAGCGACGTCAGGAGCTCGGGAAGTAGAGCAAGGCCGGTTTCGAAGGAAGTTATACCTGAGGGTCACCGGGATGTCGCTAGGTGGGTGGCGGGAGGCCAGATCTGCCCACACTACGGCAGCGAGGAAGAAGGGGTGGGAGGCCCTCCCTCGCCAGTGATGCTTGGGAGAGAACAACAAGGCACGCTGATCGGGACATGCCGACAGTGGGTAAGAGTCGTCGCCGAGGATGAACATGTGAACGTTGAACCTTCTCACCTTCCCCGGCAGAGAGGATCCAGCTGGATCTGTGACCAGCGGTGAGTAGAGAGAGAGTGTGTGGCCACCACTATCCTGTTTAGTTCTGGAGAGGACGAGACAGTGTGAAGAGAGCAACACTAGCAAGCAAGCGCGGAGGCTCCTACCTATATAGTGAAGTACTAGTTTTCTTTTGTCTACCGGCCGGAGCCCGCTTGAGCTCGGCAATGACTGTCCAGAAGTCTTCATGCATGTGCCCCGGAGGCGCAGTTGTCGTCATTTTGATCTGAAGCACCGCATTATAACATATAACACAAAAAAATGCCACATGACAAGAAATCATAACCTCACTGCCCAAAGGTGACAAGATGAATCCCGACGGACAAACTAGAGGAGGATGAAAGCGCAAATTAAAGATAAACTAGTAGAAAAGGGGTCCGTTGATAGATGTCCTAATTAACATAGCCGGCTTGACCTAGATGGTAACCGAGTAGTCTTCGTGCATGTGCCCCCAATGCTAGCCCAACTCAGTTGTCGCTGTTTAACCCTCGAAGTGATCCGAAGCACATGACACCTAATTTTGCGAGATGACAAGAAACCTTTTTTTAGATTTCTCACTAGAACTACATCCCTATACAACACATCCTGCATGATATGTAGATGATAGCCAATCCAGGAGTGTCTGCTGGAGTCTGGTCACATGCATGGACGAACTGATCTTCCATGTCTTGCAGGGATCGTCCAGGTCACAACGTATGTACTCGTACAACACTTCTCTAGTAGTACTATCGCTCGTCTCACTCTTCTATTAACTCACCCGACTTGCGGGGCCGGGGAGTGTGCCTATGGTCGGTTCTCAATTGCGATCCCACATATGTGTGCAAACGCAATATGACGCGTGTTCCATTTCGAGAGCGGCGTTCCAGACCGACCGACCGTCTGGGGTGCGACGCGAACGCGACGGGCGTGCTGTATACTCCATACATATGTACCGCCATTTTCTTGAGGCTTTGCTGCATGGCGCAATCCATGGATACAAAATTAGTATACTGTACTATTTAAAAGTGAGGGCGGTGCTTTTCCCGCATGGTAGGCGGGGCAGTTCTGTCTAGTTGGTTCGATAGAGACGCGAGAAGATGAGGGAGTAGGCTGCTGCAAATGTAGGGCTGTGTGATTTGATAGAGAGTTACTGCTGGACATGTGGGTCCCGGTGATTTGTCTTGCCATTATCATTTTAACTGCGGTGCTACGACCGGCGTGAGTCTCCCGATTCCTGACCACATCCATACAGGTGCCTCTCCCGATGCTCCACCATGTAAAGGCTGGCTCTTGCTTGACAGCCCACTCCTCCACTTTTTCCTTGCCTCTTTCCCCCACATATGCAAAATGCCATGTAAAACGGGCTTATAGCCCACTATTGTACTTGATCCTAAAGGTGCTAAGCCTGCCACATAGGCATAAAGTATGATGTGGCAAGTTAATTAAGAAGAGAGAGACTAGTTTGGTAACCCCGGGAAGAAAGGGTGATAAGTGCGTGTACCTAGATGAAGCAAACTTAGCAACAAAAAACTAAGCACCTATGCATTGGGGACTTGAGTTGCTAAGCCCTTTAATGCCCATAGCATCTCATCTAAGCACCATTTCATTGGAAGAGGTCACTCCTTGGAAAATGCAATAAATACTACGAAGAAAGAGATAGAGAGAAGTAAACAAAAAATACTCTTATATCCAACCTTATAGCTAACCTTGTTGTATGAGTGACTAAGTGATGACTATGTATGACATGCCAACATCAGATAGCCTAATGCACCATGTTAAATCTCCAAGGGCGCCACCGCGCGAGCGAGGCGACGGTCGTGGTAGGCGCGACCATGATACGGGCTGCTGGCAGCCCTTGCATCTGAGATCGAACGGTCGCATGCTAAGTTGCTGAAAATTTGTAGAATAACCCTCCAGGATAGGATATTCACCCATAGGTCTAGAATCACGCCATGCAACCATTCGATCTCAGATCCAAGGGCTCTCAGAAGCCTATATCATGGGAGAATGGAAAGCTTCGTGTCACCTGTAATTTTCCCGACGATTGGCATGACATCGAATGCCATTTAATTGGGCGTCGAGTAGATGGTACGTCTCCAACGTATCTATAATTTTTGACTGTTCCATGCTATATTATATTCTGTTTTGGACATTATTGGGCTTTATTATACACTTTTATATTATTTTTGGGACTAACCAATTAACCGGAGGCCCAGCCCAGAATTGTTGTGTTTCGCCTATTTCAGAGTTTCGCAGAAAAAGAATATCAAATGGAGTCCAAACGGAATGAAACCTTCGGGAACATGATTTTTGGAACGAACATGATCCAGAGGACTTGGACCCTACGTCAAGAAAGCAACCAGGAAGGCACGAGGTGGGGGCGCGCCTACCCCCCTAGGCACGCCCTCCACCCTCATGCGGCCCACGTTGCTCCACCGACGTACTTCTTCCTCCTATATATACCTAAGTACCCCCAAGCTACGAGATACGGAGCAAAAACCCTAATTCCACCACCGCAACCTTCTGTACCCGTGAGATCCCATCTTGGGGCCTTTTCTGGAGCTCCACCGAAGGGGGCATCGATCACAGAGGGCTTCTACATCAACACCATAGCCTCTCCGATGATGTGTGAGTAGTTTACTTCAGACCTTCTCCATTGTTACTAGCTAGATGGCTTCTTCTCTCTTTTTGGATCTCAATACAATGTTCTCCCCCTCTCTTGTGGATATCTATTCGACGTAATCTTGTTTTGCGGTGTGTTTGTTGAGACCGATGAATTGTGGGTTTAGGATCAAGTTTATCTTTGAACAATATTTGAATCTTCTCTGAATTCTTTTATGTATGATTGGTTATCTTTGCAAGTCTCTTATTATCAGTTTGGTTGGCCTACTAGATTGATATTTCTTGCAATGGGAGAAGTGCTTAGCTTTGGGTCCAATCTTGCGGTGTCCTTTCCTAGTGACAGTAGGGGCAGCAAGGCACGTATTGTATTGTTGCCATCGAGGATAACAAGGTGGGGTTTATATCATATTGCATGAGTTTATCCCACTACATCATGTCATCTTGCTTAAAGCATTACACTGTTCCTTTGAACTTAATACTCTAGATGCATGCTCGATAGCGGTTGATGTCTGAAGTAATAGTAGTAGTTGCAGGCAGGAGTCGGTCTACTTGTCTCGGACGTGATGCCTATACATAGCTAGATATTCTCATAACTATGCTCAGTTCTGTCAATTGCTCAATAGTAATTTGTTTACCCACCGTAATACTTATGCTCTCGACAGAAGCCACTAGTGAAACTTATGGCCCCCGGGTCTATTTTCTATCATAATAATCTTCCATTAACAAGCTATTTCTGTTACCGTTTTTATTTTGCTTTATTTACTTTGGATCTTTATCATAAAATTACCAAAAATATTATCTTATCATATCTATCATATGTCACTTTCATAAGTGACCGTGAAGGGATTGACAACCCCTTTATTGCGTTGGTTGTGAGGATTTTATTTGTTTGTGTAGGTGCGAGGGACTCGTGCGTGGCCTCCTACTGGATTGATACCTTGGTTCTCAAAAATCGAGGGAAATACTTACGCTACTTTGTTGCATCACCCTTTCCACTTCAACGGAAAACTAACATAGTGCTCAAGAGGTAGCAAGAAGGATTTCTGGCGCCGTTGCGGGGGAGTCTACGCAAAAGTCAATATACCAAATACCCAACACAAACCCTTATCTCCCGCATTACATTATTTGCCATTTGCCTCTCGTTTTCCTCTCCCCCACTTCACCCTTTCCGTTTTATTTGCCCTCTCCCTTTGTCCTCCTTCTCTTTCCCTATTTGCCTCTTTTTGCCCGTTTCTTGTTTGCCTGTCTGTTGGATTGCTTAACTGTCATGATGGCTCAAGATAATACCAAATTGTGTGACTTTACTAATACCAACAACAATGATTTTATTAGCACTCTGATTGCTCCTCTTACTGATGCTGAATCTTGTGAAATTAATGCTGCTTTGCTGAATCTTGTCATGAAAGATCCGTTTTCCGGCCTTCCTAGTGAATATGCCGCTACCCATCTAAACAACTTTGTTGATTTGTGTGATATGCAAAAGAAGAAAGATGTGGAAAATGATATTGTTAAATTGAAGCTATTTCCTTTTTCACTTAGAGATCGTGCTAAAGCTTGGTTTTCGTCTTTGCCTAAAAATAGTATTGATTCATGGAATAAGTGCAAAGATGCTTTTGTCTCTAAGTATTTTCCTCCCGCTAAGATGATCTGTCTTAGAAATGATATTATGAATTTTAAGCAACTTGATCATGAACATGTTGCACAAGCTTGGGAGAGGATGAAATTAATGATAAATGATTGCCCTACACATGGTTTGAATTTGTGGATGATTATACAAAAAATTTATGCCGGATTGAATTTTCCTTCTAGAAATCTTTTAGATTCGGCCACTGGAGGCACTTTTATGGAAATCACTTTAGTAGAAGCTACTAAAGTGCTAGATAGTATTATGGTTAATTATTCTCAATGGTACACTGAAAGATCTACTAATAAGAAAGTGCATGCGATAGAAGAAATTAATGTTTTGAGTGGAAAGATGGATGAACTTATCAAATCATTTGCTAATAAAAGTGTTTGTTTTTATCCTAATGATATGCCTTTGTCTACTTTGATTGAAAATAATAATGAATCTATGGATGTGAATTTTGTTGGTAGCAACAATTTTGGTAATAACGCGTATAGAGGAAACATTAATCCTAGGTCGTATCCTAGTAATTACTCTAATAATTATGATAATTCCTACAACAATTCCTATGGAAATTTTAATAAGATGCCCTCTAAATTTCAGACTAGTGTTAAGGAGTTTATGAATTCACAAAAGAATTTCAATGCTTTGCTTGAAGGAAAAATTCTTAAAGTTGATGAATTGGCTAGGAACGTTGATAGAATTTCTCTTGATGTTGATTCTTTGAAACTTAGATCTATTCCACCTAAGCATGATATCAAAGAGTCTCTCAAAGCCATGAGAATGTCCATTGATGAGTGCATAGAAAGAACCGCTAGGATGCGTGCTAAGAAAGATTGTTTTGTGAAAGCGTGTTCTTCTAGTTTACATGAAAATAAAGATGAAGATCTAAAAGTTATTGATGTGTCCCCTATTAATTCTTTGTTTTGCAATATTAATCTTGATAATGATGGGACTGAATATGATCCACCTTTACCTAGAAGGCGTTCGAAAAATTCGGAGTCTTTAGATCTTGATGATAAAATTGTTAAAAGTGGGATTGAAGAGGTCAAAACTTTGAATATTAAGGAACACACTATTTTGGATTTCAAGGAATTTAATTATGATAATTTCTCTTTGATATATTGTATTTCCTTGTTGCAATCCGTGCTGAATTCTCCACATGCTCGTAGTCAAAATAAAGCTTTTACTAAACATATCGTTGATGCTTTGATGCAATCTTATGAAGAAAAACTTGAGTTGGAAGTTTCTATCCCTAGAAAACTTTATCATGAGTGGGAACCTACTAGTAAAATTAAAATTAAAGATCATGAATGCTATGCTTTGTGTGATTTGGGTTCTACTGTTTCCACGATTCCAATGACTTTGTGTGATTTGCTAGGTTTCCGTGATTTTGATGATTGCTCTTTAAACTTGCACCTTGCGGATTCCACTATTAAGAAACCTATGGGAAGTATTAATGATGTTCTTATCGTTGCAAATAGGAATTATGTGCCCATAGATTTTATTGTTCTTGACATAGATTGCAATCCTTCATGTCCTATTATTCTTGGTAGACCTTTCCTTAGAACGATTGGTGCAATTATTGATATGAAGGAAGGGAATATTAGATTCCAATTTCCGTTAAGGAAAGGTATGGAACACTTACCTAGAAAGAAAATTAAATTACCATTTGAATCTATTATGAGAGCCACTTATGGATTGCCTACCAAAGATGGCAATACCTAGATCTATCTTCGCTTTTATGCCTAGCTAGGGGCGTTAAACGATAGCGCTTGTTGGCAGGCAACCCAATTTTATTTTTATTCCTTGCTTTTTGCTCCTGTTTAGTAATAAATAATTTATCTAGCTTCTATTTTGGTTGTGTTTTTTGTGTTTAATTAGTGTTTGTGCCAAGTAGAACCGTTGGGAAGACTTGTGGAAAGTCTTTTCGATCTTGCTGTAAAAAACAGAAATTTTAGCGTTCACAATAATTGCTGCCATTTTTATTTGGAAGGTGGTATTTAGTTAATTCATTTTTCAGATGATTAATAGGTAAATTCCTCACGTCCCAAAATTTATTTTATAATTTTTGCGGTTCCAGAACTTGCGTTAGCTATAGATTACTACAGACTGTTCTGTTTTTGACAGATTCTGTTTTTGTGTGTTGTTTGCTTATTTTGATGAATCTATGGCTAGTAAAATAGTTTATAAACCATAGAGAAGTTGAAATACAGTAGGTTTAACACCAATATAACTAAATAATGAGTTCATTACAGTACCTTGAAGTGGTGTTTTGTTTTCTTTCGCTAACGGAGCTCACGAGATTTTCTATTTTGAGTTTTGTGTTGTGAAGTTTTCAAGTTTTGGGTAAAAGATTTGATGGATTATGGAACAAGGAGTGGAAAGAGCCTAAGCTTGGGGATGCCCATGGCGCCCCAAGATAATCTAAGGCCACATAAAATCCAAAGCTTGGGGATGCCCCGGAAGGCATCCCCTCTTTCGTCTACTTCTATCGGTAACTTTACTTGGAGCTATATTTTTATTCACCACATGATATGTGTTTTGCTTGGAGAGTCTTGTATTATTTGAGTCTTTATTTGTTAGTTTACCCCAATCATCTTTGCTGTACACAACTTTTGAGATAAACTCACATGATTTGAAAATTATTAGAATACTCTATGTGCTTCACTTATATCTTTTGAGTTATATAGTTTTTGCTCTAGTACTTCACTTATATCTTTTAGAGCACGGTGGTGGATTTTTTTTATACGAACTATTATTCTCTCATGCTTCACTTATATTATTTTGAGAGTCTTAAACAGCATGGTAATTTACTTAAACTGGGAAAGTAATCCTAATATGCTAGGCATTCAAGATTAGTAAAAAAAATATGAGTGTGCTGAATACTAAGAGAAGTTTGATACTTGATAATAGTTTTGAGATATTGAGATGGTGATATTAGAGTCATGCTAGTTGAGTAGTTGTGAATTTGAGAAATACTTGTGTTGAAGTAATCCTAATATGCTATGCATTCAAGATTAGTAAAAAAAATATGAGTGTGCTGAATACTAAGAGAAGTTTGATACTTGATAATTGTTTTGAGATATGGAGATGGTGATATTACAGTCATGCTAGTTGAGTAGTTGTGAATTTGAGAAATACTTGTGTTGAAGTTAGTGATCCCCGTAGCATGCACGTATGGTGAACCGTTATGTGATGAAGTCGGAGCATGATTTATTTATTGATTGTCTTCCTTATGAGTGGCGGTCGGGGACGAGCGATGGTCTTTTCCTACCAATCTATCCCTGAGGAGCATGCGCGTAATACTTTGTTTCGATAACTAATAGATTTTTGCAATAAGTATGTGAGTTCTTTATGACTAATGTTGAGTCCATGGATTATACACACTCTCATCCTTCCACCATTGCTAGCCTCTCTTATACTGCGCACCTTTCGCCGGTGTCATACACCCACCATATACCTTCCTCAAAACAGCCACCATACCTAACTATCATGGCATTTCCATAGCCATTCCGAGATATATTTCCACACAACTTTCCGCCGTTCCATTTACTATGACACGCTCCATCATTGTCATATTGCTTTGCATGATCATGTAGTTGACATTGTATTTGTGGCAAAGCCACCGTTCATAATTCTTTCATGCATGTCACTCATGCATCATTGCATATCCTGGTACACCGCCGGAGGCATTCACATAGAGTCATATTTTGTTCTAATTATTGAGTTGTAATTGTTGAGTTGTAAGTAAATAAAAGTATGATGATCATCATTTTTAGAGCATTCTCCCAAGTGAGGAAAGGATGATGGAGACTATGATTCCCCCACAAGTCGGGATGAGACTACGGACTAAATAAAAAAAAGAGGCGAAAAAACAGAAAAGGCCAAAATAAAAAAATGAGAGAAAAAGAGAGAAGGGACAATGCTACTATATTTTTACCACACTTGTGCTTCAATGTAGCACCATGATCTTCATGATAGAGAGTCTCCTATGATATCACTTTCATATACTAGTGTGAATTTTTCATTATAGAACTTGGCTTTTATATTCCAATGATGGGCTTCCTCAAAATGCCCTAGGTCTTCGTGAGCAAGCGAGTTGGATGCACACCCACTTAGTTCCTTTTGTTGACCTTTCATATACTTATAGCTCTAGTGCATCTGTTGCATGGCAATCCCTACTCACTCACATTGATATCTATCAATGGGCATCTCCATAGCCCGTTGATACGCCTAGTTGATGTGAGACTATCTTCTCCCTTTTTGACTTCTCCACGACCACCATTCTATTCCACATATAGTGCTATGTCCATGGCTCACGCTCATGTATTGTGTGAAGATTGAAAAAGTTTGAGAACACCAAAAGTATGAAACAATTGCTTGGCTTTTCGTCAGGGTTGTGCATGATTTAAATACTTTGTGTGGTGAAGATAGAGCATAGACAGACTATATGATTTTGTAGGGATAACTTTCTTTGGCCATGTTATTTTGAGAAGACATAAATGCTTAGTTAGTATGCTTGAAGTATTATTATTTTTATGTCAATATTAAACTTTTGTCTTGAATCTTTTGGATCTGAATATTCATACCACAATTAAGAGAATTACATTGAAATAATGCCAAGTAGCATTCCACATCAAAAATTATATTTTTATCATTTACCTACTCGAGGACGAGCAGGAATTAAGCTTGGGGATGCTTGATATGTCTCCAACGTATCTATAATTTTTGATTGTTCCATGCTATATTATACTCTGTTTTGGACATAATTGGGCTTTATTATACACATTTATATTATTTTTGGGACTAAACTATTAACCGGAGGCCCAGCCCAATATTGCTGTTTTTTTGCCTATTTCAGAGTTTCGCAGAAAAAGAATATCAAACGCAGTCCAAGCGGAATGAAACTTTCGGGAACGTGATTTATGGAATGAACGTGATCCAGAAGACTTGGACCCTACATCAAGAAAGCAACCAGGAAGGCACGAGGTAGGGGCGCGCCTACCTCCCCCCCTAGGCGCGCCCTCCACCCTCGTGGGGCCCACGTTGCTCCACCGAGGTACTTCTTCCTCCTATATATACCTATGTACCCCCAAACTACCATATACGGAGGAAAAACCCTAATTCCACAGCCGCAACCTTCTGCGCCCGTGAGATCTCATCTTGGGGCCTTTTCCGGAGTTCGCCAAAGGGGGCATCGATCACGGAGGGCTTCTACATCAACACCATAGCCTCTCCGATGACGTGTGAGTAGTTTACTTCAGACCTTCGGGTCCATAGTTATTAGCTAGATGGCTTCTTCTCTCTTTTTGGATCTCAATACAATGTTCTCCCCCTCTCTTGTGGAGATCTATTCGATGTAATCTTGTTTTGCGGTGTGTTTGTTGAGATCGATGAATTGTGGGTTTATGATCAAGTTTATCTTTGAACAATATTTGAATCTTCTCTGAATTCTTTTATGTATGATTGGTTATCTTTGCAAGTCTCTTCGAATTATGAGTTTGGTTTGTCCTACTAGATTGATCTTTCTTGCAATGCGAGAAATGCTTAGCTTTGGGTTCAATCTTGCGGTGTCCTTTCCAAGTGACAGTAGGGGCAGCAAGGCACGTATTGTATTGTTGCCATCGAGGATAACAAGAAGGGGTTTATATCCTATTGCATGAGTTTATCCCTCTACATCATATAATCTTGCTTAAAGCGTTATTCTGTTCCTTTGAACATAATATTGTAGATGCATGCTGGATAGCGGTCGATGTGTGGAGTAATAGTAGTAGATGCAGACAGGAGTTGGTCCACTTATTTCGGATGTCATGCCTATATACATGATCATACCTAGATATTCTCATAACTATGCTCAATTCTGTCAACTGCTCCACAGCAATTTGTTTACCCACCGTAATACATATGCTCTTGAGAGAAGCCACTAGTGAAACCTATGGCCGCCGGGTCTATTTTTTATCATATTAATCTTCCATTAACAAGATATTTCTTTTACAGGTTTTATTTTTCTTTATTTACTTGCATCTTTATTCATAAAATTACCAAAAATGTTATTTTATCATATCTATCAGATCTCACTTTCGTAAGTGACCGTGAAGGGATTGACAACCCCTTTATTGCATTGGTTGTGAGGATTTTATTTGTTTGTGTAGGTGCGAGGGACTCGCGCGTGGCCTCCTACTGGATTGATACCTTGGTTCTCAAAAACTAAGGGAAATACTTACGCTACTTTGCTGCATCACCCTTTCCTCTTCAAGGGAAAAACAATGCAGCGCTCAAGATGTAGGAGTATACATGACATTAATTGGGCCCTCATAGTACTGTGCATGAATCCATTTATCCACAAGGCAAGCCACTACCCTTCCATTCGCACGCGCCCCCCACTCAACATTTACAATCGATAAACCACTGGTAGTCGTCCCGTCCTTTCACATTATGGCAGTTCCACTAATCCTAACCCTCCTCCCAAATCCATGGCGTCCCAAATATCCATGATCGGCGGTGAGTACAAGGTTAGAAACATCACCGGCGATGAGTTCTACGTCATCTACACCCGTTCTTCCACAAAGGTGAAATAATGCCTTGCTCGCTTCAAACGCATGTTCGAAAACTCAAATGATGAGTGGGTCGCTGGGCTAGATGTTGAGTACACCACAGTCCTGGGAAGCGAGAAGAATCTAAAGGAGGAAGAGAAGAAGAAGCCCGCCGTGATCCAGGTTTGCGTGCATGACTTATGCTTGGTCTACCACATATGCCATGCCGATGTTGAGTGCCAGGATTTTAAGAATTTCCTCAAGGACGGCCGAGTCAAATCCGTTATTGTAGACTTTAGGAATGACAGGGATGTCCTGGATCGGATAGGCCTTGTTGTAGGCAACCCCTTTGACCTCCAGAAGAAAGGGCTGGTGCCCTCCCGTGATCAGCCTTCAATGCTGACCCTAGCAGGAGCCATGGTTCATCCTTCGTACGGTACACTGAAGAAACCTTCGTTCAAGTTTCATCATGCATGGGAGTGGAATGTACTAGATATAGACCACATCCACTACGATGCAATGGATGGCTACCTTTGTTTCAATATCTACAAAGGTTGGATGAAGAGCAAGAGCCAAGTATGCGTTTCAAGCAAAGAAGTATCGGCTAAGAGGAAGAGGGACAAGGACGAAGTCGAGGACGTGGATGAGGAGTGCCAGTAAGGTGGCAGTGTCGTTGCTCATGGTGGTTCTAATGCAGTGTCTACCGGATTAGTTGCTTAGTTTAATTTTAGGTGTGCTTAGTTTTATTTGAGGGGTGTGTTGTGCTGAGCCCCCAGCAGCACTATGTTATGTCTCTTCTCGTTATATTTCGTACATTTTATCTTTTAGTTGGTATAGTACTACCACTCATTTCTTCACATTATATGCGTACTATATATATGGCCAACATCATATAGCCAATAGTTTAGTTGTCAAAGAATTTCAGGGTGCTTAGTTTTGTCAGAGAATTCCAGGGTGCTTGGTTTTATTTGAGGGGTGTGTTGTGTTGGACACCATTAACTTATCATTGTGAGAATCGTCTTATTTTTGTCATGTAACAAGGTCAACGGGTTTGACGTGAAAACAACAATGTCTAATGGCATTTCTGATCAAACATCTAACTTAACGATGCCACTTTTTAGATATCTAATTGCATTTTTAGCAGGCATCTCACGGATCGATGGCATTTTTTGAGTAATTGTAACTTCTAATGGCAAAACTGAGTAGTGATACACAACTAGTGGAATAAATAATAAGAACCCAAGAATTAAATAGGTATGCTAATTTCTTTATTTCTTTATACCTTTGTGTGCAAAACAATATACGCTGCCTCCCCCCATATTTTCTTTACAGAGGCAACATAGAACTATATGAGTGCCCTGTTAAATTTTGGAATTATTTCAGGTTCGTTTGGCTATTTTTATACATTAATTGAGTTTCTGGTCATTTAACGTGCATAATTCAAATTTAAACTACAAGCACATGCTCCCGTGCTACAAAGTTGATTGAAAAATCACATGTGTGTCCTCGGGTGAATTTCTTGGTCCCATGCAAGAAATGGGAATGAAATTCAAACATCTGGGCATCGTGGCTCGGCCGAGAACATTAAGAAGCTTGGTTTTAAAATTCTTCTAAATCCAAAACACGCCTGAAAATCATGAAACATGGCATGGTGTCATGTCATGGTATTACCATGTTGTGGTAAAAAAATTGCAGAATAGGAACAAGTTTTGGTATAAGTTTATTGCAAATCGGAGCTTCTCTCAAGAAGGCTCGTGGTTCTGAGAGGGAACGTGTCACCTCTGTGTGCATAATTCAAATTTTAAGTACAAGCACATTCTCAAGTGCACCAAAACTGGTTAAAAATCATATGTGTGTCCTCCGGTAAATTTCTAGGTCCCATGCCAGAAATGGGAATAAAATTCAAACATCTGGGCATCATGGCTCGGCTGGAAACATTGAGAAACTTGGTTTTTTAATTCCTGTAAATCCGAAACTCGCATGAAAATCATGACACTTGGCTTGGTGTCATGACATGTTACCAACATGCTGTGGCAATTTTGCTGTCCGATTTGTGAAGGCGCACACATTAACAATCAAAAAAGTCATTTTGGAACAAGTGCTATCATGTCACAAACGGAAACATAAGTATTATTGAAATAGTGGGTGTTCTATTTACCATTTACATGCTGCCACATGTCCCCTTTTTTATTAGCTAGGAGGCTCCATGCAGGGTAGCTATTTGAGTACGGGAGGCGTGCGAGCCCTTTGACCTCCATCAGCCGTCCACCCCTCTCCCAAGGTCTCCATTAATGGCGCCCGAGCCTCTGTTTAATGGCGTGGCAATGTCTCACTCGACTGAGATTTAAGAGAGAAAAAAGAAAAATCTGAAAAGAAAATTTTGCACTGATCTTGATGTATGATCCGACAGACCTATATAGCATCTACTGCGACTTATAGCAAGACTGATCAATATATATATAAGGACGACAAGAATGGATAATAATTGTATTACATAATTAGGAAGATAATTAAAAAAGCTACATGTGGTTACGCCCGAAATACACAAGGGCAAAAGAAGAAGGAAGACGCATACAACGATCTGGCTCACTGATCTCTACTTTCTTTATGCGCTGCAGGTGGCGGAGACTAGCTCTCGCGGCGGGCGATGATCTCTTTCATCAGTTTTCATGTCCTTAATACGCTGCTTGGAAGCATCCATGGATTCCTCCACCAGCCTGTTGTGCTTGATGCGGAGCATGGCATTCTCGTCCATAAGTTTCTTGATGATGACGCCCATCCTCTACAACAAGGCAGCGGTCTCCTCCTCCTGTGTAACATCCCAAATTTTCAATTTCGAATGTTATGTATTAGATCATCATTGCATATCACATTTTATTGCATTTTGGCGTGATCCTAGAAATTCTACGCAACTCAAGGACCTACGGAGAGAGTTGGGGATTTCATTATTTTCATATTCGTGTTTTCGCAAATTTTGAAAAGAGTATCATTTGATTTTTATTATTTTCTCTTTGAATATTTATATTGTAAAAATAAAAGAGAGAGAATAAATCACTTCCTCAAAATAGAGAAATATCGAAGATTTAATATTAAAATAAAATAAGATTTTTATTCAGAGTTTTATCATTATTTTATTTCAATTAGGAAAAAAATGTGTTTTTCAAAATTGCATTTTAGGCCCCAGTAAATGTTCACCTTGTCCGGCTTATTTTTAGAGGATGGGGAAAATTTCTTTCGGAATTTTTGGAGTATGTTTAGTATTTCTTTTATTTCTTTTTCTGCACGTCGGAATTATTAAAAAAAAGTCAAACCGACTCCGGGCCGTACCCGAGCGGGAATCTGCCCGGGGAGGCTTTATAAGCCCCGCCGGCCGAGCCCAGAGGCCCATCAGCCCGAGCCCCAGAACCCTAGCCGTCGCGCCGCCATGCCGCCCCATCGCCCGCGCCGCCGCACCGTCGCCACGCCGCCCTGTCGGCCGCGCCGCCGCACGCGCCACCGCACCGTACCGCCTCGCCGCCGAGCCGCCGTACAGCACCAGAGCCCGCCACGTCGCCGGACCACCGCCGGACCCGAGGTAGCCACCTCGGTTTTCGTGAGAAAATCGTTTGGTTTTTTTTCGAAACCGTAGATCCTTTTATTATTTTATTAGATCCGGTTCGGTTTATTTTTGGTTTAGTTATTTAGCAAACACCCGTTTTTACGTTCGTTTTAACAAATGGTTTTCACCGTTTAGCCTAAGACAGCGAACGTCCGTTTGTTAGCCTGTTCGTCAGTTTTTCTTTTTCTCGGATTTTCCTTGATTATTTTCAATCGAGATTTCTGATCCGATTTTCGTTTTAGTATAACTTTTCGCTCGTTTATCAGAATCAGGCGATTCAAGTGCCTATAGTTTCGTCTCGAAACCCTCTTTCCGTTTAATCAACTTAAACAAGTTTTTTCTACTATAAAATTTGACTTTAGTCAAGATTAGTAAACGAATCTTGTTTCTTTCGAAGTTTGAGTTTCGTTGCTCCGTTTGATTTGATTCTTTTTGCAAACCAGAGTTCTTAAGTTGAACTTTCTGGTTAGATCTCTTATTTGAGTTTTAACTGTCCCCTTGCTTGATTGCTTATTGTATGCTTGTTTGATTGCGATAGAGTACCCGGAGTGCGAAGCGTGCTACATCGAGTCTCTAGGTTTCACGAATCATCACCAAGGAAAGTAACACTTTGATCATACCTCTTTACTACCCAGTTTTATTGCATTAGATCAATCCTCAAACACTTGCATGGTTAGGATCTGAATAAATTGTGGGTTGGGGAGTAGATGAGGTAGCACCTATTCACCTGTTTGCTATCAAACCCTGGGAGTTACTTCTACGTTATGCTTACATTGCCATGCTATGCTCGTAGACGTGGATTGGGTTTGAGTGTATTCCATGACAGAGTGTGAGATTGTTAAATTAATGGTTCAACTTAAGTTGGCAACTTTAATACACATCTGGGTGGATTGAGGTACCTGGGGAACCTAGTGATTTCCTGTATTTTTTGGAAATCCCGGTGTACCATGTGATTTTCCTATGGACCGCCGCCCAGGCTCAAAGAGGATCATAAGATTATTCATGCTCGAAACTTCCGTGTGCAGCCACATGCCATTATGGGCTCTCGCATAGTTGATTAAGTCGTGTGAACCCTTACAGTGGTAGACTAGCAGATGTAGGGGATGTAGGTGTACCAGTCTACCCATCGTAAGGTGCTAACGCTTCTGAAAGACTGTGTCTCGGTCATCCGTTTCTCAAACACCTTGTAGTGCGAGAAATCCAACGGAGGAGATCAAGTCTTGTGGGGAAAAATGCACAAACCTCTGCAAAGTGTACAAACTAATCATGGTTAGCCGTGTCCCCGGTTATGGACATCTTGAGTATCTGGTTCTTGGATTATCATGTGGATCTCAACACTCTTCAATATAAATTTGATTGGGCTAATGATTACTTTCAATTGGGATTGAGAGGGGGTTTACCTTCTCAATATTCTCAACCAACTTTGTAGCTAAATAAAATATATTCCTTTGTAGTAGGGAAAAATTGGCTTTTCGCAAAACCTATTAACCATACAGCCTCCACTAGCCATATATGCATGTAGTGATAGCTTTACATTGTTCATTACTCTCTTGTGTTACATAGCCAGCATATTCTATGTGTTGACCTGTTTTCGGGCTGCAACGTATCATGTTGCGGACTTTTCAGACGACGAGTAAGGAGCCTTAGGTCGTGCTGTTTCACTCAGTGATGCCGTTGGAGTTGACGGACTCACTTTATCTTCCAAGCCTTCCGCTGTTATCGTATTAGATGGCCTTAAGCCATATTTATTATAATAAGTTCTCTTTTGAGACATTCGATGTAATAAGTGTGTGATTTCTACTCTGTTATAAATCCTCAAGTACTGTGTGTGTCAGCATTACCGATCCAAGGATGACACTGATGCACAGAGATTAGACTATTTCAGGTATGGTTGCTACATCCTGCTTCGCCCTTCCCGCGATCTTCGCCTTCAGCAGGTCATGCTTGCCCCAGAGCTTCGCATTGCCGTCCCCTAGTTGTCAGATGACATCGGTAGCCTCGTCCTGCACCCATGCCCAGCCGGAGATCAGATCGATCTAGCTATGGACCATCGCATGCATGCGCCTGTAAGAGTCCTCGCCTGCCCGCGAGAAATTTTCCTAGGCCGCTGCGGCACGGCGGGACCTCCGTGCTGCTTCGGCGGCGCAGCGAGACATCTCTGCTGCTTCCGCGGCATGGCCGGTCTAGTCTGCTACATCGACATCGCGGCGGGACCTTCGTGCCGCTTCGGTGGCGTGGCGGGACCTCAGTGCTGCTACTGCTGCACGGCTGGATATGTCGGCTACTTTCGCGGCGAGGCGGGACATCTCTCGTGCTTCCTCTTCCATGCTCATCTCTCCCTAGTGGAAATCTCTCGATCCAGAACTCACACTGGCTATGGCATGATGGACTTGATTGTTTTTTGTGGATGAGGAGTTGAGGAGGAATGTGCAGTCATCTTAGAATAGTAGTATTTATAACTGAGTACTACTAATACGCTCCTAAGTGGGAAACCGTTTAGGTTGTGATCGGTGTGAACAGGTTTGCAATTAAATATAGCGTGGTAGTAGTAGTAATTTGGACTGTGACGAGACGCGCTCAAAATTTATTGTCGGTTCTAGTTTCGAAGTGCGGCACTATTCCCGAATGGTGTAACGCCGGTGTAACGTCGGCTCGTTTTCTCGGCCGTGGTGTAGCATATGCCATGGTACTAGTTCTTTTTCTACTGCTGTGTACGTGCAAAAACCGGCATCGTCGGATACATATCTTATGCTTGGCGTTCGACAGGAATAGCCTCGTGGCGAGCTATAGAATAGTCTTTTTTCCAGACGCATTACACCTATCTCTCGGGACTTCTTGCACGCACCATCACTGCTCCCTAGGTCGGTGCCACCCACATACACTTGTACTCTGAGAAGAGGTGCATGCACGAACGCGTCCTCTCTCACACACGCATCTGTAGCTACGAATTGTAGTGTTCTCAACCATCCGATTGGCTCTTCCATAGGTGTCACGTTGCTCCTTGGCCTTGAGATTGAGAATTTTAAAACGCGGAGGCTAAGATGGAGGCATGAGGTTTTGGTTAATGTGCGGGCCGCACATGGCACCAACACGACACGAGCTTCGTCTACCAGGTGCGCATGCAGTCGGGTGAGTTGTCCAAGTATAGACACAACCAGGCCCTCGTTGTTATCCGCGCCTTGACTTTGGCTGGTCATAGTGGAGAGGAACATCGACTAGTTACTAGTCTATGTTACTAGTACCTTCATAGTGGGTAGTGTCATATAGTATATGCATAATTTGGCGACGAGCGCTCTCTATATGTGCCACCTTTTTTTATTTCATCTTGTTAGTTTTGCTCGATGGCACGATCCGTCGATGCTACTACTATACAAATGTATACATTTTTTAAAAGGCTAGAGGGCGGGGCAGTCTAGCTTGGTCCTTTTCATGAGAGGCGAGGGCCTTTGTGATTTGACGGCTCATTACTGCTGGAAGGCGGGGCCTTGTGATTTGACTGCTCGTATAAATATGTCGATGACCTGAGGAGGAGCAAAGAATCGTGTGGTATACTCAAGTTTTCCACTAGAGTAGTACTAGTACGACGGAGGAGCACAAAACACGGCAACCCAGTGCCATATGGCGATAAAAAAATTATCTAATTTGCTAGTCATACCATTGTTAGCATCGTTCGATTCATGCCTCGCAGAGAACGTGACACGTGATGTGAAACACCCGAAGCAAAATAAGAAACACAGGAGCAAAAGAAGAAGGAAGATTATCACCCCAAATGATCTAATTCGCAGCGGAGTCGTAACTGCGTCTTCATCGCCTCCATGACCTCCATCTCCTTGCGCGTCTCCTCCGCCATCTACTTTATTCTTTCCATGACGCGGGATTTCTTGACGCGAGCCTTCATCATCTGTTCCACGGCTGCATTACATACCTTGACAGGAGTCGGGTGCTCGATGTGGAGCTTCACCAACTCCTCCTTTTGTTCCATGACGAGGGCCTACAACATCTTCATCGAGGAACTACTACTCTCATGCAGCTTCTTCCAGCCGGCGTTCTTCTCCTTCAGTAGGTCGAGCTCATGGCAGAGCTTCGCCTTGTCCTCCTGAAGTTGCAGGATTTCGTAGGTCGCCTTCTTCTCCAAGGAAATGCTCTTCTTCAGCAACATCACCAAGCCGGTGGTCAACTCCCCCTACTTATTGAGCTCAGCAGGCATGACGTCGAGGCTCTACTTCAGCAGCTCCACCAAGCCGTGGATGAACTCCTTCTGCTTATTCAGGTGCTTATTGAGCTGATCGGGCATGCCTTTGAGGGATAACGACTCCAGCGCCGCCAGCTCGGCATGTTCACCTCCGCGGCTAGGGCGCTCCTGGGAGCCATTGCCAGCCCGTGAGAGATCTTTCGAGGTCTCTGCGTGGCGGCGAGCCCTCTCTTTTTTTCTGCAGCCTTGGTTGCTGCTCCCTTATTACGAGTAGTTCTCGACCTAGATCTCTGCGCACCGGACATGGCAAGGACGGACGAAGAAGAAGCACTTATGAGGAGGAAAGGTAGAGTAATTTTTGGTTAGGTAGTTCCCCTTTTTATAACCTAAGTACTAGCACTAGTACTAATACCTACATAGTGGGAACATGTTCAGGTTTGGTACGTACTAGTAGGTGTGAGCAGGCTTGCAATTAATTGTAGCACTAGTACTTTCGAATGTGATGGGAACAAGGTAAAGATAAATTGATGGGTTCTGATTTCGAGGCCCAAAACGACTCCCGATGAGTTTAATGGAACATAAATTTCAAGTAGACTACACTGCTCAGATGCGTAAATATTATGTTACTGTCAAAAATTGGCACAAAATACGAAGGAGACCAATGGAAGTACTACTAGCAACCCATGATTTAACTACTCGCATGGGCACAGTGGAGTAGTAATGTCTTTCTTCTGCCCTCACGTCCAGTTAATTTGCATGCGCTATATTAATTGACCATCAATGAAGTGAAGGACTTTACATGCGTCAAATTATCACATGGGGTGGATCTTGGTACAAAATTGCGTCCAGCCGTGTACCCGCGTGTGCGTGCGAGGGAATAAGTATGTGTGTGGCATGCGTGCACATCTTCGCTTCGTGCATGTACCGCCAGTGTGGCTCAGGGAGGACGATTACATTCTTCTGGAACCAGCAGCATGTCACTGTGATCAATCCACACAAGGATGTCGCGACAACGCCTCCACATGTGCCACGTGGCTTCATGAACTATAAGAAAGACACTGTGTAGCGTGCCATTTTGTTTTGCACATACTAGGAGTACTAGTAAAGTACATGTGCATTGCACGCGTTAAATTTTGCAACCAAATTATGAATAAATACCACACTATAGCATGTAAGCTCTGAGTTATATATGCCTGATGTAGACCTTCGTTTAATTCTTATAGTTCATATCATTCAAAATCAGTTAGTTTTTATAAAAAACCAAGGGCGTCAATGATTCGTAGGATTTCCAAAATGCGGGAATAGGAAGAACATGCGATTAGAGTGGAATGTCGTCTTGAATCCTACAGGATTGTACGAGTGTTTGATTGTGCATAGAAAAAACGCAGAAGTTTTTCAAAGAGGTTTGAGTGGATAGGATGTTTCCGATGAAATCTAGTGCAAATGAATCATATGGAAAAATTGTATGGTTTACAATCCTACGAATCAAACAACCAAGATAGGAAAATTTCCTCAGGATTAGAATCCTCCAAAATTCCTTTGAGAATCATTTGAATCAAAGAAGCCCTTAATCTATTTTAGGATTCATAGAATTATGTGTTATAAAGCATAAAGTAAAAACAAATAATGGCAATTCAACTAGAAAAAAAGTTTGGATAGTTATGATACGGAAGATTCTAGAACAAAGGAGAACCACTGTTGTCTTGAGATTTGTGCATTATGCTTAAGTTCAACCGTGGAGTCTGCTAGATTGTGCATGTGGCAAAATCCGTTGGCGGGCCAGAATATGGTGCGAGGGGCCGAGTGGAGGGAGACTATGAT
This sequence comes from Triticum urartu, assembly GCF_003073215.2. Classification (NCBI taxonomy): domain Eukaryota; kingdom Viridiplantae; phylum Streptophyta; class Magnoliopsida; order Poales; family Poaceae; genus Triticum; species Triticum urartu. The sequence continues at coordinate 531,908,787 of NC_053025.1, read as the reverse complement.
GGAGTGCACAACTGCGAGATCGATATTTAGAGAGAGGGGGCGAGAACGTGTGATGTTGCGCAGTGGTGGAGCCATGAAAAATGTCCCATGAGGTAGGGGGCCAATCATTGCTAATCCTTTACGAGGAGGTCCAATTCATCAACTTAAACCATTTTTACCAGCAATTGTCTAATGATCACATTCATATTAGCCTCGATATATAGTGATGTTAGGGGGGCAGGGCCCTTGCTGCCCCCTGTCTTCGCCATTGTGCGCGCGTCTGAGAGATGAAGGGGAAGGCATGGATGATGAGAGGGGGCGTTGGATATCTAATTAATGTGGGTGTATTAGCTATATATGTAATCCTATATAGATTGGTATAGATTGATCGATGTGGATGTGGGAAAGAGGGTGAGAACTCACTAGATATATAGATTGATCGATTTATGTGGAAAACTATGAAAGACCTAGCTATATACACACACACATAGAGGAACGTCGATCGTTGCGCATGCACGCAAGAGATAAAGAATGCTCGATATGATGGAGAGGGGGATGTGTGTGTGCGTGTGCCTTCATGTGAGACCGACCTAAAGAAAAAGATTGCATGTGTGCGATGGATAATGCCGACTGGTAGTGTGTGTGCATGCATGCATGAGAGAAAGTTAGTGGTACAATTATAAATAGAAGACCAATGTGTGGCTGTAAAAGAATAGGTGAGGTCAGAATCAATGTAAAGTTGAATTCAAATATTTGAATAAGAGATCATGATGTTTGAAACCCATGCATGCATGAATATAATGGAGATCTGCGCGGTCTGGTTTGGAAACGAGCATGCTGTAATGCATACACATTGAACAAGGTCAGACTGGTTTGAATTTGAGATACCGATGGCAGACATCGATTGCCCACATTGTATCCGTGCATGGACACACTATTCTAATTGGAGATGACGGGTGGCTTTCGCATCACATATCTATATCTATACTCCTATATATATTATATTTTATAATTTTTATATAGTGTGCGGATAACTTTAACTTTGAAAGATGGTCATTGGACGAGGCCAATCCGATGGTGCAGAGCTGGCAATTTTGAGCACTACTGGCCGTTGGATATCATCTAGATTCCACCATATTTTGCCACATGTACAATCTAGAAGACTCTATGGTTGAACTTAAGCATAATGCAAAAACCTCAAAACACAAGCACTTCTTCTTTGTTCTAGAATCTTCCGTATCAAAATTGCCCAAATGTTTTTCTACATGATTTGTTTTTACTTTATGCCTTACAACGCACAATTCCATGAATCTTAAAATAGATTAGCTTTCTTATAAAAACTAGATGATTTTGAATGAAATGAACTATAAGAATTAAACGAACATCTACATCATGCATATATGACTCAAAGCTTACATGCTATAATGTGGTATCTATTCATAATTTGGTTGCCAAATATCATGCGTACAATGCACATGTACCTTACTAGTATAAATGGTGTCTGTGTGTGTGTGTTGTGTGCGTTAAAAACATTGTACGCAGTATATCATACTAGTCTAAATTGTATTTTGGGGTACATGTTAAGCTTGGTCTCCCGAAATTTCAAGCCGCGCCTTGTTATGCCGAAATTTCAAGCTAGCACCTCTGTCTATCGTGCTGCGAAACTCCCGCCTCTTCAACCCGCGCCTTGTTACCCCGAAATATTTAAGATAAATCTTTGTCTCATTGTGCTCTGACAACTCCCTCCATCTCAATCCACACCTTTCTATTCCAAAATTACAACACGTGCAAAAACTCCCACCTCCTGTGAAATCCCGACATGTGAATTGCCCGTGATACCCCTGAACCGAAAGAACCACCTCAAATCGGTGGGGGTACTTTCGTAACTTACCCCACATTTCGGACAAGTGCGTCCCTAAGCCATGGTTCCCCACTCCCATCCCATCCGCCCACCCATTCATACACCGAGGCCGGGAAAACCCGCGAAGCCCCACACCCTCCTCCGTCCGCCACCCAGCCGGAGCCTCTTCCCCAATGAGATCGTCCACAGCAACACCTCAACGTCCCTCATCCACCGTACTGGATGAGGATCCGTCGTCGATCTGGTCGTCCCGCTAGTTCAGCCACCCCGTCCTCCACCTCCAAGGAGCTGCCCCCACGTTCCCCTCGTATTTTGCGCCACCTCCATCCCACACCGCCGTCTGATACGTCTCCAATGTATCTATAATTTATGAAGGATTCATGCTATTATATTATCTGTTTTGGATGTTTATGGGCTTTACTAAACACTTTTATATAATTTTTGGGACTAACCTATTAACCGGAGGCCCAGCCCAAATTGTTGTTTGCTTGCCTATTTCAGCGTTTCGAAGAAAAGGAATATCAAACGGTGTCCAAACGGAATGAAACCTTCGGGAGAGGTATTTTTGGAACGGAAGCAATCCAGGAGACTTGGAGTAGACGTTAGGGAAGCTTCGACAAAGCCACGAGACAGGGAGGCGCGCCCTACCCCCCATGGGCACGCCCCCACCCTCGTGGGCCCCTCGTGGCTCCTAGACCAACTTCTTTCGCCTATATATATATCAATATACCCTAAAAACATTGGAGAGCAGAATAGATCGGGAGTTCCGCCGCCAGAAGACTCCGTAGCCACCGAAAAACAATCTAGACCCGTTCTGGCACCCTGCCGCAGGTGGGGGGAATCCCTCTCCGGTGGCCATCTTCATCATCCCAGCGCCCTCCATGACGAGGAGGGAGTAGTTCTCCCTCGGGGCTGACGGTATGTACAGTAGCTATGTGTTTGATCTCTCCCTCTCTCTCTTGTGTTCTTGAGTCGGCATGATCTTCATGTATCGCGAGCTTTGCTATTATATTTGGATCTTATGATGTATCTCCCCCTCTACTCTCTTGTCATGAATTGAGTTTTCCCTTTGAAGTTATCTTATCGGATTGAGTCTTTAAGGATTTGAGAACACTTGATGTATGTCTTGCATGTGCTTATCTGTGGTGACAATGGGATATAACATGATCCACTTGATGTATGTTTTGGTGATCAACTTGCGAGTTCCGTAACCTCGTGAACATATGCATAGGGGTTGACACACGATTTTGTCTTGACTCTCCGGAAGAAACTTTGGGGCACTCTTTGAAGTCCTTTGTGTTGGTTCAATAGATGAATCTGAGATTGTGTGATGCATATCATATAATCATACCCACGGATACTTGAGGTGACATTGGAGTATCTAGGTGACATTAGGATTTTGGTTGATTTATGTCTTGAGGTGTTATTCTAGTACGAATTCTATGATAGATTGGACGGAAAGAATAGCTTCGTGTTATTTTACTACGGACTCTTGAATAGATCGATCAGAAAGAATAACTTCGAGGTGGTTTCATACCCTACAATAATCTCTTCGTTTGTTCTCTGCTATTAGTGACTTTGGAGTAAATCTTTGTTGCATGTTGAGGGATAGTTATATGACCCAATTATGCTATTATTGTTGAGAGAACTTGCACTAGTGAAAGTATGAGCCCTAGGCCTTGTTTTGACGCATTGTGATACCGTTTGTGCTCACTTTTATCATTAGTTACCTTGCTGTTTTTATATTTTTCAGATTACAAAAACCTATATGTACCACCCATATTGCACTTGTATCACCATCTCTTTGCCGAACTAGTGCACCTATACAATTTACCATTGTATTGGGTTTGTTGGGGACACAAGAGACTCTTAGTTATTTGGTTGCAGGGTTGTTTGAGAGAGACCATCTTCATCCTATGCCTGCCATGGATTGATAAACCTTAGGTCATCCACTTGAGGGAAATTTGCTACTGTCCTACAAACCTCTGCACTTGGAGGCCCAACAACGTGTACAAGAAGAAGGTTGTGTAGTAGACATCACCATCATCACCTGCACCGCCGGAAGAGCATCATCATCATCGTTTCCTCCGATGAAGCTACAACCAAATCTGTGCCACCAAACAGGTTGTACACTAATTGCCACATTTTCTTCTTGATTCAATCTCACGGTGCTTCCGGCGCTCGGTCCCGAGCTGACACGGCGCAGCTCCATCCACAGCGGCGTCGCCAGCCACTTCCCCCACGGCGTTTTCTTGTAGTCAGTGCAGTTCTTTTTCCGCGGTTTGCTAGTGGCTGCAATAACCTATTTTTTTAAACTAGGCCACATTAACCATGGGCTACATATTTACTGTAGTTAACATGGGACTCCTACGGGCCGTAGAAACAATGAGCCTTCTAAGGGTTGTAGAAACAATGGGCCTTTTACGGGTCGTAGAAACAGTGGACCTTATACGGGCCGTAGACACAATGGGCCTTCTACGGGCCGTATATCAATGGGCCTTCTACGAGCCCTATGATCGGTTGGCCAAACATGGGCCAATAACGGAACACATTATGGCCGTAAATAGGTTAGAGTTGAAATCGTCCGTTCATGGGCTGACCATAACAGGCCGTCATTAATCGGTCGTATTTGATGACGCTATTAAAACGGCCCAACGTATTAACGGGCCGACTGTAACCACGGGCTGAATTTGGCCCACAAGCAGAAAATGAAAGTAACGGGCCGAAAGTAAACAAATGCTAGAAATGAGCCCTAGAATAAACGGGCCCTGAGAAGGCCAAAAGATAACATGGGATGGAAACGGCCCAATGGAATAATGGGCCGTTAATGGGTATAAAGTGATACACTGTTCATTACGGGCCAGTTTTACCATGGGCTGTTAATGGGCCGAGGGTTACTAAGGGCCTCATATTGGCCAAAATACGTCATGGAAGTTAAAACGGGCAGGAATTATATTGGACGGCCCAGATGACGCTACTGGGCCTAATTCAGATAGGCCGTAAACGGGCCCTGGGTTAGCGGGCTGTAAATGGACTATATGCGAACAGGCCGTTAACACGCTTGCTGTGGGCCAGCCCGCCACCTTTTGAGCAAGTTAAACGGGTTGGCCTTTTCACATGAATGGGCCTCTATTGGGCCGTGCCACGTGTCGACGTATCATAGGCGCTTTGGGTCCAATGAGTGGATGACATCTGTCCCAATGATGAGCCAACACGTGTTTCCTCCAGCCAATGATGATTTTACACGTGGAAAATCCCTATTGGTCGGGGCTATTAACGGGTCATCGGATCCAAAACCGGACCCGATAGCTTAATGGCGTTCCGTTACGGTGGAAGTCATGTGTCGGTCAACCTTGACGAAAGCACTTCTGTGACGTGCGATTTATCATCATTGAAGTGGACACTTCCATGATGATAATTTTGGTAATGTCATGGAACACTTTTACGACAACACATGTATGACTATCTTGATTCTGTCATAAAATTGTCATGGATGTACATGCATGATAGAAAACATGACCTACTGTGACAAACATGTATCAGCGTCTCCACGTACAGTCCACTTCTGATGGATGTCGTTCGTTGACCACGTTCACCACACCACACTGAGAGCACCAAGGCGGTGGACGACGGTGAGGCCTAGGAAGAGAATGACACGGAAGCGGGGAAGACGCGGTAGTGGATGCCCACGCGGAGGGGAGTACGTGGGTTGACTGCTTTAGCTGCGGTGTGAGGCTGCCGTTGCAGGAGAATAACATGAGGTGTGGGTGAGTATAGAGGGATGGCATGGCCAGTGGTGGCAGCACAGCCGGACACGGGAGGCAGGAGCAGGAGGCACCACCGGCGTTGGTTTGGGCGGCAGGAGCAAGAAGACCAGAGGTTGAAGAAGCACGACGGCCGTTGGATGCACATCATACGGTCACTGCAGCTAGAATCATTTATATTGACTAAGTTGACAAAGCCCTTGGTACGCGTGAACTTAGTAGGCCCATAGGTCAGCGTCCGAAACGGTGCGCCCCAGATGTCAGGGGGGGAAACATTTTTTGGGCGGTTGAAGCAAGAATATCCGAGATTGAAGAAGAAGCGCGACATCCGTTGGATGGACATAAAATGGCCGCTGCTGCTAGAACCATGTGTTGACTATAAGTTGACAATGTCATGCATACACGTCAACTTAGTTTTTGTTTTTTAGGGAACGTGTCTAGTCCCACAAGTGTGTGGTAGAGAACATATAGCCCATTTCCGATTTGTAAGAATGTACAACCCATTTTTGAATTCTAATGGAATTTACTACAGCGCATTTACAATTTGTTGAAAGTACAATCCATTTTCTAGCTAGGACAACGATTAATAATTTCAACCAACCGCTCAAAATAGAATTCAATAAAATTTCCCACATTTTGATGGGATGAAATATTTTTATCCCGAAAGTTCTAGTCAGATTAAATATAATTTCAAAATAAATTTGTATTTTGTAAAAATCCAACGAAATATTGCACGCGCAACAAGTAATGAAATTAAAATTTTCGAATTCCGAAAATAATATATTTTTTAAACTAATTACGTGTTTGGTGCATTTGTTATAGTTACTGACTAGTTTTTATAGTTACATCCCATTTATTATTTCTTAAAGCCCATTTTCTTGTTAAGCCTAATGCATCCCTCCTAGGAAAGATTTGTAGCCTAGCGGGGCGGAGAATAACAAGTTGACCCGGATATTCTGTACAACTTTCGGCCCAGTTCAATTGCTGATGTTGAAAAAAGGCATGTGTAGTACAATACAACCTTACATGGCTACTCAGCCCACATTCAGCGACGCTGGAAAGGCCCAAACAAGGCTTCTATATAACTTTTTGAAGTCACTGATCTCAGTTAATAACATAAGAAAAAAGTTAGAGTACAGTGGAACCTAATTAAAAGTTTTCACGAGTGAAGAATTAATTCAAAGAGTCCCACTTGTGTGTGTGTGTGTGTGCCTGTGTGTGTGTGAGAGAGAGACAGAGACCCATCGGTCGATGCTTGTAAATACATCTTTCAGCCATATGCATTTCTGATGCTCAGTAAAAACTTATATAGTTGACACAATCATATAGAACATCATAGAACAATGAACTTGCATACAAAAATTTCACGCAGGCGGAACAATTAGGGTGGAAGTAGTGGATCACTATGGTAGGGCTATGTTGAAACCAACGAACTAGTACATAAATGTTCATCGTCTTTATCAATGACCGGGAAGTATCTTGAATGTTGTGCAAAGAAAAAAGATAGGCAACACAATATATAAGTTCTGCTAGAATATTAAGTTGACGTACAACCCTTTCTAAAACAATTCAGGTGAAAAAATAGAACAGGTCACAATCAACTGTACTGGCACGTCAGTGCTTCACACCCATAGCTCAGATTTAACTAGTATCTGACAAGATTCAGTAGTTACCTCAAATTAGACCACATCCAGGAAGGCAGCCTGCCTCTTCTCCCAAAGAAGCAGTGGCCTCCGCAGCGCAATGGAGTAGTCCATGTGCCATCCATCATTCCGAGCAACATGGGGAAAGTCTGACGTTGACTCCTGTGATGGACGTCGTCGACGGACCTGGGCACCAGTGGCAGCGGCAGGACTTCGATTGATGAACTGACCACTTCTTCGACATGCACGAACACTCGATACAGGTACATCCTTAATGTGGTCCGCGGCGGCCTTGGTGGCGATGAATAGTACAACCCCGGTTCCTGCACCAGTATTTCAGCACCAATCACCTTCGGTGTGGTGGACGGCTTCTTCATCCATGCCTTAACTGTCAGAGCCCAGCTGTCTGGAGGAACAAACATACTTACGAGCTCACCTCCAAGGTCGTTGATAAGCTCATTCATGGACTCATTGTTCCAAGAACGTCAAGGCATGCTGTGGAAGGTAAGCTTTGTTAAAAACTCAAGCTCGGAGGCCCCGAGCCCCATCCTGGGTGCCACCGATCAAAGCTCACCATCTCACCATCGCAGAACAAACACCGGGAAGATTCGCACACATGACTACAGTCGAAAGTTGTCTGGAACCTGACAAAGAAATTAGCCGGTGGCGGATAGACTTTGACAAGCAAGTCACTTATTTAGATGTTGTGTGCAATGCCAAGAGCTTTGACAAGGTTGTCCGGCGAGACGGGAGGCCGGTCACCATTGATGGTTACCATCAGCACTGTGCCGGCAAACTGGTCGTCAAGCACCGCCATGCCACTTTTGAGCGACAGCACGCAGCACCCGAAGGCAAGATGGACCTCAGGATCTCTGGCTTGGAGATCCGCGTTGACTGGCGACGTGATAGTGCTCTTCAGTACAGGGATTACAAGAGGGGGATTTTAGGGAACTGGAGTAGGAATCGAGATTCCAAAGGTGGTGGAGGGGCGGGAGATTGGGGATGAAAAGGTAGCATGAATTTCGACCACGCGCCAATATGCTCTCGGCGCGCAAGCGCGCGAAAACACCGGTGGCGCCCACATATCATCCTAAGAGTCCCAATTCTTCCTTTGTTTGAAAGTCCGACCAATTTTTGAGGATCTTTTGTGAGCCCGGCCTGAGAGTCATAATTGACCTGTTTGGTATTGTGTTACTACTCGGCCCATATTCAACGACACCTCACTTTCCCAAACAAGTGTACATCATAGAGAAGACATTGAGCTCAAATTATAACTTGAAAAAAGGAGATATAGTCTGAACACTGGAGAATGGTGATGTCCTCATTTTGCCCACCAGCAGTTCGAGATAATAAACAGTTCCAAACAACGATATATACACCATTCAAACACTAGCTAGTGACTACTACTGACATAAACAACAAGACATGCTATTTCATAAGAAGTCTTACTACATCACCAAAAGGCACCCATCTGTAGCGCTCAGACTCTCATGATCCAGACGAGAATGGCATTCTAAATACAGGCAAATATTACATAGTAAGAGTGACATAGACGAGGATGACCAAATGACAAGGAATATGCATAACAAAAGAGAGAACTACCCATCCAGAACAAGCAGCAAAGACAACAAGTCATTCGAAGAGGGATGATCCAACACCATCATAATTTGTAGCCCCGCTTCAGCCACCAGTTATCTGGAAACACCAGTACTCCACCCTTTCAACGCAACAACCCAATTACCTATCAACCTGAAGGCTTGAACCACATTACTGCATGTCGGACTCGAAACATCCAAGGATCAAAGTTAATCCAGATGCCTTTGTCATTCTCACCTTCTTTTGGCTGCAGGTTGTATCATTCACAATCAGGGGAGTTTGCTCCCGAACTCCTAGGGTTCGCTGTGTAGACATAGTTTTCCATAGCAAATAGAGCCTCTCTGCCATCAAGGTCCTTGCCAACGGTGATCTCCTAGTTAATCGGATAATTGAGTCCGACAAACAGAGATTGTGAACCAAGGCTGCTTACCTGCCTCCAACTCAAAAATCCTGAAGACCCCAACAAGCCGGTATCCTCCTCATAGATGTAACAACCACTTTCCGGATTCTCATGTATTTCACGGTGCTTGTATACAGTGGGGTTTTTGCATTATAACATTTCCAGCTCATGTGTCCGAATGATCATCAGACTTTTTCTGTCGTCTGATCGAGCGAGCAACCAGTTGTGCTTCATTGTTTTTGGCAAATTTGGTGTGATTACAAAGGGCAGTCGCTGCAGGGACACTTCATCCTATCAAAAAGGACATGCATTGTTAATGTAAGATCAACATTATTCAGAGTATGAGTAGGATAATACAAGAAATAACATTGATATGTCCCTATTGGAATTGGGAGGAAAATACAAGGAAATATATATTGGGTTCGAAAATATAGAAGTGCTATGCATGGTTATACTCATGTTATCTCACAATCGATTCTTCACATGAAACTACCATGTCATGCATGTTATGTAATCATGTTCTGTCCTAATAAACAAATTCTTCAAGGAAACTAACAGACCATGCATTGTTATATAGTCATGTTCTGTGGGAAAAATTTTTGTGAGGATATTATTCTAGCCATTGATTGTTGAAGGGCGAATATTGGTATGTACACATGGTAAGCATTACAGGATTTCGCTACTTCCAAATATAGAGCTCTCCATATGCATAATATCCATATCTTGCTAACCGTTTGATTATTCAGGGGTACAAATTGGCTGTAATGACATGGTCACAATCAAATGAATTAACTCATTCCAAATATAGTTGATTTACGGCGTGTCTAATACATTGCCATAGTTCTACTCAAATTTTTCTCAAACAAGGATATGCCAATCATCACAAAAAGTTCAAACAGTGTCATGGCATCATCATTAACATCAGACGGAAACAAGTTACATGCGCCATCCCAGCAATACGTGGTGCCATCTGCTTTGTCAAACACGTAGACGATGCCATTGTGCTCAATAGCATCACAGAAGGGTATATTAGCATTGACGATCCACTATGAGGTGAGCTGTCTCCAGTTAAAGAAGGCACCTGCGAAAAGATCGACGAGTCCACGGTCAATCAAGGAAATTAGCTTGAAGTCTGTGTAATTCACATCTCGTGTGGGCACTTCGCAGATTACAATCTTCTGCAAAACAAGGTGCGTCCAACTGACTTCGTAATCTAGATGACATGGACCGCGACGGTAAATCCCTACATAATCCAACGTAGGAAGGACAATCTCATGGGAGGTGTGGAAGTTCAAGAGAACCAACTTTTTGCGGTCTTGTCTGATAGCAGCCATCAAGTGGGAGCTCATGCCAACCCAGTACATACCTGCCAAGAAGTTTCGGACGACGGTGATTGGATCGAAGTCGTGGGAAATGATGTCTGGCAACCCACTACATAACTGCAAGGAAGTTTCGGCTAATGGAGGTTGCATTGAAGTCGAGGGGCAGATGTATGCCTCCGTATCATGGTGAGCAAATCTTGCAAGACTAGATAGTAGCAAGCAATGTGTCTTTGTCGGTGTTCTGGGAACGGGTGGCCCCAGACTTGCCTGCCTGCGGCCCACGGCGTGGCTCTGCAAGCGAGCCCACACGGCCCATCTCCATCAACAAGCATTCAAGACCCTCGCGAGGGGCCAAGCCTTGCGAGGCGAACGACACAAGACCTTCTCAGCAGCGGCCTCACCAGGCTGGCTCGTGAGGGGCGGAGAGATCAAGGCCAGGCAAACCTCGCGAGGTTCCAATGACGTGAGCCATGACGATCGAGACCAGGCGTGTGCCCGCGGGCGCCAGCGTGCACAGTGTCCTTATTTCCTCTTAGGTGCTAAGGAGGCAAGCGCAGACGCAGAGTACCAAGGCATCAAGCACAGGTTGCCATATCGGTGCAACGAGACCAAGACCAGCAGGACGGCCAGATGGAGGTCACCATGGAGCCCAAGACAGCGTCACCACCAGAGCCTTTTGCAGGCGAAGACTGCTTTTGTCGAGATAAGCTGTACTAGATGTCCCCTTTCAAATTGGCTGTTGTTGGCTCCCTTGACGCTCAATATTTGGTGAGAGGACCAGGGCCTCTATAGATAGGACTAGCCAACACCATAGAAAAGGGGAACTGGTCTCGAACGGATTCAGTTCATCCACAAACCCACGAAGCACAAGAACACCTCGCCTCAGGAGGCTGTTCATACTGTTCATCCTCAGCCCAAGAGGCAATCCACCACCACACACCGGAGTAGGGTATGACACCACAACGGTGGCCCAAACCAGTATAAACCTCGTGTCCTTTGTGTTGCGAGTTCGTCGAGTTAGCCCGTGAGATATTAGTGAAGCTAGGACGTGGACCGGTAGGGGGAGATCTTCGCGCGCACCATAGTGTTCCAACCTTAAGGGTTTTACCGGAACCCGAGATCCGAAATGTGGCGCGCCATGTAGGGGTGCGCCAGAGTTTCCTTCCGTTGATTCGCGCTCCACCATCTGCGCGCCCACTCTCCATGGCTGGCGTCACCCTGCCGACTGGATCTATGGGTGCCCACTATGATGCTCGGGGGCTCCGAGCCCTTGCTCGCGCCCTGCGGCAGGTGAAGTGGCCACCCAAGTTCAAGCCGGAGATGCCTCTGCACTACGACGACGCAGCGGACCCATCGGCTTTCCTGCTGGCATATGAGGAGGCTGTCCTTAAGGCCGGGGGCGGCGACAAGGTCATGGCCATCTGGCTTCCCATGGCCCTCACAGGTGCACCGCGCGCCTGGCTGCTCAACCTCCCCGGATCCACGGTGTCATCTTGGGAGGAGTTGTGCGGCCTCTTCGCCACGCGCTACGTGGCACCGGCGCACCACACAGCTGCGACCCTCCTCGGCGGCTCACAAGCACCACCCTTGGATCATCACGTCAAGCCTTTCTTTCGCCAGATCGGCACCACTTCCAAGCGCCCGGGGGCTCTGCCGGGCAGGGCCACGCCCGAGGCAGACCTCACCTTCGACTCAGGGGATCATCCCACCTCCACAGTTGGCGCGGGTGCGCTCCCAATGCTTTGCACGCCCACCATCTTCCACATGTCCATCACCAAGACGCTCATCAACGGCGGCGCCAGCCTCAACGTTCTCTCCATCGAGGCCTTCAGCCTTCTCCACGTACTGCTAGAGCGGCTCCGCCCTAGCAAGCCTTTCTCAGGGGTTGGTGGAGGTTCCGCCCGCTCCCTGGGGCAGATCCGCCTCCCCGTGACCTTCCGCACACGCGGTAACTACCGCACTAAGCTCACTGATTTCGACATCGCCCACATCAGCCTCCCGTACAATGCCATCCTCGGATACCCGACCTTGGCTCAGTTCATGGCGGCGACCCATCCGGCTTACAACCTCATGAAGATGCCCGGGAGCAAGAGTGTCTTCACGGTAGTTGGGGACACCAAGGAAGCCTTGATGACACTAAAGCTCTCCCTCAAAGCCGCCGCGGCAGCACAACCCGCCAACGCGGATAACTCCAAGGCCAAGGGAGCCGCACCAACCAAGAAAAAGCAGTTTTTCACTCATGACAAGGCATAAACCAAGCAAGTACCAGTTGAGGAGAACGGGTCCTCAGGGGCCACCTTTACCATTGGTGCCATCCTTGGGCCTGATCAGGAGGAGGCACTGGTGAAGTTCTTGCACACAAACAAGGAAGTGTTCGCTTGGGAGCCCGATCAGCTGGTAGGGGTCCCAAGAGGTGTGATAGAGCACCACCTAAAGGTGTGCCCCAACGTACGCCCTGTGAAGCAGAAGGCGAGGCGGTAGTCCATGGAGATAGAAGCTTTCATCGTCCAAGAAACCCGCAAGTTGGAGGCTGCGGGTGTCATTCGCGAGGTTTGATACCCTGAGTTGCTAGCAAACACTGTCGTTGCCCCCAAGATCCATTCCCGCTTCCACGCATCGACCAGACCGTCGACTCGAATGCCGAGTGTGACCTGATGTGCTTCTTGGATGTGTTCTCAGGATATCACCAGATCAAGATGGCGGTAGAAGATGTGGAGAAAACAGCCTTCCTGACCCCGTGTGGGGGTGTACTGCTACACTTGCATGCCTTTCGGACTGCGCAACACATGCGCAACCTTCCAGCAGCTCATGCACATCACCTTGGGTCGGCAGCTCGGGAGGAATGCTGAATCCTATGTTGATGACATCGTGGTGAAGTCTCGGGAGGCGAGGACCTTTATCCAAGACATGCAGGAGACCTTTGAAAGCCTCCTCCAGGTGGACTTGAGGCTCAACCCGGAGAAGTGCGTGTTTGGCGTCCCTTCGGCCAAGCTGCTGGGTTTCCTTGTGTCCCACAGGGGAATCGAGGCCGACCCAGAGAAGGTCATGGCCATTGAAGACATGAGTCCACCGCAAACCCTCAAGGAAATGTAGAAGCTTGCTGGACGAGTGATTGTGTTGGGACGCTTTATTTCCAAGCTGGGAGAGCGTGCCCAACCCTTCTTCAAGCTGACGAAGAAGAAGGGCCCATTCGAGTGGACCCCGGAGGCCAACCGAGCATTTCAAGACCTCAAGAGATACCTGACCAGCCATCTAGTGATGGTGGTGCCGTGACCTCTCGATCCCCTAGTGTTTTATCTTGCCGCCACTCCCTACTGCGCTAGTGTGGCTTTGGTGGCGGTTCGGAAAGAACACCAAGCCAAGGGCGCATCGCGCTGAGCTATGCCCCCAGCAGGGACGACGCAAGACAAGGAAGGTGCCACAAGAGCCATAGCAGCATCAACAGAAGACCATCTCGGCAGGACGCCACCGCCGAGGTCCCGACAAGCGACCAAGCGTTGGGGGCTCTATCACCTCAAGGGGCACCCCAACTCCTGGAAGGCGCAAGCCTCATCAGCGCGCCTACCCTCGTCGAGCACACGGTATACTTCGTCAGCACGGTGTTGCAGGACGCAAGAGCACGGTACCCCATGCCTCAGAAGCTCCTACTTGTGCTCCTGGTAGCCTCGCGCAAGCTGCGGCACTACTTCTAGGGCCACCCCATCAAGCTCGTCTCAGCCTACCCATTGGAGAGAGTGCTCAGGAGCTCCAACTCTTCTAGAAGGGTCGCTGAGTAGAACATCGAGCTGCAAGTATTCCAGTCAGAATTCAGCACTACCAGGGTCATCAAGGGAGCCGCACTCACTGGTGGCAGAATGGACAGATGCCCCAGCGCTTGAAATAGGCGAAGATCGGTCCCTCTCACCGGACAGTGAGGCGCCTGACGGCTGGGTCATGTATTTCGATGGCGCTTTCGCACACCAGGGCGCGGGGACTAGAGCGGTGCTCATCTCACCTACTCAGGACAAGATCTACTACGACGTGCAGCTCTGCTTTCAGCAGGGCGAGAAGGTCTCCAACAACATCACAGAATACGAAGGCCTCATAGCTGGCCAAAAAGCTGCGGCAGCTCTTGGGGTGAAGTGCCTCACTGTTAGGGGCGACTCGCAGCTCCTTGTCAACTTCTCCAACAAGGTGTGCGAGCCGAAGGACGAGCACATGGAAGCATACCTCGCGGAGGTGCGCAAGATGGAGAAGCAATTACTAGGCCTGGAGTTGTAGCACATGCCCCGTGGCACCAACAAGGAAGCTGACGAAATCGCCAGAAGGGCATCCAAGCAGCAGCCCCAAGAGCCTGGCGTCTTTGAGGAGTGGCTCTTCAAGCCATCCGCAACACCACCTCTTTCAAGAACAGCTCAGCCTCGGGAGGAACTCCAGCAGCCGCCTGCCACAGGAGCCCTAGCCTGTGGCCCGGCTTCAGGAGCGCGTCTACTCTTGGCGCTCGACCCGCAGGAGGGATACTGGACCAAGGAACTCAAGTAATACCTGATACAAGGGAAGCTGCAAGAGGAGGAGGACGCGGAGCATGTGGCCCGGCAAGCCACAACATAGTGCATCTAGGACGGCGAGTTATACAGGAAGCGTCCAAATGATGTTTCACTATGTTGCATCTCTAGGGAACAGGGGAAGGAGCTGCTAGCCGACGTACACGGCGAGGACTGCGGGCACCACTAGTCTTCACGAACCCTCGTCGGCACGACATTCCGCAGCGGATTCTACTGGCCTAGGATGCTCAATGACACAGCTGAGCTGGTGAAGTTATGCGAGGCCTGCCAATTCCACGCCAAGTAGATCCATTAGCCAGCTCAGGGCCTCCAGACCATTCCACTCTCGTGGTCGTTCGTAGTCTGGGGACTGGATATCCTGGGCCCATTCCCTCGAGCGACAGGGGGCTACCGGTACCTCTACGTTGCCATCGACAAGTTCACCAAGTGGGCGGAGGTGGAAGCGGTCCGCACTATCCCAACTAGCTCTACGGTCAAGTTCATCAAGGGTCTCGTGAGCCATTTCAGGGTCCCCAAACGCATCATCACCAATAATGGTTCACAGTTTACTAGTAATCTCTTGAAAACGTGATGTGCTAACCTTGGAACGCAGATCTGCTACGCGTCGGTAGCGCACCCCCATAGCAAGGGTCAAGCCGAACGTGCCAACGCAGAGGTCCTGAGAGGCCTCAATACCAGGACCTTCAAGAAGAAGCTCGAGGCCTGCGGCAGGGGCTAGCACGACGAGCTCCAGTCCGTGTTGTGGTCCATCAGCACCACCACCACCAAGCCAACGGGCGAGACCCCATTCTTCCTCGTCTACGGAGCAAAAGAGGTTCTCCCTCACGAGGTCATGCATTTCTCCGCATGGGTCCTAGCGTTTGATGAGACGCGGCAGGACGCCACGTGGTGGATGGACCTCGTGCTGGGGGAGGAACATCGCCGCGAAGCTGCACTGCGGGCGACAAGATACCAGCAGGCGCTGCGGCGGTATCACTGTCGCAGCATCCGCTCCAAGACGCTCGAGGTGGCGGACCTCATCCTGAGACGGGTGCTCTCCTGGGAAGGGCTACATAAGCTATCACCCATGTGGGAAGGCCCGTTCAAGGTCGTCCATGTCTCCAGGCCTGGCGCCGCGCACCTGGAGACACAGGATGTGGTACCCATCCAAAACGCCTGGAACATACAGCACCTTCGGAAGTTCTACCCATGAAGCAAGGCCCAGCGCTTGTGAAGCAAGGCCGCGTGCCTGTGAGGATCGCCGCCCGTGACACTGTCACGTAATTACGTGTGGGGCTGTACACGCCCCGGAGTCTCAGGAGTGCCGCCCTCGGGCCTTGGGGGCTCCCTCCTATGTCCACGTGGCAGCACTTAGCTCCGCGCTGGTGAGAAGACTTGAAGACTAGACTAGGTGCCGGACGTGGCTTTTCATTTGCTTTCCGTATTTGGCTCGCCTCTTTTAATTGAAGTTTGCTTATGGTGTTCTTCGCTGATTTGGTTCCGTCGCCTTCTGCCTCTGTTTCCGTCCTCAGTCTAGCATGTTCTCTCTCTCGCATTCCTTGTAAGGGGGCTAGACGGGTGCCCTCGTTAGCTTTTTCCCTTTTCTGCGTTTCGTCTGCTTTTCGAGAGGCACCCTTGTTCGAGCCCACAAGCTGGCGCACGTCTCCTAATCCATGCCCCATGGGTACCACGATACGAAGCGTTGAGTCAAGGCCAGCGGCGCCTGTGACCAAGACTCGGGTGAATGACATGCCTTTTAACGAACTTTTGTAGTTCCTAAGTGCCTACCAGGCCAAGGAGGCCTCCACAGGAACCAAGAAGCAAGCGCCACGTAAGGAGGAGACTACTCCGAGCAAGCCAAGCTAAGTTATCTCCACATAAAACGTCAATGTTGCGACACATCACAGGAACGATAAACATAGCATAATACTTGAGGAATCATAGTTCGTTGCACGCCCCTCGCGGGCCCATACTAGCTTCTTTATAAATGCAAGAAGGAAAGGAAGAACAAAATAAAAGTGGCACGTGCCCCTACAGCAATCCATGAGGGCGGGCTCTTGGCGCCGTCCTGAGCTCATCCAGACCCCTCCTCGCGCTTCATGAAAACGCGGCGACGAGACGACCCGCTGCCGCCTTCGAAGCGGGCACGGTGGTGTGGCGGCTGGTCTTAACCACCGCTGCTGGAGCTGTCGCCGGAGGAAGAGCCGCTCTAGCTGGACGAGACACGTTCGGCACCAAGGGCGGGTTCACCCTCATCCTCGTCACGACCGTCGCCAAGGCCGAGCACCTCCTCGCCGTCGTTCACCTTGGGGCAGCACCCGGCGCGGCGACCATCTTCCTCAAACACCCTCACGTAGAGGGTCGCGTCACCGTCATACCTGAAATGGAGGGTACGCCGCCTGCCCAGGCTACACACGTGGGCGAACGTCTGCCAACTGCGAGCCAGAGCTATGTTGCCTGCGGCAGAGACCTCGTCCGCGACCCAAGAAGCCTTGGTGCAGCAACCATCCAATTGCAGCCAGATCCCGCCTGGACCAGAGGCTGGCAGCTCGTTGACAAAGAAACGCGGGAGCTGAAGCCAGTTGCCGGCCGGGTTCTCCGACCAGACGACGAACTCCGGCAGCACCTCTGCCGAGTGGAAGCGCGGCCGGGGAGGCCGCACGTCCACGAAACGTCTCCTTCATTAACAATTCTGCCGCGGCCGGAACGACCCTTGCCACGTGCAGCAGCGCCACCACGAGAACCGGGGGTTGCGGTGTGCTTGCGCGGACGACCGCATCCACGGTTGGGCACTGGAGAGCCGGGACACTCGTGAGAGGCTTCCCCTTCTCCGCGGCGGATAACCTCTTTTCGACGTCGCCATTGGTGTCTCAACTGGCGATGGAGCTGAGGGGGAGAAGCGAGCGGAATGGGAAGGGATGGGCGACGAGGGCTCTGCCCCCCTCCCCATTTATAGCAGAAGAAGACCAACCAGCGCCCCCCACGATCACAGGTAATGATGGTTTTTCCTTGCATGCAGCAGGGACTCTTCAAATCAAGCAGTTGCCGAGGCGATGTGGGGAAGCGGAGACGCCCATGTCCAATCAATCACCACGCGTCGACCAAGGCCGCAGGCTAATGGGGCCCGCGGTGCTCCGCACTTGCCCTTTGGCTTCGCCTCGAAGCCAACCCGAGCACGCCTTGGGCCCGGGGGCTACTGTCGGCGTTCTGGGAACGGCGTTCCCCAGACATGCCTACCTGCGGCCCCACGGCGTGGCTCTGCGAGCGGGCCCGCATGACCCATCTTCACCAATAAGCATTCAAGACCCTTGCGAGGGGCCAAGCCTCGAGGCGGACGACACAAGACCACCTCAGCAGTGGCCTCACCAGGCTGACTCACGAGGGGTAGAGAGATCAAGGCCAGGCAAACCTCGCGAGCTTCCAATGACGTGAGCCATGACGATCGAGACCAGGCGGGCGCCAGTGTCCTTGTTTCCTCTTAGGTGCTAAGGAGGGAAGCACAGACGCAGAGTACCGAGGCGTCAAGCAAAGGTTGCCATATCGATGCAACGAGACCAAGACCAGAAGGACGGCCAGACAGAGGTTACCATGGAGCCCAAGACGGCGTCACCACTAGAGCCTTTTGGAGGCGAAGACTACTTTTGTCAGGATAAGCTGTACTAGCTGTCCCCTTTCAAATTGGCCGTTGTTGGCTCCCGTGCCGCTCAATATTTCGGGAGAGGACCAGGGCCTCTATAAATAGGACTAGCCACCACCATAGAAAAGGGGAACTGGTCTCGAACGGATTTAGTTCATCCACAGACCCACCAAGCACAAGAACACCTTGCCTCAAGACGTTGTTCTTCCCCTTCTACTGTTCATCCTCAGCCCAAGAGGCAATCCACCACCACACACTAGATTAGGGTATTACACCACAATGGTGGCCCGAACCAGTGTAAATCTCGTGTCCTTTGTGTTGCGAGTTCGTCGAGTTAGCCCATGAGATCTTAGCGAAGCTAGGACATGGACCGGTAGGGGGGGAGATCTTCGCACACACCCAAGTGTTCCAACCTTAAGGGTTTTGCCGGAACCCGGGATCCGACACTCTTGAAAAGCTTCGGCCTCGCTTCGACGATGGCCGTGTGCATGTCCCTCAAGCATGCAGCCAGCCGCAGGGCACTCAACATATCCAGTCCCCCGACGTGCGCCTCACCCCTCTCGGCCCCACTGCCCCTCTGCCTTTGTGTGCATGATAGCATCAAGTTTCTTCCACAGCCACACGCGATTCCCACGGCGCCGCTCGAACCCACGACACCACACGTCCCGCGACCTGCGGCTGACCCCTCTCGGTCCCACTGCCCCTCTACCTTCGGGGGCATCACATGTGGACCAGCCACCTATCGGGTCCACATGTTATTGACTCAAAAGAAGGTGTAGTAAAGCGCTGAAGCTCAGTCCCGAGGGCCCCGAGAGGGAAATGTAACTTCTGCGCCAGGCCTTGTGGTGCTACCGCTGTACGAACTCATGCCAAACTCGAGATTTGTTTCTTTACTATACATGCACACAACGATTTAATGGACGTTGTAATCTGAAGATGTGATGGGGATCTCTAAATTTGAATTTGAAACATATAAAACAAAAAAATTCAAAACAAATAAACTGGGAGAGAGGGAGTATACCATAGGATGTGTCCCATACGAAAAAAGTCCCCTAGTTTGTCACTGCGAAGATGCGGTTAGAAAGGAGCACACAGTCTTCGTACTCGTACGCCAACAAATCGGTCGCAGACAACACATGGTCCACCTTTGACCGTAGTGTGCAAGGTTCATGCTATCTTCTTCAATCTCACCGTGGTTCCATCATACCAATTCAGGCGGTGGTCCATTGCATGTCTGATCCCAATGTTGGACAATGGTTCTACGGGAATGGTGTCACCGTTGTAAATGTTGTGCAAATTGATGTTGGTACCCTCCCGTACATATGATAGCCAATCTCCACTCGCACCGTGCCTAACCTATGAAACACTAGGCAGGGGGAGAATTAAGAAATGGACATGGACATAGTCTTTAGAATGCATTTACTACATGATCAAACTCATCTTACCTGCTCATCGGACAAAATCCGATTGCCCTCAACGTCGGCATCTCAAGGGGCGTCAACTTGCAACTACGGCCACACCGCTCTGGAGAGACCCCCAAGGAAACATCCTCGTGCGTTGCACGAAACATCAAGATACATTTGTATGATTAGTTTATCTTGTGAGAAAAGGATGAATGAGGGATGGCCTTATTCGCAAATGTGGAGAGGAGTGTAGGTATCTTTTTGCAAAATTGCCATAGTTTTCTTCCTATCCGTCAGATATAAATCGGAAGGCCTATATTGCAGGATGGCAGGCACACCATCATCACCAACTCTGTTTTTATTATATATATATATATATATAAGAGAGTAGTAGACTAGCAAGATTCCCGTGCATTGCACGGAACATCAAGATGCATTTGTATGAGTAGTTTATCTTGTGGGGGAAAAGGATGAACGAGGGAAGGCCTTATTTGCAAGTGTGGAGAGGGGTGTGGGTATCTTTTTGCAAAATTTCCATAGTTTCCTTCCTATCCGTCAGATATAAATCGGACGGCCTATACTGCAGGATGGGAGGCACACCATCATCGACAACTCTGTTTTTTATAAGAGTAGAGTAGAGCTGGAGATAGAGACTACTACTACCAATGTGCTGGCTCGTGCATTGCAATGGATCCAAATTAGTAGAATAATACTTGTTCATGGGCTTGAAATATAAACACTCTAGTTTTGATATACATATATCAGTAAAACTAAATCATGCTTCACTCAAAATATACTCCTCGGGCTGTTTTGAAGATAACAGGTTTGAGAAAAATTGGAGCTTTTTTTTACATTTTGTAGCTTGGCATGACATCCGGTGCACCTAAGCGTTTGAAAAAAAATTGAGTTTGGGTCGGTGGCACACCCTATACGGCAAGAAGCCCATGTGGGCTTCTTCTATAACTAGCAAGATGGCTATGCATTGTAGGGAACATCAAGATGCATTTTTTTTACAAAACACATGTTGTGATTGACCCTTGCAGGAGTAATCCCATGTGTAAAAACTAATGATATCTCGAGAATTTATCGGAAAAATGGTATCTTTGGAACAAGTTTTCTATACTACTATCCTTGAAGTGATTGGTATGCAATGCATGTGTCAGCAGACATGACAGCTTGTCCATGGAAGTTGAACCACGGCGACCATCAAGTTTCTTGTTTCTACCACTGCCACACCCACACACGATTCCCATGATGGCACTCCAACCCACGACATGACGTCCCCCGACATGCGCCTCATCCCTCTCGGACCCACCGCTTCTCTGCCTTTGTGTGCATGACATGTGAGCCAGCTGAACTGCGGCGACCATCAACCTTCTACCATAGCCACACCCGATTGGACATGATTTGCTTGCTCTGCTCCTATGCTCCGATCCGTACTCCTGCACCATCGAATTTTCATCTAGTGGGTGTGACACATTTCGTCCCGGGCATCAATCCTCAGCAGGAGTACTTCTGTACTGCAGGTAGTACCCGCTGGTGTGGCCATCTACGCCTCGTAACGCCCCGACGCCCAACTGTGGCACCCTCGTCACAGCCATGCCACCACTGGCCGGTTCACCTCGAACGAGTGAGTCGTCAACCACGCCACCACCATGAGAATCACATGTGGGCCACCCACATTTAAGGTCCACATATCATTGACTCATAGGCCGGTGCACTAAGACACTGAAGCTCGGTCAAGTGGGCTGATGTCTACTACACAACCTTCTTCTTGTAGACGTTGTTGGGCGTCCAAGTGTAGAGGTTTGTAGGACAGTAGCAAATTTCCCTCAAGTGGATGACCTAAGGTTTATCAATCCGTAGGAGGCGTACGATGAAGATGGTCTCTCTCAAGCAACCCTGCAACCAAATAACAAAGAGTCTCTTGTGTCCCCAACACACCCAATACAATGGTAAATTGTATAGGTGCACTACTTCGGCGAAGAGATGGTGATACAGGTGGTATATGGATGGTAGATAAAGGTTTTTGTAATCTGAAAATATAAAAACAGCAAGGTAACTAATGATAAAAGTGAGCACAAATGGTATTGCAATGCGTTGAAACAAGGCCTAGGGTTCATACTTTCACTAGTGCAGGTTCTCTCAACAATAATAACATAATTGGAACATATAACTATCCCTCAACATGCAACAAAGAGTCACTCCAAAGTCACTAATAGCTTAGAACAAACGAAGAGATTATGGTAGGGTACGAAACCACCTCAAAGTTATCCTTTCTGATCGACCTATTCAAGAGTCCGTAGTAAAATAACATGAAGCTATTCTTTCCATTCAATCTATCATAGAGTTCGTACTAGAATAACACCTTAAGACACAAATCAACCAAAACCCTAATGTCACCTAGATACTCCAATATCACCTCAAGTATCCGTGGGTATAATTATACGATATGCATCGCACAATCTCAGGTTCATCTATTCAAACCAACACAAAGTACTTCAAAGAGTGCCCCCAAAGTTTCTACCGGAGAGTCAAGACGAAAACGTGTGCCAACCCCTATGCAAAGGTTCATGGGCGGAACCTGGAAGTTGATCACCAAAACATACATCAAGTGGATCAATAGAATATCCCATTGTCACCATGGGTATCCCATGCAAGACATACATCAAGTGTTCTCAAATCCTTAAAGACTCAATCCGATAAGATAACTTCAAAGGGAAAACTCAATCCATTACAAGAGAGTATAGGGGGAGAAACATGATAAGATCCAACTGTAATAGCAAAGCTCGCGATATATCAGGATCGTATCACCTCAAGAACACGAGAGAGAGAGAGAGATTAAACACATAGCTACTGGTACATACCCTCAGCCCCGAGGGTGAACTATTCCCTCCTCGTCATGGAGAGCGTCGGGATGATGAAGATGGCCACCAGAGAGGGATTCCCCCCTCCGGCAGGGTGCCGAAACGGGTCTAGATTGGTTTTCGGTGGCTATGGAGGTTTCTGGCGGCGGAACTCCCGATCTATTCTGCTCCCCAAAGTTTTTAGGGTATATTGGTATATATAGGAGGAAGAAATACGTCAGGGGAGCCACGAGGGGCCCACGAGGGTGGAGGGCGCGCCCAGGGGGTGGGCGCCCCCCTGCCTCGTGCCTTCCTCGTTGCTTCACTTACGTACACCACATGTCTTGGATTGCTTTCGTTCCAAAAATCACGCTGTCGAAGGTTTCATTCCGTTTGATCTCCATTTGATATCCCTTTTCTGTGAAACACTAAAACAAGGGAAAAATAGGAATTGGCACTGGGCTCTGGGTTAATAGGTTAGTCCCAAAAATAATACAAAAGTGTTTAATAAAGCCCATAAACATCCAAAACAGATAATATAATAGCATGAATGCTTCGTAAATTATAGATACATTGGAGACGTATCATGGGCCCCAAGAGGGAAATGTAACTCTTGCGGCTGGTCTTGTGGTGCTCCCGCAGTACGAGTTCGTGCCAAACTCAAAATTTGTTTCTTACTACTACCAATGTGCCGGCCCGTGCCTTGCAATGGATCCAAAGTATAACTATTTACTGGAGTGCACTCTAAACACATTATCTATCTATTTTTCTCTAACCTTTCGTAGCCATGCAACCAAGCCACATAAGCTTCATGGGTGCCCCCCCCACATCATATTATTCATACTACGTTGACTGAAAAAAAGATAAATCGCCCAAAACAAGATATTCCTGTTTTTTGTTCCTACGATGTTGTGCCGTGCATGTACCTAGTTGTATAGTGGTAGTACTAGTTGTAGTACAAACTTCATACTAGTAGGAGTAGTAGTACGGAATGCTCCTACTCTATCAACGAGCCCCATCTGACACCAAATTTCTTGGCTTTCGTGCTACAGCTAGATCTTCCCCTCGTTTCTGTTTTCCAACCCGGCGGCGTGCGTGTGTGGTTTGCCAATAGTCAGTTTGCTCAACGGCGGTCCCACATGAAAGTGAAAATGCTAGGAAGCACGCCTTCCCTAGTGATGTGGCATGCCGGACGGGCCATGGAGTACTCCCGATTCCCGGGCTTGTGGGGGTGCGATGCGAACGCGGCATGCCTTTTCCTCTTACTAGCAATGTGCATGTGCGTTGCGACGGTGATAACCCACAAGTATAGGGGCAACAGTTTTCGAGGGTAGAGTATTCAACCCAAATTTATAGATTCTACACAAGGGGAGCCAAAGAATATTTGAAGGTATTAGCACCTGAGTTGTCAGGTCAACCATACCTGGAGATTAATTATCTGCAGCAAAGTGATGAATAGCAAAGTAGTTTGATAGTTTTGATAATAGTGACAACAACAATAGTAATAGTAACAGTGATACCAGTAATTTTGTAGCAAGTGTAACAGTGATGATAGAAGTGGTAACTTAGCAACATCAATAAGGATAAATTCATAGGCATTGGATCGGTGACTTGTTGGATGATATTCATCATGTGACAGTTATAACCTAGGGCGATACGACCCTAGCTCTAGTTCATCGATATAATGTAGGCATGTATTCCGTAAATAGTCATACGTGCTTTATTAAAAGAACTTGCATGACATCTTTTGTCTACCCTCCAGTGGCAGCGGGGCCCATATTGGAAATTAAGGGATATTAAGGCCTCCTTTTAAAAGAGAACCGGAACAAAGCATTAACACATAATTAATACGTGAACTCCTCAAACTACGGTCATCACCGAGAGTGGGCCTAGTTGTTGTCACTCCGGGGTTGTCGGATCATAACATGTAGTAGGTAACTATAACTTGCAAGATCGGATATAGAATATGGATATAATGATGATAACATAAATGGTTCAAATCCGAAATCATGGAACCCGGGACCAAAGTGAAAAGCATTAAGCATGGCAAAGTCATAGCAACATCAATCTAAGAACATAGTGGATACTAGGGATCAAGCGCTAACAAAACTAACTCGATTACGTGATGAATCTCATCCAACTCCTCATCGGCCAATGAGCCTATGAAGGAATTACTCATTACCGGTGGGGAGCATCATGGAATTGGCGATGGAGAAGGATTAGTGATGATGAAGAACAAAGATCCCCCTCTCCGGAGCCCCAAACAGTCTCCAGATCTGCCCTCCCGAGGAAGAATAGGGCTTGGCGGCGGCTCCATCTCCTGGATCGCGATAATTCTTTCTCCCTGGTTTTTTGGAAATATGTGATTTTATAGTATCAGGGGGTCGTCTACGGGGCTGCCAGGTGGGTACAACCCACCTGGGCGCGCCAGGAGAGGGGGCACGCCCTAGTGGGTTGTGCCCACCTAGGGGCCCCTCTCTAGTAGGTCTTGGCTCTAGAAATTCTTATATATTATATAAAAATTCCTCAAAAAGTTTTGTTCCATTCCGAGAACTTTTATTTCTTCACAAAAACAACACCATGGTAGTTCTGTTGAAAACAGCGTCAGTCCGGGGTTAGTTTCATTCAAATAATGCAAATTAGAGTCCAAAACAAGAGGAAAAGCGTGAGAAAAAGTAGATACATTGGAGACGTATCAAATCCCCAAGCTTAAACATTTGCTTGTCCTCAAGCAATTCAGTTGATAAACTGAAAGTGAGAAAGAAAAACTTTTACGAACTCTTTTTCTCTTGTTTTCATAAATAAGCTTAAACAGCACCTAGCTTTTCAACCAACATTATAACTAACCATGTCAGCAATAACACTTAAAGATTATAATGATTCATATCAATGACATAATTAGCTAGCAAGCAATAATAAGATATCTCAAATGGGAACACATTGTCAAAACAACCATGATGTAATATGACAATAGTGGTATCTCGCTAGCCCTTTCTGAGACCGCAAAACATAAATGCAGAGGACCTCCAAAGTTTAAGAAGCGACTAAACATTGTAATTCATGGTAGAAAAGATCCATTCATGATGCACCCAACATTAGCTACGCACAATGCTCTGCTCAGTTTCTGGCGCTTGTTTTAGAAGGTGATGACACAACATAAAAGTAAATAGATAATCCCTTCGCAGAGGGAAGCAGTGATTTGCAGAGGTGCCAGAGCTCAATTTTTAAAATGGTGATAAATGATATTTGGAGACATGCACTGTGGGAGTCCTGGATTAGGGGGTCTCCGGACAGCCGTACTATCTCCATTGGCCGGACTGTCAGACTATGAAGATACAAGATTGAAGACTTCGTCTCGTGTCCGGATGGGACTCCACTTGGCGTGGAAGGCAAGCTAGACAATACGTATATGGATATCTCCTCCTTTGTAACCGACCTTGTGTAACCCTAACCCTCTCCGGTGTCTATATAAACCGAAGGGTTTTAGTCCATAGGACAACAATCACAACATACAATCATACCATAGGCTAGCTTCTAGGGTTTATCCTCTCTGATCTTGTGGTAGATCTACTCTTCTAACACCCATATCATCAATATCAATCAAGCAGGACGTAGGGTTTTACCTCCATCAAGAGGGCCCGAACCTAGGTAAAACTTCGTGTCCCTTGGCTCCTGTTACCATCCGGCCTAGACGCACAGCTCGGAACCCCCTACCCGAGATCCGCCGGTTTTGACACCGACATTGGTGCTTTCAATGAGAGTTCCGCTGTGCCGTCGCCACCAGGAAGGATGTCTCGTCCCGTATTTAAAGACAATGCTATCGCTGAGGGAGCCCTGGCTATCGGCCAAACTCTCCGGCTAGGTGGTTTTCTTATGACCGCATGTTCGGCCGCCGCGCCGACGATGACTTCTCGAGTCATCAAAAGCAATCTTCACGTCAACTTGGAACTCGCCGAGCAGTTAGATCCGATGGAGCTCTCTTCCCTGAAAAAGCTCTTGGATCACATCGCCGCCCTGGGAGTCGCTACAGACTACGATCAGATTGGGCCTCAACCCGATCTGAGAGAAAGTAACTCTCCCCAGGTCACCCATCACGTTGCAGTGGTGGAAGAACAATGCGGCAACCCTTCATCCATCTTAAGGACTAGCTACGTCCGTATTCCCGATCCCGCCAAGCCGGATACCCGCGGAGGGAAGGATGTCACTCAAAGCCTGAACCTAGAATCAGGCAGCGGGCTAGATTTACCGGAAAACATCCATGAATCCAAACTTTCGAGTTCGGAAACTCCTTGTACATTGAGCCTCAGATTGGGTTAGGATTCGGATTCTATTCCACCCACCCACCCAAACATACACGATCTATCCCAAATTAGGCAAGAGCCCGAAGAAACAGTACACCATTACTGGGCCAGATTCCTCCTGGTCAAGAACAGAATAAAGGACTGCCGCGAGGAAGACGCAATTTCATTCTTCTGCAATAATTGCACGGACAAGGGAATCCTCGACGCCATAAGTCGTCGCGAAATTACACGCTTTGCCGACTTGGTGTACATAGTACGAAAGTACTGTGCGATGGAAAGCGCCTGGAAAACCGAAATAAAATTTTGGGATATTCCGGCCCTGAATACAAACCCAGTCCGAAATAAAAGGGTGCATTATCACAATACACCTGGCTTAACTACCAAAAAGCAAAAGCCCTCTACGGGGCAAGGAACCGTACTGGAGGGATGGCTCAACGGACCCTACAAAAATCATAGTACAACAGATGCGACACCAACGCACAGCCTTACAGCATGCTGGATACTCCGGCATGTGGACAAAAGTGGTGAGGATCTACTCCTCCCAAAAACCAAAGAGCACCACCCCGAGGACAACAGTACGGTCTTAACTGTCTTCGAGACCTTTGCGTCAAATAAAAGATGAAAGCGAACACTCCGCAACACGTCCGAAATCTGCCACATAGCAGAAACAAATCCTTGGAGTGACACGGCTATTACCTTCAATGCCAGTGATGAACCTAAATTCCGAACAGCCCGAGTACCAGCCGCACTGGTCCTCAGTCGAATCGTGGACGGCTTTCGACTCACCAAGGTACTCATGGACGGCGGCAGCGGACTAAACCTCATCTACGAGGAAACTCTTCAAAAGATGGAAATAGACTGGAGCCGCATTAAGCAAAGCAGCACAACGTTTAGAGGAATCATCCCCAGTCGGGAAGCACGCTACGCTGGAAAAATCACACTAGACGTGGTATTCAGCACGCCGGATAATTACAGGTCCGAAGAAATTACATTCCAAGTGGCCCCGTTCAGCAGCGGATACCACACTCTATTAGGGCGGGAGGCGTTCACAATCTTCCAAGCCATACCCCATTACGGGTACATGAAGCTCAAAACGCCCGGGCCCAACGGAATCATCACTCTTGTTAGTGATCCGGACATAGCACTCCGCACCGAAAACAAGACAGCTGCACTAGCCCTTGAGGCACTATCCAAAGCCCTAGCGGCCGAAGAACTAACTGCGCTGCGCTCCACGGTAAACAGGGACAACGTGATACTAGATAAAAGATCCAAGTCCACCTCCTTTAAGCCGACGGACGAAATAGTCAAATTCCAAGTCCATCCAACGTACCCTACAAAAACAGCTTCCATCGGGACACAATTAAACTCTGATGTTGACGCCGCACTGTGAGAGTTCCTACGTGAGAATTGGGATATTTTTGCCTGGCAACCTTCAGACATGCCAGGAATCCCACGCAGGTTGGCTGAATACAGCCTAAATATCATAAAAGGGTTCAAACCAGTCAAGCAGGCTCTTCGACGTTTCTCCGAGCCTAAAAGAGAAGCCATGGGAGAGGAACTAGCCAAGCTATTGGAGGCCGGATTCATCAGAGACATAAAACATCCAGACTGGCTAGCAAACTTGGTGATGGTACCAAAGAAGGACAAATCCTGGCGCTTGTGCATCGATTTTAAGGACCTTAACAAGGCCTGCCCAAAGGATCACTTCCCCCTCCCCCTCATCGATCAAATCATTGATGCTACCGCAGGACACGATTCATTGTGTTTCCTCGACGCATACTCCGGCTACCACCAAATCAAAATGGCAGAGCCAGACCAAGCCGCAACGGCATTCATCACACCATACGGCCCATTCTGCTTCAACACAATGCCCTTCGGGCTAAAAACGCCGGTGCAACATATCAGCGCATGATTCAGACATGCCTGGCAAACCAGATCGGCAAAATAGTGGAGGCATACGTGGATGATGTGGTCGTTAAAACCAAGCATGTTGAAACTCTAGTAGACTACTTGAGGCTCACATTCGACAACCTCCGAACATATGACATCAAGCTCAATCCAGAAAAATGCATCTTCGGCGTACCACCAGGAAAGATCCTGGGATTCATTGTCTCCATTAGGGGTATTGAAGCCAATCCAGCCAAAATCCGAGCGTTGTCACAGTTGGCTACCCCAACAGACCTCACACAAATACAAAAACTAACTGGATGCGTGGTGGCTCTTAGCCTCTTTATCTCCCGCTTGGGAGAAAAGGCATTACCCCTTTATCGCCTCCTCCGGCGTACCGAACACTTCGAGTGGACGGACGCCGCCATGGCCGGAGTCAATGAAATAAAAGCCATGTTGGCAACAAACCTAGTCCTGGCCGCGCCAAACATTGGCGAACCAATGCTATTATACATTGTGGCAACTCATCAAGTGGTAAGCGCAGTGCTTGTCGTCGAGCGAGAAGTGGACGGACACAAATTTCCCATTCAAAAGCCGGTTTACTACGTGTCCACTGTCCTTACTCCATGCAAATCGTGGTACTCGCATTATCAAAAGATAGCGTACGCGGTATTTATGGCATCCAGGAAGTTGCGACACTACTTTCAAGAGTGTTCGATAACGGTAGCCTCGGAAGTACCACTTAACGATATTATAAACAACCGCGACGCGATGGGTCGGATTGCCAAATGGGCCATTGAGCTTCTTCCATTCGACATAACTTACAAGCCACGGCGAGCTATTAAATCACAAGTTTTGGCTAACTTCGTCGCTGAATGGACGGAAGCCGAACTCCCTAAAGAGTATGACACATATTCAAACTGGATCATGCACTTCGACGGCTCTAAAATGTTTGCTGGTCTGGGGGCTGGCGTCGTTTTGACGTCCCCAACAGGAGACACAGTTCAATACGTACTACAGATAATGTATACGGACTCCAACAACGCAGTCGAATACGAGGCCCTTCTACATGGTCTCCGGATAGCAGTATCCATGGGCATTCAACGCCTAGAGGTGCCCGGGGATTCAAACCTTGGAATATCCCAAATAAATGGAGACTTTGATGCCAGGGATCCAAAAATGGCAGCTTATCGCAATGCCGTCCTAAAAATGTAAGCCTGGTTCGAGGTGCTCGAATTTCACCATGTGGCTCGGGAAAACAATCAGGCGGCAGATATCCTCGCCCGTATTGGCGCAAAACGCGATGCGGTCCCTCCCAACATTTTTCTGGAAAGGCTTTTCAAGCCATCCGTAGCATGGGAAGGGGACACTGGTAACAACAGTCCGGACCCGGCCAAAATACCCGATACCGAACTCTCTGACACAATCGGGGGCCCCGCCACCGAAATAACACAATCAGCCCACGAAATAATGGCTATTATTGCCCCGTGGACAGAACCATTCCTTGCCTACTTAACTAGACAGGAACTCCCGGAGGACCAAAATGAGGCACGCTGCATAGTGCGGTGATCAAAGGCCTACAGGGTCCACGTGGGAAATTGTACAAGAAAAGCGCTACCGGAGTCCTTCAATGGTGCATATCCGAAGAGGAAGGACAGAACCTTTTGGCAGAAATTCATGCCGGACTCACCGGTCATCACGCCACAGCCCGGGCTCTTGTGAGCAAGGCCTTCCGTACATGATTCTATTGGCCAATGGCCCGGGCAGACGCACATGACTTAGTCTAGCATTGCGCCGGTTACCATCTCTTTGCAAATCAAAGCCATATGCCACCCACCGCCCTCCGAACATTCCCCATTACATGGCCCTTTTGCGGTCTGGGGGCTTGACATGGTTGGACCCCTTAAAGGTGGAACCCACAAGAAAAAATACTTATTGGTCATGGTGGATAAATTCACCAAATGGATACAGGCCAAACCGGTTAAAACAGCCGAATCTGGACCGGTGATAGATTTCATATCCGGGGTTATACATCGCTACGGCGTCCCCCACAGCATCATCACTGATAACGGCACGAACTTCATGGATGATGAGGTAAAACTCTGGTGCAGCAAAATGGGCATCAAGCTCGATTATGCTTCAGTCTACCATCCACAAACCAACGGTCAAGTCAAACGAGAAAATGGTCATATAATGAGCGGCATTAAACCCAGACTCGTGCGCTCCTTAACAGAGTCTGACACGCACTGGGTAGAGGAGCTCGACTCCGTACTCTGGGGGCCGCGGACCACGTCAAATCGTAGTACCGGATACACACCATTTTTTATGGTGTACGGCGTAGAGGCAGTCCTGCCCTATGACATAATTCATGACTCACCTCGAGTGCGCATGTACGAAAAAAGTGAAGCCGAGCTCGATCGGCAAGACAGTCTGGACACCTTGGAGGAAGAGCGTGACGTAGCCAAAGCCCGTTCCGCATTTTAGCAGCAACAGGCCCGCAGATACCAAAGCAGAGAAGTACGAGCCAAAACTTATAACATTGGTGAACTAGTTCTCCGGCTGCCAGACGAAAAAGAACAAGCTAGAGCCCAAATGGGAAGGTCCCTTCATCATCGACCAAGTTCTGACCGGCGGAGCGTACCGACTGCGGGATGGATCGACTAGTCGACTCGAGCCGAACCCATGGAACACAGCCAGGCTCCAAAGATTCTACGCCTAGCACTGGACTTTATGTTAGTCCCTCCCCTTTGTCCATTTTCTGCATATGCGTCGTCTATCTTGATTCCCTTTCTTTCTTTTATTCCTCTAGGCCTTCAAGGTTCACCTTGTGCCTCACTTGTACACTACAGAGGTGCTAGCCGCACTATCTACACCTGGGAGCTTCTTTCACAGAAGCTTAAATTATTTACCTGGGCATCACGCCCAACACATGCGTTATACTTCCGCATGTACCTTTTTTCACCATTATATTCATCGATATGACTTAAGTTTTGGCCAAGCTGGGTTGCCTGGCTCTTGTATTTATGCCCTACGTTCCCGTTAATTCGGCTAGGGCATAAGGGGAGCACTTCTACGATTGTTACCGCCGGGTCAGCCGGACGTGTACCTCAGACTGGGCGAAGTCGAAAGCTAGCGTTCTTAAGAGAATATTCGGTCGGTGAACAAAAGATGACTTTTATTTATTAATCATATCTGCCCCTAGACGTTTTTTAACTGCGCTTCTTGTCGCAGTCCGGACATGCACTTTAGGGCAAGCCTACCCAGCGAAAGGAACCCTTAACGAAACTATTCTCTCTGGAAGATGTTTCTTACTACCCATGTAATATAACATAACTAGTTGGGCACTTGTCTAATAAAGCACTAATGACCCCTACGCCTAGTCTCCATGCATGCCCCGGTTCTTATATAACCAAGAGGGTATTCGGATACACTCTAGACTGTCAGGTCCCGAGGTTGAAGCGAAAAGGTCCGCCACAACAAACGATCTACAATCCGGCTAGAAGGCATCATATATGTCACTTTACAATTACATAGTCAATTTGACTGGTTGAATTCCTCCTCAATGCCATCTAATAGGCTGTCTAGTCTACAGTCCTGTTGGGAATACTTTGCGGCCAATTCTACTTGGCCGTACACTAAATTCACAGGGATCTCCTTGCCGTCAGGCCCCACAGGTCCGACTTCGGCCATGTGGTTCGGGTCAGCCTTCGTGTACCGTGTCTTCACCATTGCCCAAGCCTCCCTGGCGCCCTGACGGTAGGCCGATATCTTCCATAATCGGAAACGCCGCCATGCTCCCTTCAGCTTTTCTGCAAGCTCTCCAAGGCCTTCGGGAATGGAGACGGACGGCCACAATGCCTGGGCAATGCCTTGCATCACCAGCCGAACTCGTTCGTGCAACTGTGCGAGCTCGGGAAGAAGATCACCCATCAAACTAGGCATCTCCTCGGCAGGACGTCCTGTTAGCATACCTACAGACATAAATCTGTCTGCCAGCTTCCTCGCTGAACTCTTTTTCAAAAGTTCGTTCAAGCACTTACTAAATATGCTTGGTGTTGGCATCTTGAAGATCATTCTTCTCCTGCCTCACCCTCGTTAGCACGCTCTCACCAGCCTTTAGCTGGCGTTTGAGCTGCTGCTTATCCGGATTCACTCCAGCGTCATCTGCAATTTATCGTCAGATTTGAATATAAAGCCGCACCCTAATATGATACTTATCATTTGACGGATATGTTACCAGCAGGGGTCTCTTTGGGCTCCCCTGCGGCAGACAGTGCATCCTGAAGTTGGGCTTTGCACTCTTCCAGCTCCTGGGCCAGTTGAGTATTCTTTTCTGTAAGAACCTACATAACAAATGATCCTTAAATCAGTTATCCTAACTGTTTCAAGTCTCAGGGGCTACTAATATATATAATAATCAAATTTTCTCACTCGTATGTCTTTTACATACTGCTCCGTGGCTCTGACTAAACCATTTTGAGCGGCACGGAGGTGCGCATCTCCCGAGTTGAAGGCATCCAAAGCCTCTTGGGAGAAACAAGCGTCACGAAGAACAGTCCGGTGACGCCTATGGTTCATAGCACTTTCCACCTCGGAATGGGTGGCGGACAGTCTATCCGTATCCTCTGTCGGAGGATCACCCGGTGCACGCCTTGTACTCGTTCCCACCCCCGACTTCGGCCTTGGAGCCTGGATTGTGGAGGCGCGGTTGGTAGCCTCATCGGGTATAGTCCGGCGAGCGCTCTTTCTCCTGAAAATAAGGCATGGGCGTTAATATGCCTCTATAAATAATGTCTTACAATAAAGACGGCGCGTTATACCGCTGTGCCGGTGCCTCAATCCGGACTGCGGATCTTTTCACCTTGCCTGGCCCAGCGGCCCCTTGTTGGCTAGTTGCCACAGGCTCGGCCTTCTGCCTCGAGGGCCTCCCCTACAAAACACGGCTGTTATATGGCAATAAAAAAGAGCACAAGGACGGATGCCTTGTTATATGCTGGGACTTCGGTCTCAGTCTCCTGTGAGGCTAGAACTAGCCCAGGGTAATCGGCTGTAATGGCCACCAATGTATTGTCATTACTCCTTTGGTAAAATACCCCGTCGATCAGCTCCACGGATATGTCCAGATCCTCCTGGGAGGCCGGATCAAGGGATCATCTAGGGTCCTCGGGTTGTGGAGGAGGGCTGGTTATCTCCTTTACTTCCTGACGCAGCTCCTGTGATGAAATCGCTAGAATAAATACTTAAACTACAGGAATATGAAACGGATGGGCGAGAAAAAATCTCCGCTTACCCAGCTCGGAGGATTGTACATGGAGAATCCGCCCTGCGGGTTGACACGGGGGAACTCCTCCTCTTCTCCCTTGTACAAAGTGGACAATATCTTTGTCATGTCCGCAGTCGATCTCGGCCCTTTTCGGCCATGGCGGGTGGCGTCATCCTCCCTGTTGAAGTCCCACATGGGGTGGCCTCTATACTGGAGCGGCTGCACCCCCCGCATAATGCATATAGCCATAACCTCGATCATGGTCAATCCAGATCGAGCTAAAGAGCTTATCCGGCTCATCAGATAAAGAATGTCCCGGTCGTCTTCCTCCAGGGGGGCTCCGTGGACACCAGCTCTGGGGCTTCTTCAAAGGGGCGTTGTCAAACTAAGGAAGGCCGATCCGAATAGGGTCCGGAAGGGGGACATCTTCTATATAAAACCATTCTGAAGGCCAGTCTTCGGACGTCTTCTTCGGGGTCCCGGATAGGTATCCGGTCCCAGCGATACGCCACACTTCGGCTCCGCCCACTTGATATATTGATCCTTTCTTAAAACAGGGCACAAGGCAGAATAGCTTCTTCCACCAGGCGAAATGAGCCTCACCGCCCAAAAATAACTCGCAGAGGGCTACGAATCCTGCGATATGCAGAAGGGAGGCAGGCGTAAGATTGTGCAACTGGAGGCCATAGAACTCCAGAAGCCCCTAGAGAAACGGATGGATTGTGAATCCGAGCCCTCTTACTAGATAAGAGACAAGGCATACCCGCTCTCCCTTGGAGGGATTGGGACGGCTCTCCGCCATTATAGGTGGCAATCCCGGCTCGAACCGGGACCAGGTACGCTGGGGGAAGAAATCCCTTGGACTGAAGCATCACCAATTTGCTGCGCGGGATGGAACATCTCTCCCAATCTCCAGGTTTGGAACTAGGGGTGCGAGAAGAGGAGCCGCGTCGACCGGCCATGGTGGAATGGATCTCTGTTGGGCGCGCTCTGATGAAGACTCGGCAGGAGAGGGGGGGA
This sequence comes from Triticum urartu, assembly GCF_003073215.2. Lineage (NCBI taxonomy): Eukaryota > Viridiplantae > Streptophyta > Magnoliopsida > Poales > Poaceae > Triticum > Triticum urartu. Next base: position 531,873,342 of record NC_053025.1, on the reverse strand, counting down.
TTTGGATCTGAATCCTCGTCTTTTTAAATAGGCGGCTCATTGACATAGCTAGGGGGTAAATGTGAAAACACCCTGGCTCTTCACATTCGCTCGACACGTGGAAGGTGGCCATTATTAGGCGCAGAGGCCAAGAAGTACGAACCAACACAAGGAACCGGACAGTATTTCGACAGGTACACAGAATTTGAAGGGGAACCCGCCTTGCAATGCCGAAGATAATACTGCGCGCCGAACTCATCGTCATTGAAGCCTAGTTCGGGGGCTACTGTGGGAGTCCTGGATTAGGGGGTTTCCGGACAGCCAGACTATCTTCATTGGCCGGACTGTTAGACTATGAAGATACAAGATTGAAGACTTCGTCTCGTGTCCGGATGGGACTCTACTTGGCATGGAAGGCAAGCTAGGCAATACGTATATGGATATCTCCTCCTTTGTAACCGACCTTGTGTAACCCTAACCCTCTCCGGTGTCTATATAAACCGAAGGGTTTTAGTCCGTAGGACAACAATCACAACATACAATCATACCATAGGCTAGCTTCTAGGGTTTAGCCTCTCTGATCTCGTGGTAGATCTACTCTTGTAACACCCATATCATCAATATCAATCAAGCAGGATGTAGGGTTTTACCTCCATCAAGAGGGCCCGAACCTGGGTAAAACTTCGTGTCCCTTGTCTCCTGTTACCATCCGGCCTAGACGCACAGCTCGGAACCCCCTACCCGAGATCCGCCGGTTTTGACACCGACATGCACCCTTTTCATTTACTTCACGACCATCAGTTATGAATATCTCCCATGCTAAATAGGCTAGTGGCGGTTCCCAAGCGATAAAAGTAAAGGTTTTGACTCCATTGGGAGTTTTTGTTTGATTATTCGAGCGATTAACTCTTTTTGCATTTTGCAGTATGGGACTGGGCAGCCCTATACCGCCCTTTTCTCATGTGATGGTGAGTGAATAAACATTCGATCTGAGAATAACCCGCTTAGCATGGAAGATACCGACCACCTCCTGTCGTTCCATGATCGATCCAGGCACACAAAACAGATATTTCTAGAAGTTTTTTAGAGGTGGCACATGCAAATTTACTTAGGACGACAGGGTAATATCGTATATAGGTAGGTATGGTGGACTCATATGAACGAACTTTGGGTTCAAGGTTTTTGATGTACAAGCAGAATTCCCACTTAGTACAGGCGAAGGATAGCAATTAAGATTGTGAAGCAGCCAGCTAGAGAGAAACAACGATCATAACCATCCATTGTGCATAAGTAACATTTGACACTAGCATGAGTAGGATATGAACACCATGAACATAAATATTATAGAGGCTATGTTTGTTTTGATTCAACTACATGCATGAACATGTACCAAGACAAGCCACTTGAACATTCAGAGGAGGATACCATATCATCATACTACATCACATTCATTTTGACGCTATGTTGATATCCAAGATAAATCATTATTAACTCCCGGCTACTTATGCACGGCATGAGAAACTATAATCTCTAATTGTCATTGCAAACATGTTTAATCATAATGGGATGAATCATGGGTACTAGGTTAAACATATTTACACAGACAAAACAAGTCGAGTTCATACCAGTTTCTCTTTGCTACGGCCAGTTCATTGAATATCGTTATTATTGCCTTTCACTGGCATGAGAAACTATAATCTCTAATTGTCATTGCAAACATGTTTAGTCATAATGGGATGAATCATGGGTACTAGGTTAAACATATTTACACAGACAGAACAAGTCGACTTCATACCAGTTTCTCTTTGCTACGGCCAGTTCATTGAATATCGTTATTATTGCCTTTCACTTGCACGACTGAATCATATGAAAATAATAATAGTGCAAGAGTGCCATGGACTAAGCTGGAATCTGCAAACATTTTATTCAAGATGAGAAGACAAGGTAAAATGTGCTCTTTATTAGTTCAACAATTATTCATGTGAGAGCCACTCAACATTTTCATCGTGGTCTTCTCCTTGGCACAACTCGAATAAAAAGGAAAGAAATTCGGAGAAACACACTGAATTTTTTTGGATTTTTTGGTTTTCTTGAACAAGCAAATGAAAGAGAAAAGCAAAAATGAGAAAAACTATTTACAAAGGAAAGCTCCCAACAAGCAAAAGAAGAAGAAGGAAATCTTTTTGGGTTTTCTTGTTAATACTACAGCTAAGCGTAAATAGAAAGTAAATTAGCTACAACTAATTATTTTGGTTTTTTTTCTAAAGTTTATCAAACAGACAAGAAGAAAGAAAGAAAATAAATCTAAGCATGGATGATACAATGAAAAAGTGTGGACACCGACAAATGGAATAAGTGAACATGAATGTAAATTCGGTGGAAACACGTACTCCCCCAAGCTTAAGATTTTGGCCTACTTGGTAGTCGATCAGTAGCCTGGAGGGTGGTAGGGGTGCTGAGGAGCGGGCATCCACTCGTCCCATTGCGTAGGTTCCCCTGTGCCACTTCCGCAGCAGCCTGAGCGTTCTGGTAGGCGATGATGTCTACACGCATGATCCTATATCCGCCCTGGCAGCAGAATCAAACAAAGAAGGTGCGGGAAGTGGAATAATATCATGAGTTCTAATGTTAAAAAGTAAGTTATAAGGAATGGGAATGTCAGGATAATCTCGTGCAAGAAAATGATGGTGTTCCATGGCTGCCCTGTCTAGGTAGACCTTGGTCAAAGGGTAATCATGAGTGCGTATCTCGACCTCAAAGTGAGCGGCCAAACGAGTAGCAAAAATCCCACCATATACTTCACCCTGTGATTTATTAAGATGGAGGCGACGATCCATAATAGCTCCCAAGCTATGGGTGTTGTCGCCCTCTAGTGCTCGGTGTAAAACAACAAAGTCTGGTGCACTGAGCGCACCTACTTTCTTTTTAGCAAGCAAGAACTTAGCGACAAATAAAGCAAAATAATGTACGGCAGGAAAGTGTATGCTAGCAGCCGTGGTGGCTGACACCCCTCTCTCATCTCCCACTGTCAAAGTGCAATAAAATCCTCAAACCCAGTTGGCCTAGGCTCGGCTAAGCTCCCATCAGAAAGGATTAAGCATATATCACAAAATTCAGTAAGTGGTATCTGATGGTTTTCAGCATATAAATTGAAGCTCACTTATGGAGGATTATTCCTAGGCAGGTGTCACATCCCTAGTTCTGGTAATCCCTACTGCTAACATATGGTGTTGCATCATGTCTACTTTACTCAGAAAATTGAAATGGGGATGACAGAACCCCCAGCACCCCATTAATCCAACTAGGATTTACTAAAATATTTTTCAATGAACCTGAAATGCCCTTCTAAAATGTTGATCATCTTTGCCTTGGTCTTAAACCTCTGACAAAAATGGTGCACATATTTCGAGGACATCATAGGGTCACTGAATTAAATCATACTCTATTTGCATTTGGGCATTTAAATTCTATAGAATATTTTAGATGTCCAAATAATCCTAAAATGAAATGTTCGATGTTGGTTATATGCTAAACAGTGGGCATGAGTAGTTTGGTGATTTTTGAAAGTGCCTAAGCATTTTTAGAAAAGCCACAAAGTTGCAAAAAATAGAAAACAGGAAATAAAAGAGAGAAAGAGACTTACCTGGGCTACCTCGACGGCCCAGTAGGCAGCCCACCTGGCCGGCCCAGCTAGCGCCGCTGCCAGTCATCTTCCACCTATCACCAATAGGACGAGAGGCATGTGGCCGCCGTGCACGCGCCCACGCGCTCGCCAGCTCCTGCTTGCCGCTGCTGCTGGAGATGGCCACGAGCCCCACGACACCCCCCTGACCGCCACTCTCTCTCTGGACCCCCTCCTCCTCCTCTGCTCTCTCTCTCTCTCTCCCGCGATCGACCACGAGCACCGGAGAGCGCCGACGAGCACCACCGCGGCCCTCGTCCACCCCTCGCCTCGCCGATGCTTCCAGAAGAACTGCCGCGCCTTCCTCTTCGTCTCCACCAACCCACGTGACGCCGGAAGCCCCGTAGCACCGACCCCGCCATTGTCTTCTTCCTCCGGACGCCGGAGATCGGCTTTGTCGTTCCGCCCGCACCGGACCTCCCCCGAGCCGCTGACCTCTTCAACGGCATCGCTGTGAGCTTCCGCGCTGAACCCCTCTCTTCTCCCTCGTGTTCGCGAGCTCCAGGACGCATCTCCGCGATGGCCGAGAGCTCGGCTCCGCCGCGCATGTCGCCGCCGTCGTTATAGCCATCGCCGCTCGCGTTCGAACCTATAAATGCACTCAGCGCGTTCCCAGGAACCCGTAGCACTCGCGGGTTCGCCCTGTCGTGCCCTGTAGCGCTACCTCTGAGCACGCCCGAACTCCGGCCGCCGGGCAAGTTGTTATCATCGTGGATTTAGGTCACCGAAGCTGCTGTGTGCACCACAAGACGCAGACGAGCTCCAGAATCATGTAGAGCCTCTCAGCAATAGATTTGGTCACCGGAGGAGCTTTTCCGACGCCCTCCGCCGTCTCTGGTGTCGCCGGCGACGACATGCGGGTTTAACGCTAGCTGACCAGGGGTTTGACCTCCCCTGGCTCACTGACGTGTGGGCCCCAGGCCACTAACTAAATTAGGATTAGTATTAGTTTAACGCTAACTAAATTTAGTTATTTAACTAACCACTGACCAGTGGGTCCCACTGGTCAGGGTTGACCTGGACCGCGCCCGTTGACCGCTGACATCACACTGACGTCATGCTGATGCAATAACTCTTTTCTGGATTTATTCTTTAACAGGAAATTCCAGAAAATTGCCTAAACTTCTAAAAATCATAGAAAATCAACCATAACTCCAAATGAAATAAATTATGTATGAAAAATGATCAAAAAAGCCAATCTTTCCATCTGTACTTGTTTCATGCATGTTAGAACACTTTAACCTTGCTGTTTAGGTGAATTAATTTAATGCACTAAAATGACTTCATAAAATGGGTTTGCATTTGAATCTTTGGTTGAAATGGACACATTTCAATATATTCTAGCTTGCATTAGCCCAAAACACATTCATATTTCCATGTCATAGCATGCTTCATATTGTTGCATATTGTCATGTGTTGATTGTGTTCTTTCTCAGTTGCCGGTGTTTGTCCCACTCAGTAGACGTTGATCCAGCGATGAATTCGATGACACCGATGAAGAACTATACTATCTTCAGAAGTGCCTGGCAGGAAAAACCCCCTTGTTCATTCCGATACAATCCCACTCTCTCGCTCCTGCTCTCTTTTACTGCATTAGGACAACAGCGATTCAACTGTTACATGCTACGGTAGTTGAACCCCTTTCCTTCGCATGACCTGTCATGGCCACAGTAAATAGATGAAACCCACTAGCATGAGTAGGAGTTGTTTGAGCCATGGTGTGCCTACTCATTCATGCTTGTTTGTCATGCCTGCTATTGCTTAGAGTTGAGTCAGGTCTGATTCATCGGGAATGAATTGGAATGGTGATGAACATGTCCTACTTTGTGTGAGCTAAATGTGTGAACACGATTTGGTAAAGGTAGCGGTGAGAGGCCATGAAGGAGTACATGGTGAGTTGTCTCATTGCAACCGTCCTCAGGAACTGAGTTCTATGTTTGTGATCCATGAACAGTTACTACCACACATTGGGTTCTGGTAAATCCACCCCTCTCGACTTATTAATCAACTCGATCTTTGTCCAGTTGTTGCAACTAGTTTCTGGTGTTTGTAGGTAGTGTTAGTAGTCTACCAAGTGGCACCCGGTACAGGTGGGCGTGGGACAGACTAGGCACAGTGGCACGGTGTACCAAGTGGCACCCGGATGGTGGGCTTGGGAACCCTGCACACATCGTTTGGGGCCGTGAGCGACACCCCGGACGGATCTCCTTGCGGATGGAACCCGAATAGGCGATAAACCTGGACTAGAGACTTGTTGGTTAGTCAGGTCGTGGCCGACTCCCTCGCCCGGCTTCCGCTTGAAGGTTGCCGAGGTACATGACGTGTATAGGGCGATAAGTGGCGAGAGCGTGTGTGAAGAAGTACACCCCTGCAGGCTTATCATTATCTATTCGAATAGCCGGATTCCTCGGATATGGAATCTTGGACCCCTTGCATAGTTCATAGACAAGTGAAAGTGGATACTCTAAAACCCGCAAGATGAGCGTGAGTGCTATGGATGGCGTTCTCGTAGGGAGACGGGAGTGGATCCATTGTGGTGTATTGGTATGGTGAATATGTGGACTCGTGTGCGCCACCTGAAAAGAGTTACTTGCAGTCGTAGTTCAGGATAGCCACCGAGTAAAAGCTGGCTTGCTGCAGTTAAACTCCACCAACCCTTTGTTGATACCGATGCATATGTAGATAGTTCTGATGTAAGTCTTGCTGGGTACATTTGTACTCACGTTTGCCTATTTTATGTTTTGCAGAGACGTCAGTCTCGCTAGTAGTTCCGTGTGGACTTCGACGTTTAGCTTGATACCTCAGCTACGATCTTGTGCCCTCAGCAGGATCTGGTAGATAGTCAGGCTTCTCAGCCTTTTTCATTTATAGATGTCTGAACTCAGACATGTTAAGCTTCCGCATGTGCTTTGAATGTATGCTATGATTGTTGGAGCCTAATGAATAAATACTCTGAGTCGTAGAGTCTTGTTGTGATGCCATGTTGTATTGCACATATTGAGCATATTGTGTGTATGATTGAAATGCTTGGTATGTGTGGGATCCGACAACCTAGTTGTTTATCCTTGGTAGACTCTCTTATGGGGAAATGTAGTCTTGTGCTTCCATGAGCCATAGTAGTCCGCTACATCCCGGTTCACCGGAGTCCTGCTAGCCCAGCACTACTGCTCCGGAACACTTGACTGGCCGGCATGTGATTCACTTTGTTCCTGTGTCTGTCCCTTCGGGGAAATGTCACGCGGTGACATCCGGAGTCCTGTCTAGCCTGCTACAACCCGGTTCACCAGAGTCCTGTTAGCCCAGTGCTATAGCCCGGATTCACATGTTGCTGACCGACATGCTCGATGTTGATTCATGTATGCCTGTCCCCGTAAGTTAGTGCCACTTTGGGTTCACGACTAGTCATGTCGGCCTGGGATCTCTGTCATATGGATGCTAGCGACAGTATCATATAGATGAGCCAAAAGGCGCAAACGGTCCCGGGCCATGGTAAGGCGACACCCGTGGGAATACCGTGCGTGAGGCCGCAAAGTGATATGGGGTGTTACCGGCTAGATCGATGTGACTTGGAATCGGTATCCTGACAGCTTTGGTATCAGAGCCTGACTGCCTATAGGTTTATCAAGCCAACTGGTTGAAGTTGTGTCTAGAAATGCTTTAGTTATGTAGGGGAATTGATTGTGGAAGGGAACGTAAGGCTCTTTTTACTCCTTTACCTTATGCTCTTCTGATCAAAGTCAACCTCTTCTTTTCTATGGGGATTAAGAACTAGGCTTCTCTTCTATCTCTCGGGATGATGTGTTACTAAACCGTAGTTGCCTAGGATTGTTGAGTTCAAGCCCCAGTTCAGATTCTACTACCTCCGTGTGATGACAGTTGATCTCATAATCTTGATATTGTGATGTTGAGTGGTTATGCCACCATTTTGCAGGATGTCTCAAATCTTCTTGAGCATTTACAGCCGTTATGCTGTCCGAGTCATCCCAGGTCACTAAATTATCTGATGTAGTTGCAAATCCTTTCTTTCATTCCCGATGTCCTTTTTGTCAGAATAAGCACACTAACCGGTGCGTTGAGGTACTCTATTGCCTCGGTATATATGTTGGGGCTATTATTATGACCCTAGGTGTTTTAGGGAGTCACCCAGTAATCTAGCCATGTTTTGTGTTCCCAGTGTGATGATTCTGGCCACCATTCTCGAAAGCATTCCGTGATGCCATTTAGTAGTAGGCACTCTACTCCTGGGTTTTGAACCCGAGATTCACCCTACCTACCTCATGTCGATAGTGTTGCTAGTTCCTTTAGGATAATAGTAACCTTTGCATTAGTCCTCGAGGTCCGTGGTAGTTCCTTCTTCCAAACACTATGAACCGCTTATGGAAGAAGTTCTTTGAACCAAAAGATCACAACCAGAGTGCTCTTGATGAGTTCTCCATTCTGCATTGTGAATCTGCCAGTCCTACCTTTCTGCATGGGTTGTCCGGAAGAAATGTTGAGCTTTGCTCGACATACTAATCTATGCATCCACAACTCAGAAAATTATATGTTCCGCGAGTTGTTCCTCTTCAGTTGTATCCCGACCATCTTCTATCAGTTGATAGCCAAGAGTATGTGTGCATTTGTGTTCATCGATGCCTATTATTCTTGTGGTCCGTCAAGCCATTCTATTCCAGAATGACTAGGAGAAACAAACTCCAGTACCTCATCCATATCTAGGATTGGGTCAAAGTAGTTGTATCCCGCAGATCAAAATGTCAATCCAGCTTTTGTTCTGTTCTACCTTGGAGTTCTACCCTATTCATGCCAATAATATCATAGGAATTGCACCATCTCTTATGAATCTTTGACATAGTGATACTTCTTGCCATCATTGTTCATTCCTCGGCTCCCATGTTATTGTAACCGGAATGCTGGTAAGTGAGTCATGATGTGTGAAATCAATACTCCTAGCTACTCCATTGCTTGGTAGTTAATGGACAATATTCTCATTCTTAGCGTGTTGGTTATTAAATCATCATCCTAAGATTGATCGTGCTATCTAGTCCTTATTTCTGGTACACTCCTCGATCAATGAGTTAGGATTATGTCAATCCCTCACTCTTTTGATCATATCATCTTGCCCTGAAAAGCAAGGTTGTTCTCGAGCCTAGTAACATGTCGGTGGTTCGTGATTTTCCGAAGATCTTCTCGGAAGTGTTACCTGGTTGTCCCCTGACTGTTATGTTGAGCTCGTGATCAAGTTGGGTTCTTGTAAACCACCCCTTCTCCAAGAATCTGCGTTGGATACCCCTGAGCTAGTTGGTTAAGTTGAACAATGACTTGGAGAGTTGGAAGATAAAAGCTTGTCTGAATTAGTTCATGTTAAGGGATATATTTTTGTGTATGTGTGTGTGTTGAAAAAAAAAGATGATATCTCCGTTGATTGTTCCTCGTGATCAGTTGTTGGATCTATTGCCTTGTTAAAACTTTGACTTGAGTATGGGCTATCGTCAAGTCAAATCAGAACCAACGATGTTCGTAATGTTGTTTTACTCGTGGTTGATCCGTCGAGCATACACCATTACATTCTTTGGTCTGACCAATGCTACCACCGTGTTCACATGATGGTGGAAGTCCAGTCATATGGAAATTTCGATGAGTTTGCTGTTGACCCCATCAGCAGCATGTTGTCTCCCCCATGATTCATGTTGAACATCTAAGTTAGTATTGGAAACTTTGTAAGCAATGCTTTCGTGTTCCGTTCATGAAGCTTATGCTTGGATGGAAGAAGTGACTTCCTCGAATTCACGTGCATTAGGTGTAAGTTGCCACCATGAATTTGAGGAAGGTTTGTTTTGTTTGCCTTGGAATCATCCTAAATCAGTCATGCATACGTGCGAAGTATTCTATGGTTTGGTAGATTAATTACCTCCACTCCATATGTGTCCCTAGCACACTAAGCCACTGATTGGTTTGTTCAAGGAGAAGAAGTTTCTTCTTGAGAGCTAGACTTACGCAAGGACTTCGATATCCTCGTTAATGGTTCCCCCCCCCCGAACTCGGTAGTGTTTCGTGGTAAGACTACCATGTGACCATGCTTGTCTAGGACAACGTGTTCACATGCTTGTAGCAGAACCGGCTCATGTTTTGGAGCTTACTACCGTAGTTCATTCCCCCGAGAATCTCGCAACGTCATCTCATCGATTTGTGTTGCAAACTTTCATTTTCTTTCCAGACCTGATGAGTCTGGATTATCCTGACACCAGCCGGATCTGAATCTCATGCAGCTACGATGGCTAGAACGTTTCTCAAGGACTGTAATATTTGTCCCTCTGTAACCCGCTAAAGTGGATGTTATGGCCAACACACCCAACCGGAAGACTTATTATTGTAGTATCTTGATTGTGAAAGTTGGCCACCTCCCCATCAGGATTTCGTAGAATTTATTCCAATAGTTGTTCCTTATGGATTTTTGTGTTCCCGAAGTTTGACCTTTTACTTGATGTTCTAGATATCAAACCATATCTATGAATGGATTACGCTAGCACATCAAGGAGAACATTAGAAGCAGAGTGCTAAATGTCTCTCGGTCGATCATCCAGATTCTGTTTCCTTAGCCACGCTAACGGGAAGTATGAGAAGGTGCTATCTTCCTTTGTATCCGCATCATCCATCACTAGTCATCATGGTAGTATGTCGTGTTGCCAGGGTCCGTGCCACGGATGTTGGTAAAACCTTGATGAATATGGAAATGCTCAAGTTCTTGAGAGCACGTGCAAGCAAAATCATCCGTTGCGTTGCCTTCAACCAGGTAGTTCACATCATCCATTCTAGTCCGGGTATGCCATCCCTTTGTATTCCGCCAAACGATTGTTGTGATTGCCTTAGGCTGGTATAAGGAGTTGCAATTATCTCGGAATCAAAAGTAATTCTTTTTGCCACTTAAGGGAATAATTCTATGAGTCACCTTCCGCAAGGTGCCCCGTTATGGGATCATGGCAATTATTTCCTCGCCACCTTAACACCATCCACCATCTCTCTAAGCGTGGAATTGTTGCCCACCAAATCAAATCTCGTCGTTTATTCTGCCACCCCTCTTGATGTGTTTTGTGTCTCAACTCGAGATGTTTCAACATCTCATTCCGTGAGTTGATCTTGTATAGCTCGATCTTCGGCAAGATCAATCCTAGTAGAGTTTCTTTCTGTTGTCATTGCGTGGATGAAGATCTCAAAAGCGAGGATGTCAAGATCAACGTATGCAACGAATCAACAACCTTATGAGGTGCAACCTGGATCGCGAAGATTGTGTTGGTCTTGTGCCCCCTCCGTCTTCTTACCTCACGTCTTGAATCTCGGGACGAGATTCTTGTTTAGTGGGGGTGAGTTGTCACATCCCTAGTTTTGGTAATGCCAAGTGCTAACATATGGTGTTGCATCATATCTACTTTACTCATAAAATTGAAATGGGGATGACAGAAACCCTAGCACCCCTTTAATCCAGCTAGTATTTACTAAAATATTTTTGAATGAACCTGAAATGCCCTTCTAAAATGTTCATCATCTTTGCCTTGGTCTTAAACCTCTGACAAAAATGGTGCACATATTTCGAGGACATCATAGGGTCACTGAATTAAATAATACTCTATTTGCATTTGGGCATTTAAATGCTATAGAATATTTTAGATGTCCAAATAATCCTAAACTGAAATGTTCCATGGTGGTTATATGCTAAACAGTGGGCACGAGCAGTTTGGTGATTTTTGAAAGTGCCTAAGAATTTTTAGAAAAGCCACAAAGTTGCAGAAAAATAGAAAACATGAAATAAAAGAGAGAAAGAGACTTACCTGGCCTACCTCGACGGCCCAGTAGCCAGCCCACCTGGCCAGCCCAGCCAGTGCCGCTGCCAGTCATCTCCCACCTCTCGCCAATAGGACGAGAGGCGTGTGGCCGCCGTGGGCACGTGCATGCGCTCGCCAGCTCCTGCTTGCCGCTGCTGCTAGAGACGGCCACGAGCGCCACGACACCCCCCTGACCGCCCCTCTCTCTCTGGACCCCCTCCTCCTTCTCTGCTCTCTCTCTCTCTCTCCCGCGATCGACCATGAGCACCTGAGAGCGCTGACGAGCACCACCGCGGCCCTCATCCGCCCCTCGCCTCGCCGATGCTTCCAGAAGAACCGCCACACCTTCCTCTTCGTCTGCACCAACCCACGTGATGCCGGAAGCCCCGTAGCACTGTCCCCGCCGTCGTCTTCTTCCTCCGGACGCCGAAGATCGGCTTCGCCGTTCCGCCCGCATCGGACCTCCCCGAGCCGCTGACCTCTTCAACGGGATCACTGTGAGCTTCCGCGCTGAACCCCTCTCTTCCCGCTCACGTTCGCGAGCTCCAGGACGCATCTCCGCCATGGCCGAGAGCTCGGCTCCGCTGCGCATGTCGCCGCCGTCGTTCTAGCCACCGCCGCTCGCGTCCGAACCTATAAACGCACTCAACGCATTACCAGGAACCCGTAGCACTCGCGGGTTCGCCCTGCTGTGCCCTGTAGCGCTGCCTCCGAGCACGCCCGAACTCCAGCCGCCGGGCAAGTTGCCGCCGCTGTCGATTTAGGTCACCTGAGCTGCTGCTGCGTGCACCACAAGACGCAGACGAGCTCCAGAATCACGTAGAGCCTCTTAGCCATCGATTTGGTCGCGGGAGGAGCTTTTTCGATGCCCTCCGCCGTCTCTGGTGTCACCGGCGACGACACGCGGGTCAACTCCGGCGAGTTTGACCCAGCTGACCAGGGGTTTGACCACCCCTGGCTCACTGACGTGTGGGCCACAGGCCACTAACTAAACTAGGATTAGTATTAGTTTAACGCTAACTAAATTTAGTTAGTTAACTAACCACTAACTAGTGCGTCCCACTGGTCAGGGTTGACCTGGACCGTGCCCGTTGACCGCTGACATCACAGTGACGTCATGCTGATGCAATAACTCTTTTTTGGATTTATTCTTTTACAAGAAATACCAGAAAATTGCCTAAACTTCTAAAAATCATAGAAAATCAACCGTAACTCCAAATGAAATAAATTATATATGAAAAATGATCAGAAAAATCCAATCTTTCCATCTGTACTAGTTTCATGCATGTTAGAACAATTTAACCTTGATGTTTAGGTGAATCAAGTTAATGCACTAATATGACTTCAAAAAATGGGTTTGCATTTGAATCTTTGGTTCAAATGGACTCATTTCAATATATTCTAGCTTGCATTAGCCCAAAACACATTCATATTGCCATGTCATAGCATGCATCATATTGTTGCATATCGTCATGTGTTGATTGTGTTCTTTCTCAGTTGTCGGTGTTTGTCCCCCCAGTAGACGTTGATCCAACGATGAATTCGATGACACCGATGAAGAACTATACTATCCTCAGAAGTGCCAGGCAAGCAAAACCCCCTTGTTCATTCCTGTCAGGACCCTGATTCCAAGTCACATCGATCTAGCCGGTAACACATCATATCACATTGCGGCCTCACGCACGGTATCCCCACGGGTGTCGCCTTACCATGGCCCGGGACCATTTGCGCCTTTTGGCTCACGTATATGATAGTGTCGCTAGCATCCATATGACAGAGAACCTGGGCCGACATGGCTAGTCGAGAACCCAAAGCGGCACAGACCTATGGGGACAGGCATACATGAATCACATTGAGAATGCCGGTCATCAACGAGTGAATCCGGGATGTAGCACTGGGCTAACAGGACTCCGGGGAACCCGGGCTGTAGAAGGTTAGGCAGGACTCCGGATGTCACCGGGTGACATTTCCCCGAAGGGACAGACATAGGAACGAAGTGAAACACATGCCGGCCAGTCAAGTGTCCTGAGCAGTAGTGCTGGGCTAGCAGGACTCCGGTGAACCGGGCTGTAGGGGACTACTATGGCTTGAGGAACACTAGACTACATTTCCCCATAAGAAAGGCTGCCAAGGATAAACAACTAGATTGTCGGATCCCACATATACCAAGCATTTCAATCATACACACAATATGCTCGATATGTGTAAATACAACATGGCATCACAACAAAACTCTACAACTCGAGTACTTTATTTAAAGGCTCCAGAGAGCCATGCATAACATGTTCATACAGGTAGGGGTCACATGACCCGGCACTCAAGTCATACAAGCATACAAGAACATGCGGAAGCAAATAGTCTGAGTACAGACACTAGAAAGAAAGAAGGCTTCTCGAAGCCTGTCTATCTACATGGGGCCCTCCATGGCCAGGATCACCACCTGGGTGGCAAGTCACTCATCAACGTCGAGATCTACATAAAACCCATTGGAGGGGGCGGTGTTGTCGTCTGAAAACAATAATTAAACAAACATGAGTACAAAGGTACTCAGCAAGTCTTACATCAGAACCTACTATACATGCTCATTCTCAAGAAGGTGGTGGAGTTATTGCAGCAAGCCAGCTTTGAATCTTGGCTATGCTATCCTACCGGACACCACTTAGTAAAATAGTTTTCGCACACGAGTCCACTAATCACCAATACAATACTCCACCGGGGATCCTCCCTCGTCATCCTACGAGAGGGCCATCCTCGGTACTGACACTTATCTTGAGTCTTTTAGTAGTATCCATTAACTTGTCTATGAACTGTATAGGCAACCAAGTAGTCCTTTACCGCGGACGCGGCTATTCGAATAGATGATGTTAACCCTGCAGGGGTGTACTCCTTCATACATGCTCTCACCACTTACCGTCGTTTACACGACATGTCCTCGGTAACCTTCAAGCGAAAGCCCAACGAGGGTGTCGGCCACGGCCTACCTAAACACTCAAGCCTCTAGTCCAGGTTTATCGCCTATCCAGGTTCCATCCGTAGGGAGTCCGGCCGAGGTTTCCACATACGCCCCCGAACGGTGTGAACAGGGTTCCCGAGACACCAAACGGGTGACTCGGTACACCGTGCCACGGTGTATCTACCACAACATAGCCCAACCCTACGGTCAGCGCTACACACGGCCGCCAACACATAACCTACAAACACCAGAAACTAATTGCAACTCCTGGACAGAGTACTAGGGTGATTAAGAAGCCGAGAGGGTCAATTAAGGATCCCAATGCATGGTAGTAGCTGATTCTTAAAATCACACATAGAGATCTGAGTTCTTAGGGACGGCCTCAATGAAACAATCCACCATGTACTCCGACATGGCCTCTCATCGATACCTTTACCAAATCATGTTCAACACATCCCTCACATTACTGACATAATCATTTCACTCTAGCCCATCACCCAGATGAACCAGACCTGACACAACTCTAAGCATAGCAGGCATAGCAAGGCAGGAAGCACATACAAGGCTCAATCAACTCCTACACATGCTAGTGGGTTTCATCAAGTTACTGTGGCAATGACAGGTCATGCAGAGGATAAGGGTTCAACTACTGTAGCACAGAGTAGTTTGAAACGTTGTTGTCTTAATGAAGTAAATGAGAGCAGAGGCGAGAACATGGGATTGTATCGATATGATCAATGGGGTTGCTTGCTGATGTAGTGGTAGTAGGGTACTGCCCTTCAAACGGATATTCGGGGTTATCCTCGGAGGCAGAACCTACCACGAAAGACACACCGAACATAATCAACACATGACAATATGCAACAATATGATGCATGCTATGACATGGCAAGATGAATGTGTCTCGGCCTAATGCAAGCTAAAACAGAAAGGAATGAACCCATTTGAATCAAAGATTCAAATGTTAGTTCATTTAACATAGCCATATTAGTGCATTATCTTATTTTTCTTAAAAAGGAAGGTTATCTTGTTTTGTCATGCATGAAACCATTACCAATGGATAGATTGAATTTTTCTGATCAAAATTCATATATAAATCTTTTCATTTGGAGTTACAGATTAATTTCTATGATTTTTAGAAGTTTTGGCTATTTTGTGGAATTTCCTATATAAAAATAAATCCAGAAAATGAATAATTGCGTCAGCACTGCGTCACTATGACGTCAGCGAGTCAAAGGCGCCAGGGCGAGTCAAACCTGACTGGTGGGCCCTGTCTGTCAATGTCTCAGCTAACTAACAGGATTAAGTTAATACTAACTAACTGTCAGTGGGGCCTGGGCCCACATGTCAATGACCTAAACTAATTATGATTAGTTAGCACTAATCCTAAATTAATTAATAGGCTGGTCCCACCTGTCATAGGCTCAGGGGGAGTCAACTTGGGCCCACACGGGTCAGGCGTGGTCAACTCGCCGGTCAGCAGGTCAAAGCCTGCCGGCATTTAGCCGCCGGCGAGGCCAGACACGGCGGCGCACTGCGGGATTTGCCCACAGGGCATCATTTGCTGCGCGGAGAGCAGCTACGGGCAGCTGGTGCTCGCCCGCATCCAGCCGTGGTGATGGCTTGGCCGGGGAGTGGCCGGAGCATCGCCAGCGACGACCTTGGCGGACGCCGAAGCTCGGGTCAGCTCGTGCGCATGGCTGCAGTGGCCTAGACGGCGTGGCGCTTGCACCTACCACATCTACGCGATGCAGTGATTGTGACGGGCACAAGCCCGTGACCAAAAGGTCACCGGAGCATCGCCGGCGACATGGTCAGGCGGCGGTGCGTTCGGACGGAAAAGGCACGGCGGCTACAGAGCTCTAGCGACGAAGCGGAGAGAAGGGGGAGGAGCAGTAGCTCACTGGGAAGCCGCAGAGAAGGTCAGCGTGCTCGGGGAAGGCTCGGTGCGGTCAGAACGGCGACGGGGATCTCGGCGGCCCGAGGTTGAAGACGACGGCGGTGGGGACGATGCAGGGCTCCGGCGTCGTGCGGCTTGGCTAGTCGACGTAGTCGACGACGGCGAACCATCCGGACACGGTGAGAGGGCGCGGGGACGGCGTCGGACGTGGCTGTGGCGAGCGGCGGTGATGGTGACGTCTCAGGCAACGCCGGGGCGGGCGAGAGAGAGGAACCAGAGGGAAGAGCGAATGTCTGCGAGGTCGGGAAGAGAGAGGGGGGTCATCCCGCGTCGACAGCTCGACGAGGGGAGCGGCGAGGCGGCGGGCAGCTGCGTGGCGCGCATGCTGTGCTCGCCGTCAAGCAGCTGCTTGCCTGCCTGGCCAAGCCAAGCAGCTCGCTGGAGCGTTGGCTGGGCTGGGCCGGCAGGTGGGCTTGCTGGGGTGGGCGCCAGGTAAGCTTTCTCTTTCTCTCTTTTCCTGTTTGTTTTCTTTTTCTATTTTTCTGTAACTTTAGGGCTTTATTAAAAATACTTAGGCACTTACTAAAATCTTGGAAATAATTGTGGGCTCTGTTGGGATTATTCCTAACAGCCCTCACTTAACTCCAGAATTATTTGGGCATTTAAAATATTTTATAGCATTGAAATGCCCAAATTCAAATACTTATGATTTAATTCAAAGAATCCAGAATGTCCTAGAAAAGAGTGCACCATTTTTGCCAGGGGTTTTAACCCAAACCAGAAATGATGAACATTTTGTGAAGGGCATTTTGGGTTCATTGAAAATAATTTTAGTAAACCCTAGTTGTTTCCAGGGGGTTGCTGGGGGTTCTGTCATCCCCATTTCAAGTTTCTGTAAAAGTAGACATGATGCAACACTCTAATGCATGAACTAGCTAGGGTGTGACAATTCCGATACAATCCCACTCTCTCGCTCCTGCTCTCTTTTACTGCATTAGGACAACAGCGATTCAACTGTTACATGCTACGGTAGTTGAACCCCTTTCCTTTGCATGACCTGTCATTGCCATAGTAAATAGATGAAACCCACTAGCATGAGTAGGAGTTGTTTGAGCCCTGGTGTACCTACTCATTCATGCTTGTTTGTCATGCCTGCTATTGCCTAGAGTTGAGTCAGGTCTGATTCATCGGGAATGAATTGGAATGGTGATGAACATGTCCTCCTGTGTGTGAGCTAAGTGTGTGAACACGATTTGGTAAAGGTAGCTGAGGGAGTCCTGGATTAGGGGGTGTTCGGATAGCCCGACTATACCTTCAGCCGGACTCCTGGACTATGAAGATACAAGATTGAAGACTCCGTCCAGTGTCCGGAAGGGACTTTCCTTGGCGTGGAAGGCAAGCCTGGCGATACGGATATGAAGATCTCCTACCATTGTAACCGACTCTATGTAACCCTAACCCTATCCGGTGTCTATATAAACCGGAGGGTTTTAGTCCGTAGAACAACGTACACATCAACAATCATACCATAGGCTAGCTTCTAGGGTTTAGCCTCCTCGATCTCGTGGTAGATCTACTCTTGTACTACCCATATCATCAATATTAATTAAGCAGGACGCAGGGTTTTACCTCCATCGAGAGGGCCCGAACCTGGGTAAAACTTCGTGTCCCTTGTCTCCTGTTACCATCCGGCCTAGACGCATAGTTCGGGACCCCCTACCCGAGATCCGCCGGTTTTGACACCGACATTGGTGCTTTCATTGAGAGTTCCTCTGTGTCATCGCCATCAGGAAGGATGCCTCGCCCCGTCTTTAAAGATGGCACCATTGCTAAGGGAGCTTTGGCTGTCGGCCAAACCCTCCGGTTAGGTGGCTTTCTTATGACCGCCTGTTCGGCTTCTGCGCCGATGATGACCTCTCGAGCCATCAAAAACAATCTTCATGTCAACTCGGAACTCGCCAAGTAGTTAGATCCAATAGAGCTTTCCTCCATAAACGAGCTCTTGGATCGCTTCGCCGCCCTGGGAGTCGCTACGGATTACGACCAGATTGGGCCTAAAACCGATCTGAGAGAGATTAACTCTCCCCAAGTCACCCATCACGTTGTCGTGGTAGAGGGACAGTGCAGCGACCCTTCATCTATCTTAAGGACTCGCTACATCCGGATTCCCGATCCCTCCAAGCCGGATACCCGCGGAGGGGAGGATATCACTCAAGACCTGAACTTAGAGTCAGGTGGCGGGCTGGATTCATTAGACAACATCCAGGAATCCAAATTTTCGAGTTCAGAAATTCCTCGGCCTCTGAGCCTTAGATGGGGTGAGGCTTCGGATTTAATTCCACCCACCCACCCCAACATAAGCGATCTATCCAAAATCAGGCAAGAACCCGATGAAACAGTACATCATTACTGGGCCAGATTCCTCCTGGTTAAGAACAGGCTAAGGACTGCCGCGAGAAAGACGCAATCTCAATCTTCTGCAATAATTGCACAGACAAGGGAATACTCGACGCCATAAGTCGCCGTGATATTACACGCTTTGCTGACTTGGCGTCCATTGTATGAAAGTACTGTGCGATGGAAAGCGCCTGGAAAACCGAAATAAAATTTGGGACAATCCGGCCCTGAATACAAACCCAGTCCGAAATAAAAGGGTGCATCATGAAACCATAGTGGAAGGGTGGCTTAATGGACCCTGGTCACCCGGGTCAAGCACTAAAAAACAAAAACCCTCTACAGGGCATGGAACCATAGTGGAAGGGTGGCTTAATGGACCCTGTAAAGTTCACAGTACAGAGGACGCCACACCAACTCACAGCCTCAGAGCATGTTGGATACTCTGGCAGGTGGCCAAAATTGGCGAAAATCTCCTAATTCCGGAGGCCATAGAAAGCCACCCCAGAGACACCAATACGGTATTAACAGTCTTCGAGACTTTCGCGTCAAATAGTATGCGAAAAAGGACACTCCGCAGCCTTGCCGAAGTCTACCAAGTAGCAACAATAAACCCATGGAGTGACACGGCTATTACCTTTAACGCTAGTGATGAACCTAAATTCCGAACAGCCCGAGCACCAGCCGCATTGGTCCTCAGTCCAATAGTGGATGGCTTTCGTCTTACCAAGGTACTCATGGACGGCGGCAGCAGATTGAACCTCATTTACGAGGAGACTCTTCAAAAAATGGAAATAGACTGGAACCGCATTGAGCGAAGCAGCACAACCTTTAGAGGAATAATCCCCAGTCGGGAAGCCCGTTGTACAGGAAAAATCACACTAGATGTGGTGTTCGGCACGCCGGATAATTACAGGTCCGAAGAGGTCACGTTCCAGGTGGCTCCGTTCAGCAGCGGTTATCACGCTCTGCTAGGGCGGGAAGCGTTTACAATCTTCCAAGCAATACCCCATTACGGGTACATGAAGCTCAAGATTCCCGGGCCTAACGGGATCATCACTCTAGCTAGTGATCCGGACATAGCACTCCGCGCCGAAAACAAGACAGCCGCACTGGCCCTCGAGGCACTATCCAAAGCCCTTGCGGCTGAGGAGCTGACTGTGCTGTGCTCTACGGTGAATAGGGACGATGTGGTACTCGACAAAAGATCCAAGTCCACCTCCTTTAAACTGGCGGATGAAATAGTCAAATTCCAAGTCCATCCAACGGACCCCAATAAAACAGCTTCCATCGGGGCACAATTAAACCCTGATGTCGATGCCGCACTGTGAGAGTTCCTACGAGAGAACTGGGACATTTTCTCCTGGCACCCTTCAGACATGCCAGGAATCCCATGCAGGTTGGCCGAGCACAGCTTAAATATCCAAACAGGATTCAAACCTGTCAAACAGGCTCTTCGGCGTTTTTCCGAACCTAAGAGACAGGCCATGGAAGAGGAGCTAGCAAAGCTATTGGAGGCCGGATTCATCAGAGATATAAAACATCTGGACTGGCTAGCAAACCTGGTGATGGTACCAAAGAAGGACAAATCCTGGCGCCTGTGTGTTGATTTTAAAGACCTTAACAAAGCTTTCCCAAAGGATCCCTTCCCCCTCCCCCGCATCGATCAAATTATCAACGCTACCGCAGGACACATTCGTTGTGTTTCCTCGACGCATATTCTGGCTACCATCAAATCAAGATGGCAGAACCAGACCAAGCCGCAACGGCATTTAGCACACAATACGGGGCATTCTGCTTCAACACGATGCCCTTCGGGCTCAAAAACACCGGCGCAACATATCAGCGCATGATTCAGACATGTCTGGCAAGCCAGATCGGAAAAATAGTGGAGGCATATGTAGATGATGTGGTCGTCAAAACAAGACATGTTGAATCTCTAGTAGACGACTTAAGGCTCACATCTGATAACCTCCGAACATACGACATCAAGCTCAACCCGGAAAAATGCGTTTTCTACATTCCAGCTAGAAAGCTCTTGGGCTTCATTGTATCGGGTAGAGGAATTGAAGCAAATCCAGCCAATATCCGAGCTT
The DNA here is from genome assembly GCF_003073215.2 of Triticum urartu. Classification (NCBI taxonomy): domain Eukaryota; kingdom Viridiplantae; phylum Streptophyta; class Magnoliopsida; order Poales; family Poaceae; genus Triticum; species Triticum urartu. Next base: position 531,852,521 of record NC_053025.1, on the reverse strand, counting down.
TGTCGCAACTGGATATCCCAAAGGACCTCAAACAAATAAAAAAGTTAACCGGATGCGTGGCGGCTTTAAGTCGCTTTATCTCCCGCTTGGGAGAAAGGGCCCTACCCCTTTACCGCCTCCTTCGGTGCACCGAACACTTCAAATGGACGGACGCAGCCACGGTCGGACTCAACGAAATAAAAGCCATACTGGCAACAAACCCAGTCCTGGCCGCGCCAAACATTAGCGAACCAATGCTATTATACATTGCAGCAACAGATCAGGTTGTAAGCGCAGTGCTCGTCGTCGAACAAGAAGCGGACGGACACAAATTCCCCCTTCAAAAGTCGGTCTATTATGTGTCCACTGTCCTCACTCCCTGCAAATCACGGTACCCGCATTATCAAAATATTGCGTACGCGGTATTCATGGCATCCCGGAAGCTACGACACTACTTTCAAGAGTGATCAATAACAGTAGCCTCGGAAGTACCACTTAACGATATTATAAACAACCGTGATGCAACGGGCCGGATTGCGAAATGGGCCATCGAGCTCCTCCCGTTCGACATAACTTATTAGCCACAACGAGCCATCAAGTTACAAGTCTTGGCTCACTTTGTCGCAGAATGGACGGAGGCCGAACTCCCTAAAGAGTACGACACATATTCAAATTGGATCATGCATTTTGACAGCTCCAAGATGTTGGTCGGACTGGGGGCTGGCGTCGTTTTGACGTCCCCCACAGGAGACACAGTTCAATACGTACTATAGATTATGTACACGGACTCCAACAATGCAGCCGAATATGAGGCCCTTTTACATGGTCTCCGGATGGCAGTATCCATGGGCATCCAACGCCTAGAGGTGTGCGGGGACTCGAACCTCGCAATATCCCAAATAAATGGAGACTTCGATGCCAAGGATCCAAGTATGGCAGCTTACCGCAACGCCGTCCTAAAAATGTCAGCTCGGTTCGAGGGGCTCGAATTTCACCATATAGCCCGGGAAAATAATCAGGTGACAGATGTCCTGGCACGCATCGGCGCAAAACGTGATGTAGTCCCCCCCAACATCTTCTTGGAAAGGTTGTTCAAGCCATCCGTAGCGTGGGAAGGGGAGCCGAACAATAACAGCCCAGACCCAACCGCACTGCCCGACACCGAACATTCTGACACAATCAGAGGCTCTGCCTATGAAATAACACCTTCAGCCCACGTAATAATGGCCGTCATCGCCCCGTGGACAGAACCATTCCTCGCCTACCTTACTAGGCAGCAACTCCCCGAGGACCAAAATGAGGCACGCTGCATAGTGCGGCGATCCAAAGCCTATAGAGTCCACGAGGGAGAGATTTATAAGGTGCATCTCCGATGAGGAGGGGCGGAATCTCCTGGCTGAAATTCATGCCGGACTCGGCGTTCATCACGCTGCAGGCCGGTCCCTTGTAAGCAAGGCCTTCCGTACAGGCTTTTATTGGCCGACGGCCCGGGCAGACGCTCAGGACTTAGTCCAGCGATGCACTGGTTGCCAGCTCTTTGCAAACCAAAGCCATATGCCACCCACCGCCCTCCAAACCATCCCCATTACTTGGCCCTTCGCGGTCTGGGGGCTTGACATGGTTGGACCCCTTAAAGGCGGAACCCACAAGCAAAAACACTTACTGGTCATGGTGGATAAGTTCACCAAATGGATAGTAGCCAAGCCTGTTAAGACGGCCGAATCCGGACCGGTGATAGAGTTTATATCCGGGGTTGTACACCGTTACGGCGTCCCCCACAGCATCATCACTGATAACGGCACGAACTTCACGGCCGACGAGGTAAAACTCTGGTGCAAAAACATGGGCATCAAGCTCGATTATGCTTCCGTCTATCACCCACAAACTAACGGCCAGGTCGAACGTGCAAATGGTCTTATCATGAGTGTCATCAAACCTAGATTAGTGCAGTCCCTCAGGGAATCTAACACTCACTGGGTAGAGGAGCTCAACTCTGTACTCTGGGGGCTGCGGACCATGCCGAATCGCACCACCGGATACACACCATTCTTTATGGTGTACGGCGCAGAGGCAGTTTTGCCTTGCGACATAATTCATGACTCACCTCGAGTGCGCATGTACGAAGAAAGAGAAGCCGAACTCGATCGGCAGGACAGCTTGGACGCATTGGAGGAGGAGCGTGACGTGGCAAAAGCCCGTTCCGCATTCTATCAATAGCAGGCTCGAAGATACCAAAGCAGAGAAGTACGGGCCAAAAATTAGAACATTGGCGAATTTGTTCTACGACTACCGGACAAAAAAAGGACAAACTTAAGCCCAAATGGGAAGGTTCCTTCATAATTGACCAAGTCCTGACTGGTGGAGCGTACCGCCTGCGGGATGCATCGGATAACCGACTTGAGCCAAACCCATGGAACGCAGCCCATCTCCGAAGATTCTATGCCTAGCGTCGGGCACTGTGTTCGTCTCCTTCCTCTGTCCATTTTTTATATTTTATGTCTTACATTTCTCTTCTTCTCTCTCTCTCTCTCTCTTATAGCCTCTAAAGGCTCATAAAGTGACGCGCTATCCGCGCTCATTAAACCTGGGGGCTTCCTTAAACAGAAGCTTATTCATGCGGGCTTCATGCCCAACACATGTGTCACACTTCCGCATGTACCTTTTATTCACCATTATATGCATCGATATGACTTAAGTTTTGGCCAAGCTGGGTTTCCTGGCTCCTGTGCTTACCCCTACGTTCCTGATTGTTCGGCTAGATGGTAAAGGGAGCACCTCTGCGATTGTTACTGTCGGGTCAGCCGGACTTGTACCTCAGACTGGGTGAAGCCGAAAGCTAGCGTTCTTAAGGGAATATTCGGTCGGTGAACTAAAGATGATCTTTTCTTATTTTTATCTATACGCCCCCAGATGTTTTTCCTACGTTTCTTTTCACAGCATGGACATGCACCTTAGGGCATGCCTCCCAGGGAAAGGAACCCCTAACGGAACTATTCTCCCTGGAAGATGTTTCTTACTAACCATGTAATATAACATACCTAGTCGGGCACTTGTCTGTTCATGCCCTAATGACCCATACGCCTGGTCTCCATGCATTCCCCGGTTCCTATATAACCGCATGGGAATTCGGACACACTCCGGACCGTCAGGTCCCGAGGCTGAAGCGAAAAGGTCGGCCATGACAAATGATCTACAATCCGGCTAGAAGGCATTATAAATGTCAATTAAATTACATAGTCATTTTGACTAGTTGTATTCCTCTTCAATACCATCTAGAAGGCTGTCTAATTTACAGTCCTGCTGGGAATACTTTGCGGCCAACTCTACTTGGCCGTATACTAAGCTTACAGGGATCTCCTTCCCATCGGGCCCTACAGGACCGACCTCGGCCATGTGGTTGGGGTTAGCCTTTGCGTACCGCGTCTTCACCATGGCCCAGGCCTCCCTAGCGCCTTGACATCAGGCTGATATCTTCCACAATCGGAAGCGCCGCCGTGCTCCCTTTAGCTTCTCCGCAAGCTCTCCAAGACCTTCGGGCATGGAGACGGATGGCCACAGGGCCTGGGCGATGCCTCGCATCGCCTGCCGAACTCGATCAAGCAGTTGCAAGAGCTCGGGAAGAAGGTCACCCGTAGAACCCGGCATCTCCTCTGCAGGACGACCTATTAGCACACCTACAGACATTGCTCTGTTAGTCGACTTCCCCCGCCGAACATTCTTTCAAAAGGATCATTCAAGCACTTACTAAATATGCCGCGCCGAAGCCGCTGATTCTCCTTCATGGAGTCTGATAGCTGGGCACGAACATCTTTCAGCTTGACGCCCAGCCTGGTGTTGGCATCTTGGAGATCGTTCTTCTCCCCCATCACCTTTAATAGCACCCTCTCACCAGCCTTTAGCTGGCGTAGGAGGTGTTGCCTTTCCGGATTCAATCCGGCGCCATCTGCAATTTCATTTGTCAGATTCGCACCAAAGCCGTGCTTCGCAAAATACTTATCTTTAGAAGTGTATATTACCAGAGGGGGTCTCCTTAGGCTCCCCTGCCACGGCTAGTGCGACCTCTAGTTGGGCTTTGCACTCTTCCAGCTCCTTGGACAGTAGGGAATTCTTTTCTGTAAGAACCTGCATATCAAATGATCCTTAAATCAGTTATTCCAACTGTTTCAAGTCTCGGGGGCTACTACTATATATATAATTACCAAAATTTTCTTACCCGTATGTCTTTTACATATTGCTCCATGGCTCTGGCTAGACCATTTTGAGCGGCACGGAGGTGCGCATCTCCCGAGTTGAAGGCATCTAACGCCCCTTGGGAGAAACAAGTGTCGCGAAGAATTGTCCGGTGACGCCTGTGGTTCATGGCACTCTCCACCTCAGAGTTGGTGGCAGACAACCCATCCACATCCTCCGTCGGAGGAGCGTCTGGCGTGCGCCTTGCGTTCGCCTTCGCCTCCGGACCAGGCTTTGGAGCCTGGCTGGTGGAGGCGCGATTGGCAGCCTCTCTAGGTATAGTCCGGCGAGGTCTCTTTGTCCTGAAGAGAGCACGAGTGTCAATGTGCCTCGAAGGTATAATACCTGGGATAAGGGGGCGCGCCATACCTTTGCGTTGATGCCTCGGTCCGGACTGCACTTCTTTTCGGCCCACGGGGCCCCACGGCTCCTCGTTGGCTTGTCGCCGCAGGTTCGGCCTTCCCCCTTAAAAACCTCCCCTGCAAAGTTCGGTTGCAATTAGGAAACTGAACACGAGTGGGCGGACACCTATTCGGGGTACTGGGACTTCGATCTCAGGTACCTAGGGCGTCAGGATTAGCCCTGGGTAATCGGCCGTAATGGCCACCAAGGCGTTGTCCTCGCTCAATTGATGGAACACTCCATCAATCAGCTCCACCGATATGTCCGGATCCTCTTGAGAGGCCGGGTCGAGGGACCGTCCTGGGTCCTCGGGTTGTGGAGGAGGGCTGCTTATTTCCTTAACAGCCCGGCGCAGTTCCTGCGTTAAAGTCGTCAGACTGAATATTTAACAACGGGAATACAAAACGGATGAACAAGTAAATACGGCCGCTTACAAAGCTCGGGGGATTGTGCATGGAGAATCCAGCCTGAGGGTTGACGCGGAGAAATTCCTCCTCTTCTCCTTTATACAAAGTGGACAAGATCTTTAGTAGAGCGGCAGCTGAATCCGGCCCCTTACAACCGTAGCGGGTGGCGTCGTCCTCCCCATTGAAGGCCCACATGGGGTGGCTTCTATACTGAAGCGGCTGCACCCCCCGCATAATGCATTCAGCCATAACCCCGATCATGGTTAGTCCGGAATGGGCTAACAATCTTATTCGGCCCATCAGGTAAATGATGTCCCTGTCACTTTCCCTCTGAGGGCTCTGTGGGCGCAAGCTTAGGTGCTTCTTTAAGGGAGCACTGTTGAATTCAGGGAGGCCGATCTGGACAGGATCCGGCAGCGGGACGTCTTCTATATAGAACCATTCCGAGGGCCAGTCATCGGACGCCTTCTTTGGGGTTCCGGACAGATATCCGCTCCCGGCGATGCGCCACACTTCGGCTCCGCCCACTTGATACATTGACCCCTTCTTGGAACGGGGCACGAGGCAAAATAGCTCCTTCCACGGTCCGAAATGAGCTTCAACACCCAAGAACAGCTCGCAGAGGGCTACAAAGCCCGCAATATGCAATACTGAGGCAGGCGTGAGATGATGTAGCTGGAGGCCGTAGAACTCCAGCAGCCCCTAGAGAAATGGGTGGATTGGAAATCCTAGCCCCCTTATTAAGTAAGGGACAAGGCACACCCGCTCTCCTTTGGAGGGATTAGGGGCATTTTCTGCTTGCTCTCCGCCGTTGTAGACGGCAAGACCGGCTCGAACCGGGACCATATAAGCCGGGGGGAGAAATCCCTTGGTCTGGAGCGTCACTAGCTCGCTATGCGGGATGGAACATCTCTCCCAATATCCAGGCTTAGGGCTGGAAGGGCGAGGGGAAGAGTTGCGACGGCTGGCCATGGTGGAATGGACCTTTATCGGATGCGCTCTGATGAACACTCGCGGAGGGGAAAAGGTGTGGATTGGATCTAAATACTCGTCCCCTTAAATAGGGCAGCTCATTTATGCGGCTAGGGGTGTGAATGTAAAAACACTCAGACTTTTCATATTCGTTTGACACGTGGGAAGCGGCCATTATTGGGCGTAGAAGCCAAGGACCGCAACATCTACAAGAAACCGGACTTTATTCAAACAGGTACACGGAACTTGGAGGAGAACCCGCCTTGCAATGCCAAAGACAATCTACGCACCGGACTCATTGTCATTGAAGCTTGGTTCGGGGGCTACTGAGGGAGTCCTGGATTAGGGGGTGTTCGGATAGCCAGACTATACCTTCAGCCGGACTCCTGGACTATGAAGATACAGGATTGAAGACTCCGTCCCGTGTCCGGAAGGGACTTTCCTTGGCGTGGAAGGCAAGCTTGGCGATACGGATATGAAGATCTCCTACCATTGTAACCGACTCTATGTAACCCTAACCCTATCCGGTGTCTATATAAACCGGAGGGTTTTAGTCCGTAGGACAACATACACATCAACAATCATACCATAGGCTAGCTTCTAGGGTTTAGCCTCCTCGATCTCGTGGTAGATCTACTCTTGTACTACCCATATCATCAATATTAATCAAGCAGGACGTAGGGTTTTACCTCCATCGATAGGGCCCGAACCTGGGTAAAACTTCGTGTCCCTTGTCTCCTGTTACCATCCGGCCTAGACGCATAGTTCGACACCACCTACCCGAGATCCGCCGGTTTTGACACCGACAGTAGCAGTGAGAGGCCATGTAGGAGTACATGGTGGGTTGTCTCATTGCAGCCGTGCTCAGGAATTGAGTTCTGTGTTTGTGATCGATGAACAGTTACTACCACACATTGGGTTCTGGTAACTCGACCCCTCTTGACTTATTAATCAACTCGATCTCTCTCCAGGAGTTGCAACTAGTTTCTAGTGTTTGTAAGTAGTGTTAGTAGTCTATCAAGTGGCACCCGGTACAGGTGGGCTTGGGATAGACTAGTCACAGTGGCATGGTGTACCAAGTGGCACCCGGATGGTGGGCTTGGGAACCCTGCACACATCATTTGGGGTCGTGAGCGACACCCCGGCCGGATCTCCTTGCGGATGGAACCCGAATAGGCGATAAACCCGGACTAGAGACTTGTTGGTTAGTCAGGTCGTGGCCGACTCCCTCGTCCGGCTTCCGCTTGAAGGTTGCCGAGGTACATGACGTGTACAGGGTGATAAGTGGCGAGAGCGTTTGTGAAGAAGTACACCCCTGCGTGGTTATCATTATCTATTGGAATAGCCGGATTCCTCGGATATGGAAACTTGGACCCCTTGCATAGTTCATAGACAAGTGAAAGTGGATACTCTAAAACTCGCAAGATAAGCGTGAGTCCTATGGATGGCGTTCTCGTAGGGAGACGGGAGCGGATCCATAGTGGTCTATGGGTATGGTGAATATGTGGACTCGTGTGCGCCACCTCAAAAGAGTTACTTGCAGTCGTAGTTCAGGATAGCCACCGAGTAAAAGCTGGCTTGCTGCAGTTAAACTCCACCAACCCTTTGTTAATACCGATGCATATGTAGATAGTTCTGATGTAAGTCTTGTTGGGTACATTTGTACTCACGTTTGCCTATTTTATGTTTTGCAGAGACGTCAGTCTCGCTAGTAGTTCCGTGTGGACTTCGACGTTTAGCTTGATACCTCAGCTATGATCTTGTGCCCTCGGCAGGATCTGGTAGATAGTCAGGCTACTCAGCCTTTTTAATTTATAGATGTCTGTACTCAGACATGTTAAACTTCCGCATGTGCTTTGATTGTATGCTATGATTGTTGGGTCATGAGACCCATGTTTGTAATATCTCGCTCCTCGGAGACTAATGCATAAATACTCTGAGTCGTAGAGTCTTGTTGTGATGCCATGTTGTATTGCACATATTGAGCATATTGTGTGTATGATTGAAATGCTTGTGTGTGGGATCCGACAACCTAGTTGTTTATCCTTGGTAGCCTCTCTTATGGGGAAATGTAGTCTTGTGCTTCCATGAGCCATAGTAGTCCGCTACAGCCCGGTTCACCGGAGTCCTGCTAGCCCAGCACTACTGCTCCGGAACACTTGACTGGCCGGCATGTGATTCACTTCGTTCCTGTGTCTGTCCCTTCGGGGAAATGTCACGCAGTGCCATCCGGAGTCCTGTCTAGCCTGCTACAGCCCGGTTCACCGGAGTCCTGTTAGCCCAGTGCTACAGCCCGGATTCACATGCTGCTGACCGACATGCTCGATGTTGATTCATGTATGCCTGTCCCCGTAAGTTAGTGCCACTTTGGGTTCAGGACTAGTCATGTCGACCCGAGTTCTCTGTCATATGGATGCTAGCGACACTATCATATACGTGAGCCAAAAGGCGCAAACGGTCCCGGTCCATGGTAAGGCGACCCCCATGGGAATACCGTGCATGAGGCCGCAAAGTGATATGGGGTGTTACTGGCTAGATTGATGTGACTTGGAATCGGGGTCCTGACAGAAGGAAACTAAAATTCTGAACAAAGATATTTGTGAGGATTTGTGTTGGTCACACTCATCTACGATGAAGTCGGTGAGGCTGGTGTTTGCAACATACTACATGAACTCTTGAAGAATTCCAGCCTCTTCTAGGAACAGGGTGTGCGGCCATTCGCACAGCCATACCTCCACCAACCTCCGATATTAGAAACTAAGGGATATTAAGGCCCCCTTTTAATAGAGAACCTGAACAAAGCATTAACACATACTGAATACATGAACTCCTCAAATTACGGTCATCACCGCGAGTGGGCCTGGTTGTTGTCACTACGGGGTTGTCGGATCATAACACATAGTAGGTGACTATAACTTGCAAGATCGGATCTAGAACATGGATATAATGCTGATAACATAGACAGTTCAGATCTGAAATCATGGCACCCAGGCCCAAAGTGACAAGCATTAAGCATGGAAAAGTCATAACAACATCAATCTAAGAACTTAGTGGATACTAGGGATCAAGCCCTAACAAAACTAACTCGATTACATGATGAATCTAATCTAGCTCTTCACCGACCAGCGAGCCTACGAAGGAATTACTCACTCCTGGTGGGGAGCATCATGGAATTGGCGATGGAGAAGGGTTGATGATGACGAAGAACGAAGATCCACCTCTCTGGAGCCCCAAACGGACTCTAGATCTGCACTCCCGAGGAAGAACAGGCCTTGGCGGCGGCTCTGACTCGTGGATCGCGATAATTCTTTCTCCCTATTTTTTTGGAAATATGTGATTTTATAGTATCAGGGGGGTCATCTACGTGGCCACGAGGTGGGTACAACCCACCCACGCTAGGAGAGGGGGCCGCACCCTGGTGGGTTGTGCCCACCCTGGGGCCCCTCTCCGGTAGGTCTTGGCTCCAGAAATTCTTATATATTATATAAAAATCCTCAAAAAGTTTCATTCCGTTCCGAGAACTTTTATTTCTACCAAAAAGCAACACCATGGTAGTACGGGGTTAGTTTCATTCAAATCATGCAAATTAGAGTCCAAAACAAGAGGAAAAGCGTGAGAAAAAGTAGATACGTTGGAGACGTATCAAACGGATCCAAAGTAGTAGAATAGTAGTACTTGTTCACAAACTTGAAAGAAATCACTCTTGTTTTGATATACATATATACCACTCAAAATATATATTACTTTTCACTCAAAATGTATTTCTCAGGCTGTTTTGATGAGGTGAGGGAGGGATGTGATTGCTCTCAGGATAATAAGGGGTTTTCTGCAAATTGGAGCGGAGAAATGTGCTATTGTTGCAAAAATGCCACAACTTACCCCACAGCCGCTAGATGTAGATCTAATGGTCAGAAATGACGGATGGCAGACAGACTACCATCGCCAACTATGTCTTTTATAGGAGTAGGAGTAGAGAAACTTCTGTAAATTGTAACATTTGGTTCTGCTCCTTGGCACGATCGGTAGATAGAAATAACGATTGGAAACGCTAGGGGGGCTATTTCCGGCAGATAAGCAGGGTACGTAGTAGCTAGGTTGGCGCATCGTCAGTTTGGTCACATGCGGTCCGACATGTTCTAGTGTTTCTAGAAAGATGCCCGTGCGTTTCATAAAGTTGATTGAAAAGGTAAGCACAACTTATAAATTAACGGATGGAGTACTAGTTACAGTGATGCATATAATTAAGCAAAGGGATCGCACAAGTCAGTATTGACTGGAAGGAGAATGCAATAGCACAATTAGAATTAATTCCACGATGATGCGATCGCAGTGGTGGTTACACGAGGCAAGAAGAAAGATGCATCCATCAACCTATGACCTCCTCCTCCTCAACTTAGAGCGTCGGGCCACCAACCGGTGGCTAAGGAGAGGTGGCTTTTGTGGTGAGGTCGAGGTGCTTCTCAGCAAAGGCTTCCAAGGCTTCCAGCTGGTTGAGGAAGGCCAACTTCGTAGCATCCTCACTGGCCTTGTAGATACCTATGTACACGATTTTATCATACACGTGGATGTGTAGGTCGACGAATTCTTGCAGGGCGAGGCACCTCACGGCGAGCGTGACCTCCAGGTGGACATTCTTCGTGGCGTCGGCGGGTAGTCGCAGGGCCACCAGTGCTTGAAAGAGATTCCGGCCATGGAGGCCGATTAGGGTGGCAGGCAATGAGGAGCCCGGGCGCACGGGCTGGAGGAGTACGACGATCTTGTCCGCGAGCTTCTTGAGGACGATGAACTTGTTGGTGGTGGCAACGATCATCTGGTCCAACTGAGAGTCGTAGTTGGCACCGACGGCAGCCATCTGGAACAGTCGCTGGCCGCTCGCGCGCATCGCCACCATGGGTCTCGAGTGAGCACTTTTGCACTTAGTGTAGGTGCTTAGGCAAATTTTTAGGTGCGTATGATGTGGTAGATGCATTGGAATGGAGGGGGGCCTTTATATGAGTGCAAACCGCGTTGCATTCACATCATGCAGCCTCTTTTCCCAGTCCTCCTCCCATTACTTCCCTCATGCCTTCACGATGCTAATTGAAGGAGGATGCATCATTGGTCGTTCAAAATTTCAAGAACCGCTACCCCCTCCCTCGTCTGCATTAAAGCCATATCGGGAACTGCGCCGCCCGTTGTCAAATCGAATAGTACTGCCCCACCCATTGCACGCCCGGCTGAACATGCCTCCTCGACTCCATCAAACCCCTTTGTTAAACCCACATGCAAACCGAGAAACCTACTCCGGCCACACAGCCTTTCATGAGTGGGCCAGAATTCAAAAGCAACGCCGACCGAGCTCCTCCCGTCCACCCTCAGTTTAAACGAGGCTAGACGCCGGCCAAGCTCCTACCGTCCGCACTCTATTTAAACGAGGCCAGACAGACAGTGGCAAAGAATCGCACCGCTCCGCCGCTCCCACATCTCCTGCTTTACCATTTTTCCACTCTTCCAATGGCTTCCGAGGAGCCATTCTCCGGCATACTACCCGGCTGGGTGGCCCGCAGAGCCCTCCGGATATGGACGAGGCCGCTCGGTGCTTCACCAACCTCGCATGGCCCGACGAAGCCAGTTGCGGCCCCAAGCTGGCGCATGGTTCAGCAACTCGCCGCTCCAGTTCAGCTCGATGAGGAGTGGCGAGTTGCTCCATGCCGGCACGGCGGTGAGCACGCCGGTACGGGCGTCGTCGCTGCCGCGTCGTACTGTGCCACCAGTGTCTACGGTGGCCACGGCTCCCGTGTCTATGGGCATGCCTCCCGTGCCTGCGGCAGCGCCATGCAGGCAGAGACAGAAGACGGGTGCGTGGAGAGTGACGGGTTGGTGGCCAGCTTCTCCGTGTCCGCCGCCATCATCGAGGAGAAGTAGAACACGGGAGGCCCCCACCACTTAGGTGCCATGAAGGCCACCGCCGACGGGATGACTGCCCATTCAGGTGGTTTCTTTGCTGCTTCGAATCTTCCGAGGACCTTCATCGACCCCGCATGTGTCTGCCGGGCATGAGGAAGACAAAGGGATCCGTGGGCGGCCATTTAGATTAGGTACTCCCTCTCCGGCTGGAGGGAAATATTTGTTCTAAGAATGGATAAATTGGATGTATCTATAACTAAAATAAGTCTAGATACATCCATTTCTAGGACAAGTATTTCCGGACGGAGGGAGTATTAATTATACCAAGAGATTCGGATTAACACCGCTTAATTCATGTAAATGTAATGAAATCCATCATGTTTATATGAAGATCCGGCTTTTTATACAAAATCCTTCGTGCTTATATGAAATCAGTCCGTGTTTGCACGAATTTCATCTGGTTGGTTAGAGTTGTAAAAATGTATACCACTGGCGTTTGATGTCGTTACCGGTGTTCTGGGACCGGGGGTACCCAGACTTGCCTGCATGCAGCCCGTGAGCGTGGCTTCACCAATGGCCTGGTACGGCCTAGCTTCAGCAGCGACCACCCAAGACCCTCGCGAGGGGCCAAGCCTCGCGAAGCGGACGACACCAAGACCTCCCGGGGGTGGCCTCACTAGGACGTCTCCCAAGGAGCGGAGATATCTATGCAAGGGGCATCAAGCGAGGTTCATGTGACGTTAGCCATGACAACCAAGGCCAGGCGGGCGATAGCGGGCGCAGTGTACCAGTTTCATCTTTGGTGCTATGGAGGCAAGCTTAGGCGTGGGGTCCCAAGGCATCAGGCAAAGGCTTCCATATCAGTGCAACAAGACCAAGACCGCCAGGATGGCAAGATGGAGGTCATCGCGGAGCCCACATCAGTATCACCACGAGAGCCTTTGGCAAGCGAAGACCACCTTTTGTCAGCATATAGCTTGTACTAGTTGTCCCCCTTCAAACTTGGCCGTTGTGGGATCCCTTCCCTCCTAACATTTGGGAAGAGGACCAAGGCCACTATAAATAAGACCTAGCCATCACCGTAGCAGGAGGAGAGAGATCATTCGGATCATCCTCGCACACATCAGCTCATCGAGCGCAAGAACACCTCACCCCCTGAGGTTGTTTATCCACTGTACTAGTTCATCCTAAGCCCCTTGAGGCAATCCACCACACATTAGTGTAGGGTATTACACCGCAAGGTGTCCCGGATCAGTATAAACCCACGTGCCTCTTGTAATTTGGCTCCGTCTAGCTAGGCCATGGGATCGTTGAGAGAGCAATCTAGGAAGAGAGTGTTCTTTGTGCGCACCCCAGAGTTCGAACCTCACAAGGGTTTGCTGGAACCTGTAAACCGACATTTGGCGTGCCAGGTAGGGGTGCGCAGGAGCTCCGCCTCTCCGCTCGTTCCGCCCCACCGCCCACTTTGTCTCTCCGTTCGGCCCTCATGGCAGGTTCCACCCCACCGGCTAGATCGACGGGCGCGCACGGATGCGCCATGGGCCTCCGGGCCTTCACCCCCGCCATACGATAGGTGAAGTGGCCGCACAAGGTCAAGGCGGATATGCCGCCTCGCTGTGATGGCGCAGCGGATCTAGTCACCTTCCTGCTGGTGTACGAGGAGGCCGCTTGGGAAGCCAAAGTAAATGACAGGGTCATGGCCAACTGGTTCCCCATGGCCCTGGCTCAGCCTACCAGGATCCTCGGTGGCCTCCTGGGAAGAGTTGACCAGTCTCTTCGTCGCGCGCTTCGGAGCACCAGGGCCCCTTGCCGTTGCAACCATCCTCGGCGGCTCGCAAGCACCGCCCTCAGATCGCCATGTCAAGCAGTTCTTCCGCCAAATGGGCGCCGCCTCTGTGGAACAGGGACCTCCCCGGGATGGGTGGCGCCCAAGGCCGACCTCACCTTCGAATCAGGGGACCATCCGGCGACAACCGCTGGCTCGGGCGCGCTCCCGATGCTTTTCACACCCACCATCTGCAATGTGGCGGTAACCAAGGCCCTCATAGACGACGGGGCTGGCCTCAACATGCTCTCCATGGAAGCTTTAGGCTTTCTCCATGTCCCACACGGCCGGCTCCTTCACACCAAGCCCTTCTCTGTAGGAGTCAAAAAAATGAAACACGACACTGAGGTAACCACGAAGGAATTGGACATTTTGCAGACTGAAATTTGTGCTATCTGAATCTGGCCAATCCTATTTTCTGAAGAGATTATAGTTCAAATGGTAAGTTCTATTGATGCGTGTCCATGATGTATAAGCTTTATTTGTCCAGTGTGTGTAATTTGCTATTTGTGTACACTTTATTATCACTAGTGTGGAACTATAATGCCCAGTGAGTATATTCGGCTGTAATTTCTTTATTGTATAGTGTAGGATTATTCTACGTTTCTATGCGTTAGTCTTTTTATTGTATAGTGTATGTTTTTTAGAGGCGGTAGTATAGAGTAGGATAATTCCTGAGTACTATATATCGTTGAAATGGGGGCCAACACGCCCAAACATTTCCTGGACGCCATACAAACGAACAAACATGTGTGGTCAACGCGGGCCTTAATTGGGGTGGTCAAAATAATATTAAGTGGATAATGACATGGCCCACCGTAACAATGGCTCTTAGTAGGCCAAAAGCTCGATAGGGCCATATAAATGGAAATGGCCCGCGGGCCTCTAGCAGGCCGAAATACATGTCAATTTTGTCTCGGCCCTTTTACTTTACGGACCAGTAAGAGGCCGAAAGTGCTATGTGCCAGAGGAGGCCCAATTTGCAAACTAGACTTTTAATAGGTCGAAAGTTGCATTGGGCTGAAATGATGCCCTGCGAAACGTGGGCCCTTAGGACCTAAAGTCAAAGGCCCACCTATTGTGCGAGCCGTTAACAGGCCGAGAGACAAAATGGGCTAGGAATTGGCCCATTTACCGAATTTGCCGAGGACATGCCTAAGGTAACAGCGGGCTAGAATTGGCCCAACTGCATAATGGGCCGAGAAAAGGCTGGAAGACATTCCGAGACGTTAACGGGATGGAACTGACTATGGGCTGCTAACAGACCGAAAGAAGCTCAGGCCGTCATTGGGCCCAAAGACCTAGCGGGCCGTTAATGGGCTTAAACTGACGATGGGCTGGAAATTGTCAAATGTAAAATGGGCCTTTGATGGGCTGATTCTGTGTAACTTGTATGGGTCATGCTTGTAAATGCGCCTGACTCAAGTAGGCCGCCAATGGGCCGGCCCGCTTATTTTGACAGGCCCGGCCTTTTAACCTGAATGGGCCACTGTTGGGCCAAGACACGTGTCGATGTATCATAGGAGCATTTCGTCCATTCACTGGATGACAACAGTCTGGGCGCTGGGCCGACACGTGGATCTGCCGGCCAATGAGAATTTTACGTGTGTAAAATTCCCTTTGGTCCGCGCTGTTAACGGGATATCGGATCAAAACCGGAACCCGATAGCTTAACAGCGACCCGTTACGGTGGATGCCACGTGTCGGTCACCCTTGACGAAAGCACTTCTATGACGCGTGATTTATCGTCATGGAAGTGGACACTTCCGTGATGTAATTTTGGTAATGCCATGGAACACTTTTACGACAGCACAGGTATGACTATCTTGATTCTGTCATAAAATCGTCATGGATGTACATGCACGACATAAAACGTGACCTACAGTGAAAAACATGTATCATCACAGAAGTGTATATTTTTGTAGTTTGAGGAACCGAAGAGGGCCCTCCTCCATCTCATCATGTATACTTTGTCCTACGGGGGCGATTACATCAGCCACTATTGGACCCCCTTCATCACATCATCCGCCGCTCTCACCCGACACTACAGGCGCTGGTAATTGCGTAGTTGGGGTGGTGGTGTTTGTACCCGCTTCTTGATTTGTGTTTATTGTTGTGCTATCGACTGGCTCTGGATGAAGAAGATTCTTCAGCCATAGTAGCACCCAACCCTTGCAGTTTCCAATTCGTGGCGGGGTCTCATCGTCCTCTCCCCCTAGCCGTACTGGAGGAGGCAAATCATCGTGCCCCGATTTCACACTCCACAAGGTAACCCTGAAGTGCCCACCGGGCATCGGCTGGCCGTGGAACATGAGTTCCAAGGGCTTTGTTATCATCGCCTTTCCCATGACCACCCTCTGGCCTTTGATTAAGTAGAGTATGGTGCACGGGGTTTCGTCGGCCTGCAAACACATGTCTGTGGCGTAAAACATCTGAAAGGCAACAAAAATGGAATATTCTAGATATATGTTGGTGCGAGATGTAATTACCGTGAGGGCGTCGAGCTCAGCCAAAGACGAAGGCCCGCCTAGCACGCCAGAGACTAAGGACGGGCTGCTATGAGCGGGTGCCGGTGCCGGTGCGTGTGCGGGAGCAGGCACGGTTGTGTGAGCAGGTGATGGTGTGGTGTTGTTGTTCACCGAGTTGCTCCCGACAAAACTGGGCATGGGGAAATCATCTTCCATCTTGTCTGGATTTTCCTCCATCTAGTTGATGATAGTCGGGATCAAGTTAGTAGCGAAATCATTTCTGCAGGCATCTACAGCTTCCTAGACTACCTGCTGTAGCAACTGATTTTTCTCCTAGGCTGCTTTTTCGCGTCCTCAACTGCTTTTTTCTTGAACACAAGCTTCACGTTCTCGTCGATGTCCACCTGACTAAACTTCTTTTTATCCTTCTTGGCCTCTGGGAACTCATTGTAAAAGACCTTCCACATGGCCCCGTCTCTGGCGCCGTGCACACGTCCATATTATGGCCACTGGCCTGAAGGGAGTAACTTAAGTTCATTCAAGCCCCAGTTGCGAGGGATGTCCCACTTGGGCCTCATCGACGAAGTAGGGCTTTCGGCTGCAAGCTGGGGAACTTGAATCTCTTGTGCAACTTTGTCAGGAGCAACTGCCTCAAATGTTCTTTACTCTTTAAGTCATAATCGTTGATGCTCGCGCATTCCCATAGGATGCATCCTACTTTGTTCCCATAGCACTTGTGAGGTTCTTCCGGCTTTAATGGCTCAAACTTGGCAGGGGGCATCTTTGTGATCACCAGTCGTCTGATGCCGAGTTTGTTAGATTTTCATATACCCTGCTTCTTCTGCATCTTCTTTTCGGTAGTGGCTTCGGTGCCGGTACCTTCCCCGCCGATACCTTCCCCGCCGGTATCTTCCCCGCTGGTTTCGGCGCCGCCATCGGTGCCGGTGACGTCGGTGTCGATGTTAGTGTCAGTACCATCATCGAGGACGCCCTGCAAACCTTGACTGTCCTTAGAAGACAAAACGTTGAGCTACTTTTGTTCACCCTCATAATCCATCTCATCTGCATCTCGGTCGGAAGGCCCAGTTTCTTCGTTGTTCGACATGTTTCCTATGACTAGGTCTCCTCTTTTCATTCTAAAACTATAATAAAATGAGAAATGACATAAAAAAGGTCTATGGTTTGCGGGAATGCCGTTTCCCATCAAATCCCGGCACTCGATATGCCTACTTTCTAGCACAAGTCATGCCAAAATTCATGGGAAATTTCATCATGACCATTGCTAAAAAGCGGACATATCGAGCGCCTGAAATTCACTGGAACAGAAATGAATCAACATTTCGGTGAAACATAGGCCACTCAGATCATTTGCCCTGCACATAATCAAGATTTTTCGAATATGACATGTCCAAAACATCACATGTCCAAATATGACATGTCCACATTTTTATTCACAGTATTTGAAACTAAATTCGGCCTACCTAAATTTGAAACTAAAACAAATTTCTTTTACTAGGGTTCATACTAATTCTGGTTTTTAAATAGCAACAATTGCTTAAACTAAAAAAATTAAATAGCAACAGTTGCTTCAACTAATTTGTCCTAGGGTTCACACTAGTTCTAATTAACTAACTAGCACTATAAAATTTAAATAGCAACAATTACTTAAACTAAAAAATGCAAGAAACCTGTATAATCAATTCTGTTTTTTCTTTTAACTACACCTAACCCTAAATTTTTGTCCTAATTTTAAACCTATATAAATTTCTGTCCGAGTTCCAAAATCTAGCTATATTTATGTCCTAATTTGATAACCTAATTAACCTACTTCCTTAACTAAATAGATAACCTAATTAACATACTGCCCTAACTAAAACCTAAGTAAATTAACTGTAGAACCCTAGCTAGAACTCTCATGGCCGAGAGAGAGGAGTGGTTGGGGGGATTACAAAGGGTGCATGGTGAGGAGGCAGGCCTGACGACAGCCGAGGTTGGGAGGGGAGGAAGCAGAGGAGGGAGGCGTGGCGCGTCTGGGTCGGGGCCGGGGCCGGGGCCGGGCGACGGCGATGGAGGCATGCAACATCGTGGTCGGTGCCGTGGCCGAGGTAGGAGGCACGCGATGTTGGGGTCGGCGCTCGGGCTCCAGTAAGGGCGAGGGAGGCATGCGACATCAGGGTCGGCGCTCGTGCTCCAGCGAGGGCCAGGGCAGGGGCGACGTGGAGGAGAAGAGAGTGGGAGAATTGGGGGAGGAAGGAGAGGAGGGAAGCCCATGCGGGGGGTTATGTGAAAATAGTAGTAGCGCTTTTCTTGGAAACGCGCTATTGCTAAGTTAGCTATAGCGCGTTTTCAAGAAAAGCGCTACCATTATATGGTGTAGCTATAGCGCGTTTCTGGAACAGCGATACTGCTACATAACATAGCTATAGCACTTTTACTCAACCAGCGCTCCTGCTATTGTTTTCATTTTTATTTTCCTTTTCTTTTCCTCTTTGTTTCTTCTATTTTCTTTTCCTTTTCTTTTCTTTTCCTTTTTTTCTTCTTTTTCTTCTTTTCTTTTCTTTTTCTTTTCTTTTGTTCCTTTTATTTTCTTTCAGGTAATATTTTCTTCTTTTCCTTTTCTTTTCTTTTCCCTTTTTTCCCGAGAGCCGGAACATAGGGAAGGTGATACAATGTATATAACTAAGGCGATATATATTGTATCATTTGACCCATAATGGTTAAGTGTGCTATAGAAAATAGGAACATATATATAACATCATGTGACCCATAACGGTTAAGTGTGCATACAAAATAGGAACATATATATTCCATCATTTGATAGATAACGGTTTCTCAGCGTCGACGTTTTCATTTTTGAGTGAGCTTCTTTCCCTTCTTGTTCGTTGACGAATAATTGAGCCCCCCATTGTGACTTTTCCTTTTCCACTGAGTATGATCTTTCTTAGGTAATGTAGTATTGATTCTTCTTTTGACGTATACTTCATCGTCATCGTCATCTTCGCTCATCGGGTTCCGTATTGGTCGTTGTCTTCCTCGATGGTGAATCCATCCATTCCAATGATGTTCCTTTTGCCTCTCCTCATGACAATATGGCTGGGATTGCTCGGGCTGATTACGAAGAAGCATTGTGTCACGTGCTTAGCGTGTACCCATGGCTTGTTTTTTTGCGATGGCGTTCACGGTAGCGCTCTTGGCGTCGGGTATAGTCATGGTTGTGAAATACCGGTTTTCTCTTTCGACATTCTTAGCCCATCTGACACGGAACATCGTCGCGTTGTGTAGTCCAAAGTAGTCAAGCTCCGAGATCTCCCCGACCCTTCCATAAAATCTCTCAGTTGCGTCGTTGTCACTACCGGTCATGCATTCTATCGTCACCCCTAAGTTCTGATCATCAATGTCCATATCTTTGGCCTCCATGTAGAACGTGTATCCATTGATATCGTATGCCTAATAGGTGATGAGGTTGGGCGAGGGGCCATGTGCTAAGGCGTATATGAGCAATCAATCCTTAGAGCCCTCTTACGCGGGATTGGCAAGAATATGCTCTTTGAACCAATTAAGGAAAGTGGAGTTGTGCTCTCTAGTAACTTCGACGTCCGACCTACATACCCCCCGGTCACGATACTTCTTTGCGATAGTTTCTTTGTGCAGTGCCGCGAAATGATTTATCTGGTCTAGGTGTCGTAGCCTACCAAGTTTGCTCTGGTCTTTGTGCAGATAGCCTTGGACTATGCTCCATCCGGACGGGACATGTTATGAACGAATCCTTTGATGATCCCATTAATCCTCTCAAACTGCATCATGTTGTGCAGGAATGACGGCCCCAGGTCTATTATGTCGTCCACAATACGGACACACAGATGCACCATGACATCAAAGAACGTGGGTGGGAAGTACATCTAAAGCTCATTTAGTATCACAAAGATCTCTTCATGTAGCCTTCGGAGCTGCTTCACACTGATCGACTTTGTCTCCGCCTCTGTCTCTGTCTCTGTCTCCTCTGGCCTTTTTTCCATTGTTCTCCTGCGCCTCTATCTCCGTCTCTGTCTCCTCTAACTTTTTACGGGGTGACATGTGCAGATCTTCCCTGATTTTCAAATCTTGCAAGTCTTTTCTTGCCTTCGGCCCATCCTTGGTCCTATCCGGCATGTTCATCAATGTTGCAAGCAAGCTCTCAAGGAAATTGTTACAGATATGCATTTGATCAAGGCAATGAGGCATGTTGAGTTTGTGCTAGTACTCCAAGCACTACTAGGGAAAACCTTATACACAGAAGTTTATCAGCAGCGCGGTCTAAAATGAGGTGCTACTACTAATTAGTAGTAGCGAGGGGTATAAAACCCATGCTACAACTAAGTTGATAGTAGTAGCGAGGGTAATAAACCCGTGCTACTACTAAGTGGTCTGCACCATGCCCCCTAGGAAAAACCATAGTAGTAGCGAGGGGTATAAAACCCGCGCTACCACTAAGTTGATAGTAGGAGCGAGGGATATAAACCTGCGCTGCTACTAAGTGGCCTCCACTTTTGCACCATCCACCCCGGCCCCATCCACTCCCACCCCATCACTCTCTCTCTCATCCCTAAAAAACTCTCTCATGACGGCTCCTCTCCCCACGATCTCCTCGCCGCCGCCACCCCATCCCCCGCCCTGCATCTCTCTTTCTCTCTCTCGACAGCACTCGAGCAAATCTCCGATGATGGGCCTCCTCTACTTCGGCGGCAGTGGAGGATTCCGGCACACGCGGCGAGGCATCCGTCCATCCATGACGGCCTAATGGGTGGAGCGAGGTGGCATGGCATCCACGGCCTTCACCCCCAGCGGTGGCGTGCGTCCAGGAGTCGGGGGCTCTAACATGAGGCGCGGCGCCGCTCTCCTCTGCACGGCGGCACTGGCCTCCCGCCGGTGGCAGTTACGGATTTTCTCGCGGCAGATCTGAGGTTAGCGGGTCTCCAATGCCGCGGGTGGTGGTCGCAGATGCCGACGCAAGGGATGGTGCGGGCTGTGCGTGGTAGTGGGGGATGCCGACGTGCTGCGCTCTGGTTTGTTTTCTCGTTGATGCGGATCTTGCTGCACGGACTGCCCAGCCCAGGCGTTGGCGAAGTCTCATGTCATGGTAGCCATTACTTCTGCTGATGCGTGTGCGGCCAGGTATTGTCACTAGTTTCTGATGATAGCATTTGTAGCGTACAGACATTAAAACCATGACGATTCACCACTACTTCTGCCTCCCATTTTAGTGTCAATTGATGTTGGTCCATGATAGTAGTCCTGGGATAGTAATTGATTTGGGATTTTGGATTTGATTCACTATTGGATTCATGCTACTTTTTCAGTTGTGTAAAAACAGAGCAAATTATCACCAACTGACATGGCAATTTTACAATCTTTTTATAGCTATCATCTTTTTTTAGTAAAACTAGGCCAATGCCCATGCGTTGCAACGGGAAGAAGAAATGTTATATGAGTGATACAACATCATCATGTACTTTATTTGGCTATCAAGAATTAACTCAGCAAAATACTTTATTTGGCTCTATAAAACATCATCATGTACACTACACATATCTATTTAAATAAAAATATTTTTTCATATCTACCTCCTAATACATTGCTCTTACAAGGTCAAAAACCTAATGCTTTTCCAAAATATATCTACTTATCTGAAAAAACATTCTGGAATTCCTTCTACATATTTGAGTCAAAAACTGAAACTGCCATAATTATCCAATTAAGTGCAAATGGAAGTCGACGAATTCATAAGCAATACATTCCCGATTAAATTCAACTCACATGTGCCGGA
Organism: Triticum urartu; assembly: GCF_003073215.2. Taxonomy (NCBI): domain Eukaryota; kingdom Viridiplantae; phylum Streptophyta; class Magnoliopsida; order Poales; family Poaceae; genus Triticum; species Triticum urartu. Next base: position 531,830,549 of record NC_053025.1, on the reverse strand, counting down.
ATCCTCCACTTCTGAGTCACAACTTAGAATAGAGAGTAATGCAAGAGATAGGAACCCATGTGTGTAGCGATTTAACAAGAAATTTAAAGTCAAAATCATCAGGATCAATAGCTTACCTATCCACCCTGTTATGGTCCATGCTGTCCTTGTAGCAATAAGTGTACGAAAGAAAAATAAGAGTTCTGCTTGGCTGCACCTTGTGCTCACGTCCAAACTTTAGGTTCAGCAAATAAAAGCGAAAAAAGAATTTAGCTCATGCAAGTGTCACCACACAAATAGACTAATGACTGATATGCTATTTTAACCAATGTCAGGCATTTCGTCAAGCATGTAGTGCACAGTGAGATATAGGAGGCACACATCGTCTCAGAGACGACTTCTCCCTCGGACAAGCCTAGGTCTAGCATCTCAACAACCAAGCGATTCATATTGGTATTGTGTCCCTAGGAGCATTTGTCAGGATGCTATCTATACCCAACGAACTGTCGATTTCTTCAGTTAAATTGCCAATACCTTCAGTTAATGCTTGAGTAATCCACAGCAACTCTTCGTTGACGGTTGAAGCGTGGAAAGCTGCAAGTCGAGGTGGTACTAACAACAAGCGAGACCTTCAGCCACAACAATCAAGCAAGTGCTAGATCACAGGCTACACTAAGCAAGTAAATAACGTGCTTCACACACACTGCCTAGTACAAAGCAAAAACTAAAGGAGAATAGAAGATAACTACATGACCTTCGCTTCGCATTATGTGGTAGTCGTCGTGCTTGCAGGGGAGGAGGCCAGATGAGGCAAGCCTGGCCTAGCCGCTGACGACGGCCAAGGGTGCTCGATTCAGCTCGTGGATGATGTATCGTCTCTCGACGGTGAAGTCAGCAAAAGACCGACTAGCATGGTTCATGTCCCTGTAAGTAGCAGTGCTCTCTTCCTATAATTGCTAGAATGTAGATTGTATATATGTTCTGATCAATGCAAATGCTGAGCCATGTTCCACTTTTACTGCTCTACGTTATATTTTTACTACCTGAAGGGTTAAGTACAGCAGTTTTGGGTTTCTACAGTTACAAGGGCTTCAGAGTTCCACCTTTTTTTTATTATCTAATTATGAAATGACAAGCATGCTCTGAAGTTTAGAGGGGTTGTGATTGCTAGTTCCTGCTAGGTAATCATAAGAATGCTTGGGTTATTACTCAAGGATGCCGGACACTATTTCCGGGAAAATATGTTAAATGCAGAATTATCGATCTTCCTTAGTGGATACCCATGGTTCGATCATGTGTCGGTTCCTATCAATGCAAGTGTTGAGCTACGTTCCATTTTTACTATTCTGTGTGATAGTTCTTGCACTTTACTACGTTCCCTCTTAAGGTGGGCCACCTTTCACACTAATAATGAGTTTGTTGCGCATTAATCTAGAAAATAGAAGTTCAGAACCTGCACCTCTAACTCTATGTCAATGATCAACAAGCTCATTCTTTCGAGATTTTCCTTCACTTGCATGTGTTCCCTTGAAGATCAGTATTATGTCTTAGATTCTGTTGCTTACTCATTTTGCTCATGCAGAATGTCCCTAAAACAAACGGAGACATTCCTTCCTTTGACGAAGCCTTTTCAGATCACCGGAGACTTCTCGACAAGTTGGTGCTGTATGGCCTGGTCATCTAGTTCCTCAACCCCAAAGGTCTATTATTTATTTCTGTCATGGTGTCTCTGCATACTCGTTGCTTGCTTCTGCTTACCATGTGGAGGTGCAGATGGGGATTACTGACTTGTTTGTGTCTTGTTTTCTGTCGATGCAGTGCAAGCGTCCATCGCCGCAAACACATGGGTGGTCAATGGGACTCCCCAGACCAAGAGTATCGATCCATCTCACTTCTCTATCATTTGGCCATGATGATGATGATGCAAGTTGTAACATTCTTAGATTGGATTTATGGATGCATCGCTTTAATGCAACAGCTAACCCTCATTCGCATCCATTCAAGCGAGATCCACTGGTTGTTATTCCTTAATTATCCTAGTCAATCTGAACAAGTTTATAACATCTCTCTATGCACCCGATTAGTCTTGTATCCCTGAAGCCATGCACTTTGGTGTTATAGTTCACAGCAAGTGGTCTGATGGGCCATTGTTTGTCCTTGTTGGTCTGCTTTTGTTTTGGAAAATCATCCTATAAGATTTGTGCTATCCTATCGAGCAATTGATCTGATGGGTTGTGAGCTTTTTAGCTGTCTAGCATCACCCTATGGCAGATAATCATTTCTATTATGTGTTAATGCTTTCCTTTTAAACTACTTCAAAAAACCAAAGAAATTGGATTCTTTTAGCCGTATTATCCTTTGAACATCTATATGAAATGATCTATGTTTAGGTATATTTAGTTTTGAATAAAACTAAAGGCAATTAATGTGAAAATTAGATATGTCCTATTACCTGGCAATATATAGTTCATCTAGGCTTGTTTGGCAATATATATTATCTAGACATTAATTTCATTTGTTTGTAGCTATTACATACGTGATCTCTTGTTAATAGAAATCACTCACTTTTTTGTTTTCGTATATTTATTCCCGTAGCTACTGTACATCACAACATGCAAGGAAATATACGTCTGCTGAAATTTAATTTTATTTGTTCTTTGCTCTTTACAGAAATCTTGGATTCATAAATGGGCGAAGCACATATGGGAGAAGAAGATGATTGCAAGGATGGAGAGGGAGCAAATCATTTGGAGGGATAGAATGCCACTGTTTGGTGCTTTTATGCATTTTTTGCTTTCAACTATGTTTGCACTAGCTGGGAATAAGTGAATAGGCAATAAGTGTAGATGTATGGATATGCTCTAATGCTCCTGGTTTACTATAAATCTTCGATTTGGAATGATGTGTAATGCTGCTGGTTTATTACAAATCTGGGCTTGTTTTAGTTGTTAGAATTGTATGCATAAAATGGAATTGATGGATTTTTTTTAATTCCTAATTAGTTAGTAGTAGCGTGGGGGTGAAATGGAGCGCCACTAGTATTCAGGATACTGGTAGCGTGTGGTACTATAGACGCGCTACTACTATTTCGTTAGTAGTAGCGCGGGTGACATCCACGCTACTAGTAAAATGTTACTAGTAGCGCCGGTTTACCCCGCGCTACTACTAACTATTAGTTATAGCGCGATACTAGTAGCGCAGGTACCCGCGCTGCTAGTAGCCATTTTACCCGCGCTGCTAGTAGCCTTTTTCCTAGTAGTGAAGTCCCAGAAAATAGACCTCGTCTTGCATACCTTCAGCAGCGGCTCCGGCGCCTTTTTCATCGTCTTTCTCGACGCGGCGCACTGTTCCCAGGTTTTCAACAGCTCATCGATTTCGGTGCCGCTCTGCTTACATGGAGGTCCTCGATGCTCAGCCTCACCATTGAATAGATCTCCATGGTTTCTCCAAGGGTCATCCTTCTCGAGCCATCTTCCACTAGTGCAGAACCGGGCATTATCACCGGTTTGAAAGGCCCTTTAGTGCCGGTTCTGTAATAGGCACTAAAGGGTGGGGATTAAGGTCCCCTCCCCTTTAGTACCGGTTCAACCCGAACCGCCACTAAAGGGCCACCACGTGGCACGAGCCAGCGCCGGGGGCGTGGAGACCTTTAGCGCCGGTTTGTAACACCAACCGATACTAAAAGGTTTGGGTCTTTTGGTTTTATTATTTATTTTTCCTTTAATTTTGTGTTTTCCATTTAATTTAGAGATTTTTTTGCATTATAAACAGTTATTAAATCACTAGGTGAAAGAACCGCTGATTAGTTTTAAGTGGATGGATCCTAAGTGATCAAGTAATATGGATTATCCATATTACTTGATCACTTAGCTAGGATCCATCCAGTTGAAACTAATCTGCGGTTCTTTCATAAATGATATAATAACTCATCATCATCATATTAATATAAAAACTCTTGCATCATATCATCACCAACAACACTAGCTAATAATCATCATAGTCATTACCACTATTTAATCACCATAGTCATTACCGCTATCTAATCACCACCAACACTAGCTTAAAGAAGAAACATTAACTTGTACCAGAAGCAAAGATATCATCGAGTTAACATGGTCACGACATTATAAGTGTTCATAAGACCACAAAAGCAAATCACTTAGAGATTAAGTTCAGGACGAAGAACGCGGACCCGAGAGGACAAGTACTAAGAGCATGAACTAGCTAATCACTCCTGCTACTCTCTCTCTCTCAGGTAAAATAGCATAGAACATGTGTAGATCTCCTGATTCATCATATTGGAGCATGCAGATGAACCTGTCTCCTAATCGTGGGCTGCGCTTCTGATTGTTGCCCTCTAGTACTTATCTGCGATCCTTCATAATTTTGCTCCAGTCTTTCACTATTAAGCATTCCTCGGTTTCAGAAATCCTGAATGCACTCACGTGCACTGTAGGATGTCTTGGTCGTAAGCTAACCATTGACATGTGACCTTTAGTCTCGATCCTCTGAGGCACAACTATCATCGAGAGTCCCTGCTGAAGAACATCGTATAGTAATATTACTTATCAATGAAGTTTAGCTTAAAAAATAATTTATGCAAAAGATGCACTGAGGATAAATAGTAAAAATCTTACCCTCTTTCCTAAATAGATGTGACCGTAGTTCAATACGAACACTATTGGTCGCACATTTTGAGTACTAAGATTTTCAAGTCCAGCAAAATAATTTCTCTTGAAAGCATCAAGATTCTCAAGCCATGAAACATAATGACTTATCTCCTCGCAGTTTAGTTCAGCCCCGGGACAGTGGACGGTCCTGTCTATCATGCGCCGAACATGTTTGCTTGAATGGAATAAGTTGTGAATAGAAATTAGTTGTCATCTATTTTTGAATAAACAATATCAAAGACATAAATATGGTTGAGAAACTCACATAATGGTAGAACTGGAGGCGTCTGCACATCGTCCCAGATATCGATATTTCCTTCAATATCATCTTCCGAACGAATATCAACTGTGATAACCATATCAGGCTCAAATGCATAAGCCTTGCATAATGCTTGCCAAGTTTTGCATTCAAAATAGGTGCAGGTGTCTACATTGTATAATTTTGCATAGAAAGTATAACCATGCTCGGTCTTCAAGTAAACTCTCTTTACCTCCATAGTTTTCATATGACTGAAACCAATCTTATCCAAGAAAAAAATTCTTGCATGGCAGGGGATACACTCTTAGAATAGTAAATTATAAGTTGAAGCAAATGAGGCATAAGTGATGCTTAATTACGAAAAAAGACTTGTCGTTGTGACTTACTGTATCCACTTCGAAAGTCTCATCCAGCTTGATGTTGAAGCACCTACCATCAACTTGGAAATTTCTTTCGCATACGACGCGCTCGTCTTCGCACTATTCGCACATACCGAAATTCTTTTCATCGTCAGACATTTTCTATGTTCAAAGTTGAAACATTAATTGATAAACACTTACTAGTTCTATTAATTCAACTAATTCAAGTAGTTCTACTAATTCAAGTAAAGATAAACTAGTTCTATTAATTTTCATACTAAAAATAAACTAGTTCTATAGTAAAATTTTAATTAGATCATCAAATCTCATATACCTAAATTTAATATATGTAATTCATCTAACATTAATATATCTAATTCATGTAGAACTAAAAGTATAAAAAACTAACTCATCTAACATTAATATCTAGCTAATTCATCTAACATTTGACATTAATATCTAAATTTCTATCTAATTCATCTAACATTTGACATTAATATCTAACATTTATATATATTTATAATCATCTAAAAATTGACATTAATCTAACATTTATATTAACTAAAAGTATAAAAACTAAAAAATAGAAAACAGAAAATAATTAAGGAAAATATGTCTCTATGTGTGTACTGTGTGTGTGAGGGCCGCCATGGCACGGCAGGGGGCGGTCTTACAGCGGGGCGGCGGTCGATGATGCGAGGTGACGGGGGGTGGCGACGGGGACGGACCGGGCGACGACATATGGGGACGGGCCGGGGGCGGCGCGCGTGCGATCGACGACGTGGACGGGCACGCGAGGAGACGGGGGCAGGGACGGGCACGCGCAACGGGGGCGGCGACGGGGACGGGGACTGGGACGGCGACAACGACGAGGACGGGGACGTGCACGGGCGTGATGGGGGCCGCGACAGGGACGGGCGCGGCGGCGATGGGGACAGGCACGACGACGGGGTGGCGACAGGGACGGGCGCGACGATGAAGCAGATGAAGAAGAAACTAACTGAAATTTTCGTAAGTGTTGCTTATATAGGAGGGGCCTTTAATATCGGTTGGAGCCACCAGCCGGTACTAAAGGTCAAATTTGGCCAAGCCAAGTGGTGGGAAGCGACCCCCTTTAGTACCTGGTCGTGGCTGTAACCGGTACTAAAGACCCCCCCTTTAGTACCGGTTGGAGCGATGACCCGGTACTAAAGGGGTGCGCTGGCGCAGGTGCAGTGTGGCAAGTTTAGTCACACCTCGCTAGCCGATGGGCGTCCACACTGGTTTATAAGCCCCAGCATGGTAGCTCTCTCGAGCTCCTCTCTATTGCAGGCTTCTGGGCCTAACTTTGCCATGCTGCCCTGTGGGCCCGCTGGGCCTTACGGGCCTTCATCCTAGCCCAAGGCCAAGGAGGCCACTGGGAAGCGCGCAAAGTTGTTTTGTTATGTAGTTTTTTTTCTTTTCAGCTTTATTTATTTCTGAGTTGTTTTTTGCTGTATTTAGATTTTCTTTGTGAATATTTTTGCTTTAGGTACAAAAAATTACAAGCTTTCTATTAGTGCCAGTAGTTTTATAATTTGAATAGTTTAAATTTGAATTATTTGAAATTTGTGTGAATCACTAGTTTGTGAATAACTTTACTTTAAAAATAGATGTTTAATATTAGTGTGTTTTATCATTATATTCAAATTGGTAATACGTACTGCTTTTCAATTTCAGGGTCATTTAGCTCAAAACAAATCAGTAAATGCATGAAAATAGCAAATGATGTCAGAAACGGTTGAAAGTTGATGACATGGCTTTGAATGGTGCATACTGAACGCAAAAAAAGTCTAGAGTTGTACTAAGTTTAAAAAATGAAGTGCCTTTGTGACAGATGAGCTTTCGTTCGAAAACCTAATACTTCGAAAGAGATTGTCCAGTTTGTAAACGAAGTGCATCCAGTTTTTTCTGTAACCTCTCTACTTTTTTTAACATGCTATGTGGGTGAAATGATGATACCATGCCAAGTTTCAACATTTTCAAACTTCATTTGTAGTGCTTTTCAATTTCATGGTCATTTAGCTCAAAACAAATCAGTAAATGCATGAAAATAACAAATGATGTCAGAAACGGTTGAAAGTTGATGACGTGGCTTTGAATGGTGCCTACTGAACGCACAAAAAATTTGTACTTGTAATATGTTTTTAAAAAATGAAGTGCCTTTGTAACAGATGAGTTTTTGTCCGAAACCCTGATACTTTGAAAGAGATTATCCAATTTGTACACGAAGTGCATCCAGTGTTTGCCGTAACCCTCTCTACTTTTTTGCACATTCTATGTGGGTGAAATGATGATACCATGCCAAGTTTCAACCTTTTCAGAGTTCATTTGTAGTGCTTTTCAATTTCACGGTCATTTAGCTCAAAACAAATCAGTAAATGCATGAAAAATAGCAAATGATATCAGAAAGAGTTGAAAGTTGATGACGTGGCTTTGAATGGTGCATACTGAACACACAAAGAGTCTGGAGTTGTAATAATTTCAAGAAAATGAAGTGCCTTTGTAACAGATGAGTTTTCATCCGAAACCCTGATACTTCGAAAGAGATTGTCCAGTTTGTACACGAAGTGCATCCATTTTTTGCCGTAACCCTCTCTACTTTTTTGCACATTCTATGTGGGTGAAACGATGATACCATGTCAAGTTTCAACCTTTTCAGAGTTCATTTGTAGTGCTTTTCAATTTTAGAGTCATTTAGCTCAAAACATATCAGTAAATGCTTGAAAAATAGAAAATGACATGGCTTTGAATGGTGCATATGAACACACAAAAAGTCTAGAGTTGTAAAAAGTTTAAAAATGAAATGCCTTTGTAGCAGATGAGTTTTCGTCCGAAACCCTAATACTTCGAAAGAGATTGTGTAAACATGTAGAAATATACATAAAAAATACAGTGACCAGTAGCGCCTTTCAGCCAAAACGCGATACTGCTATCTGTAAACATGTAAAAATATACATCAAAAATACATTGATCATCAATGATATTTTTGTGTACAATCCGAATTGTCAATATGAGTCATCACCGGTTTAGAAACCGGAGAAGACTTATATTGCGGCCACAAATTCTACACATAGAGTTCAATGAAGATCAAGTGGTTGTGATAGTTTGAGAAGTAACATATTTAAGGTGGTAAAAACCCTGTGAGTGGAGCGAGGTGGGACTAAAAAACCGCTGCAAAAAGAATCAACCAAAAACTCTAGTACCGGTTTGTGGCATGAACCGGTACTAAAGGTGCTGGTGGGACCCCAGCTTGACAAGAGCCTGCCACAACCTCTTTAGTACCGGTTCGTGGCACGAACCGGCACCAATGAGTGCCGCCCGCTTAGCTGTTGGAACCGGCACTAATGGTCACATTAGTGCCGGTTCAATTACAAACCAAGACTAATGAGCTTCACATTAGGCCATTTTTCTACTAGTGTTCGAAGCCCCATGTATACAATTTTCCTAGACCCGCCATCTTTCCTTGACATTAGCTTCTGAGACGTCGTATCATCCATGCACCGCGTGCATCCAAAATATCCATGGCACACCTGGCCAGCTACATATCCGTAACCAAGATAGTGCTGCACCGTCGTGATCAGCATGGCTCTCATATAGAAATACTCGCCTTTGCTAGCATCCCATGTCTTGGTCGGTATTTTCCATAATGTGTCTAACTCCTCTTGAAGTAGCCCCAGATATAGATTAATATTATTTCCCGATTGTTTCCGCCCTTGAATCAGCATGCTCATGTGTATGTACTTCGACTTCATGCACAACCAGGGGGAGGTTATACATCCATACAAACATGGGCCATGTGCTATGGTTGGTGTTCTAGTTGCCAAACGGATTCATGCCATCTCTACACGGGCCGAACACGATGTTCCTTGCATCACATGTGAAATATCGATATTCGCCCTTGAACGGTCTCCAATGGCTTCCATCCACGAGGTGTCTCAGCTTCGGATCATCTCCATCGTCGGGCTTTGTCCTATTCACATGCCAACGCATGAGATTTGCTTCCTTGGAATCTACAATATAATGTTGCAGACAGGGAGTGATCAGTAAGTACCATACAACTTTCTGGGGAGATTTCTTCCCGGCATTCTTGTATCGAGAAGCATTGCACACCGGAAAGCTGGTTTATTTCGTGTGCTCCTTCCGATAAATGCATGGTATCTAGGACACTATTTTCAAACCAAGCACGGTTTTCAGGGTGGTAGTGCGAGGGTTAAGGTTAGTGATGATGTAGGACACTATTTTTAGACCAAGAACGGTTTGCGACAGGGTGATCCTCTATGTCCAATTATTTTCAACATTGTCACGGATATGCTGGCAATCCTCATTGGTAGAGCCAAGGAGAATGAACAAGTAGGAGGGTTAATCCCACATCTAGTGGATGGAGGGTTTCCATTTTACAATATAGTTTGACACGATCATCTTCATAGAGCATGATATGGACATGGGTATTATTACGAAATTGGTATTATGAACTTTCGAGTCGAGCTTGAGATCAATTTTCATATGAACTGTACTGCTTTGGACATACCAAAGAGGAATAAAATAACTACAACAATTATTCGACTACAAAATTGGAAACCGCTAGTTTAGTTATCTTGAGATAGCAATTTATCACTGTAAGCTAACAAATAAAGAGTGGAAATGTAGTAAGGACACATTTCAAAAGGAACTTAGTTGTTGAAAAGGTAACCTGATGTCGTATGGTGGACGTCTGATCCTCCTAAATACGGTGCTTATGAGTTTGCCCATCTTTATCCACTCGTCCTTTGAGGTGCCAATAGGAGTGTGGAAAAGACTAGATTTTTGTCGAGCTTGGCATTTTTTGTAGAGTGATGAAAATAAGGCCAAATACTTCTTGAAGATGTGGGATATATTGTGTCGACCTACGGAAAAAGGTGGTATAGGTTTGGAAGACCTTGAAATAGAAATAAATGTCTACTTAGTAAAAATTTTACGGACTAGCTTTCGAAGATGATAGTGTTAGAGTTATAGTGCAGATGGCCTTTGGCCTTTCGTATTACTTCCTTTTGGCCTTTCATATTTCTGCCTTTTGTACCGTATATATGCTGGCTGTTTTGGCCTTTGATAATACAACTTTCTATTCTTCCCACTATCTCAACATGGTACCGAGCTTGGTTCATTGTCTCTATCGCACACTGATGAAGCTATGTACCTAGGGTAGGGCCATGGACCTATCCAAACTGACCTACCCAAGGACACCTCCAGAAGAAATCACATTTCAATCGACTTGGCGGTGTTTCACTCGACGGACTTGAAGACACTCGACCAAGAAGCAACCACTCGACCAAGATCCAACCACCCGACAGCCAGGAGACCTAAAGTCACTCCGCACACTAACGGTCGGTCATTAAGTAGCTTTTATGGTCATCATAGCACTTTATTAGGGGCATTACCAATAACGCCCGACCTTAATGTACTTAAAACCCTGCATAACTGAGGGCCGGAGTGGTTTGGCGGACTCTATATAAGCCATCCCCCTCCTCAGTGTAAAGGGTTCGCACCCCTGTAATTCATACACGCATAATCCAGTCGACTGCCTCCGGGCTCCGAGACGTAGGGCTATTACTTCCTCTGAGAAGGGCCTGAACTCGTAAACCTTGCGTGCTTACAACTTCTCCATAGCTAAGATCTTGCCTCTCCATACTTACCCCCCTACACTACTGTCAGACTTGGAACCACGACAGTTGGCGCCCACCATGCGGCCGGTGTTTTAGCGTTTGTTGGAGGACTTGCGACCTTTTCCGACCCGAATCATCATGGTTTACGGCGGAGTTTTGGTGGAGGGCCGCGAGATCCATCTCGGTGCGCTCACGTTCATCGTTGACGACTCTGCTTGGCTCCAGGAGGCTCCGCTCGACGTGGACGCACTCCCTGTTCGCGGGGCAACGCACTTTAGCACGTGCGTCCACGGCCTTCTCCTGCGGCAACCGTCGACCCCCTACTGGTCGGCTCCTGTGTTGTCCTCCCTCCCCATTTCCCGCCGGCGCAAGCGCTCCGGTCGGTCGAGACTTCAGCGGTGGGTGAGACATGCGGTGGCACGTCAGTTGGCCACCCCGCAAGTCACGGAGATCGAGCCCGACGAATCCCTCTACGGCCTGTTTGACCTGTCGACTGGCTCCGTAGAGACCGCATCCGAGTGCGACAGCAGCGATCCAGCGGCGGAGGTTCTGATGGTCGATGGACCGCCCAGTCCTCCCGGTTTTCCCCGCACCTACGGAGGCGCGGGTGGAGGCGACCCGTCGCGTCCCCATGAGGAGTATCTTCCCCAGCCTCTCACGTAGCTGCAGAGAGAAGAACTTCGCCGCCGGAACGTGGATGCACTGCACACTCCTATCGTTGGAGAAACCCTCGAGGCTCGCGCCTTGGAAGATGTGCGCCTGGCAAACTTGGCCGAGCGCACTCGACTGGAGAACCTCCAGCGAGCACTTGACGAGCGTGCGCGACAACGGGTTCCTGAATCCAGTCGACGTCTGCTCTTCCCGCCCCCGCAGGTATATCGAACTCCGATTCAGAATTTAGCAGCTGCGGCCCGTATAGCGGAGTCGATTCAGCTTTCCCAGTCGAAGGCTGGCAGAGGCTTGCTGCAGATCAGAGCGTTACTCCGGGCAGCAGGAGACCAGAATTCCGCTGTTTCTCAGTAGCGGAATAGGATTCACAGTAGATCCGTTGCCGCGGACACAGTTCAGTCGGCTCACAGCCCGAGATCGTCCCCGAGGCGTGAGGGACGTGGAGACCGGTGTGACCAGTATGGGAACCATGAGCAGTATGATCACCGAGTCGATCGTGACGGTCGACGTCGAGTGCCCACGCCTCCCCCGAGGAGCGGGTCGTATGTGCCTCGCCAGCAGGATGACAGGAGCCCTCATGGTGGTGGGCGAAGGATTCCAGTCGACCCCAAAGGGCCAGGCTTTGATGCGAGATCCATTCTCGTCCAAGGTTTGGTCGACAGGAATAGGGCTCACCGAGAAGGTCACGACAGAGATGCACCTACCAGTGGCAGAGTACATGTTTCAGGGCCAGAGTGCTTTAGTATAGCCATCAGGGCCGCTGTGATTCCTCCCAACTTCAGGTTGGCGACTGGAGTCAGTAAGTTCACTGGAGAGTCCAAGCCCGATACTTGGCTTGAGGACTACCGAGTGGCCGTCCAGATTGGCGGCGGCAATGATGAAGTGGCCATGAAGCACCCGCCTCTCGTGTTGGAGGGCTCGGCTAGAGCGTGGCTGAACTAGTTAGCACCTAGCAGCATTTACACTTGGGAAGATCTCTCCCGAGTGTTCGTCACCACATTTGAAGGCACATGCAAGCAATCAGCAGGGCTTACGGAACTGCGGTCTTGCGTGCAGAAGCCGAATGAAACTTTGAGGGATTACATCCAGAGGTGGATCACGTTACATCACTCGGTGGAGAATGTGCCTGACCACCAAGCAGTTTGTGCCTTCAAGGAAGGCGTGAAATACAGAGAACTGAATTTGAAATTCGGTCGAACCAAAGATATGTCCCTAAATAGGATGATGGAGATTGCCACCAAGTACGCTAATGGTGAAGATGAGGATCGACTCAGGAGTGGCAAGCTCAAGTCAGTCGCCAAAGAATCCGGAGGAAATTCCAATCGGAAACAGAAGCGGAAAGCCGAGCCAGCGGCTCCCGGTGAAGCCTTGGCTTTAACCCAAGGAAAGTTTAAAGGGAAACCTACAGGACCTTGGAACCCCAAAAAGGTTAAAGACCAAGACAGAAATGATGTGTTGGACTTACCATGTCTCGTCCACACAAAGAAAGATGAAGAGGGTAATTTCATTTACCCGAAACATACCACTCGACAGTGTCGACTCTTGATCCAGCAGTTCCAGGGCAAGCAGCCCAAAGGTCAGGAAAAGGAGTCGGACAAGGTCGAGGACAAAGAAGACAGTGACGACGGATACCCTCAGGTCAATTCCACTCTGATGATTTTTGCCGATGTTGAAAGCAAAAGTCGACTCAAAGTTATTAATCGAGAGGTGAATATGGTCACTCCGGCGACACCTAGTTACCTGAAATGGTCTCAGACTGCCATAACATTCGACCAGTCCGACCACCCAACGCACATCACCACCCCTGGGAGGCAAGCTTCGGTGGTCGACCCAGTTGTTGAAGGCACTCGACTGACCAAAGTCCTGATGGATGGTGGCAGTGGTTTGAACATATTGTATGCTGAGATGTTGAAAGAGATGGGCATTCCGATGTCCAGACTCAGTGCCAGCAACATGAGTTTCCATGGAATCAATCCTGGGAAGAAGGCTGAATCACTCGGCCAGATTGCTCTTGATGTGGTTTTCAGTGATTCCAAAAATTACCGCAAATAAAAGTTGACATTCGAAGTTGTAGACTTCCAGAGTGCCTACCACGGTATTTTGGGGAGGCCGGCTTATGCACGCTTCATGGCCCGACCATGTTACGTCTATCTCAAATTGAAGATGCCTGGCCCCAAAGATGTGATCTCTATTACGGGCAATCAGAAGAAAGCGGAAGAATGTTTTCAGAAAGGTTCGAAGATTGCTGATGCTCAGATGGCAGTGGTGGAGTTGCAGGAATACCAGAAGACTACAGACCCGACTGATTTGTTGCGAGCCAAGAAGCCCGCTACAGAGTCGACTTTTCAGTCGACTGGCGATACGATGACAGCTCACATCCACCCGACCGACCCCCGCGCTGCTCCAACTCATATCTCGACAACACTCAACTCCAAATAGGAAGAAGCGCTCATCCAGTTCCTCCGTGAGAACTGGGATATCTTTGCATGGAAGCCCTCTGACATGCCAGGTGTTCCCAGGGAGCTGGCTGAGCACCGCCTAAGAGTCGACTCAAAAGTAAAACCTGTCACGGAACATCTCCGATGGTTCGCCGTCCAGAAGAGAAAGGCCATTGCCGAAGAGGTGGCGCGGCTCTTAGCGGCGGACTTCATCAGAGAAATCTACCACTCCGAGTGGCTCGCCAATGTTGTCATGGTCCCCAAGAAGGAAAAGTCACTTCGCATGTGCATTGACTTTAAACATATCAATCGGGCCTGCCCGAAAGATCATTTTCCTCTCCCCCGCATCGACCAGATAGTCGACTCGACTGCGGGATGTGAGCGACTGTCTTTTTTAGACGCCTATTCCGGGTACCATCAGATCCGTCTGTATGGACCTGACAAGAACAAAACAGCTTTCATCACTCCACTCGGGTGCTTCTGTTATGTTACCATGCCATTCGGCCTCAAGAATGTCGGAGCCACATTCATGAGGATGATTCAGAAGTGTTTGCTCACCCAAATCAGTCAGAATGTGGAGGCGTACATGGATGATATTGTGGTCAAGTCACGGAGGGGTTCCGACCTGCTGACTGACCTTGCTGAAACCTTTGCCAACCTCAGAAGGTTTGATATCAAGCTTAATCCATCAAAATGCACATTCGGGGTTCCTGGTGGAAAGTTACTCCGTTTTCTCGTTTCCGAACGGGGAATCGACGCCAATCCAGAAAAAGTCGGTACTATACTCCGAATGAAAAGTCCTGTGCGAGTGCACGATGTTCAGAAGCTTACTGGTTGCTTGGCCGCCCTAAGTCGATTCATATCTCGTCTCGGTGAAAAGGCATTGCCTCTTTACCGATTGATGAAGAAGTCTGACAAGTTCGAGTGGACTCCTGAAGCTGACGCAGCGTTCGCAGAGCTCAAAGCTCTGCTCTCCACCCAGCTGGTGCTTGCTGCCCCAATCAGCAAGGAGCCTTTGCTGCTTTACATTGCAGCCACAGGACAAGTCGTCAGTATGGTACTTACGGTCGAGCGGGAAGAAGAAGAGAAAACCTTCAAAGTTCAGCACCCAGTGTATTATATTTCTGAAGTCTTAACCCCATCAAAGCAAAGATATCCTCATTATCAGAAGCTCGTATATGGGATTTATATGACCACAAAGAAAGTTGCCCACTACTTCTCTGATCATTCCATTACAGTCGCCAGCAATGCTCCGTTGTCAGAGATCTTGCATAACAGGGACACAACTGGTCGAGTGGCAAAATTGGCGATTGAACTCCTTCCTCTAGATATCAAGTTTGAGGCAAAGAAAGCTATCATGTCCCAGGCAATCGCGGATTTCATCGCCGAGTGGATTGAACAACAACTGCCGACTCAGGTTCACTCGGAGCATTGGACCATGTTCTTCGACGGTTCCAAGATGCTAAATGGTTTCGGCGCCGGAGTGGTGTTGGTCTCCCCCAGAGGAGATAAACTCAGATATGTTCTTCAAATCCACTTCGATTCCTCTAACAATGAGGCAGAATACGAAGCACTTTTATATGGGTTGCGCATGGCCATTTCACTCGGCGTCCGTCACCTTATGGTCTACGGCGACTCAGATTTGGTGGTTAATCAAGTGATGAAGGAATGAGACGTCAGAAGTCCAGCCATGACTGGTTATTGCAATGCAGTGAGAAAGCTGGAGAAGAAATTCAAGGGGTTAGACCTTCATCACATACCCCGACTGAAAAATCAAGCAGCTGATGATCTGGCAAAAATAGGTTCCAAAAGAGAAGCCATTCCCAGCAATGTGTTTTTGGAACACATCCACACACAATCAGTCCAGGAGGATCCCTTCACTGAAGAGGCCCCGCAGCCAAAAAGCGCCATGAATCTGACTGAAGTTGAAGTTCCAGCTGTGGTCGACCTGATCATGGAAGTCTTGGTTATCACTCTCGTCTGGACAGAACCGTACATCGCGTACATCCTAAGGAAAGAACTCCCAGAAGACGAAGAAGAGGCTCGACAGATCGTCCGTCGATCCAAGGCCTTTACAGTCATAAAGGGACAGTTATATAGAGAAAGCGCGACTGGGGTTGGCCAGAAGTGTATCACACCTGAAGAAGGTCAGATGATCCTTAACGATATCCACTCGGGGGCCTGTGGTCATCATGCGTCCTCTCGGACCATTGTGGCTAAAGCTGTCGGAGTAAATAGCCATGGGTGGCCTAGCCGGCTTCCCCTGGCCCTTTTGAAAATGTTACGAGCCCGCCCGGCTCTCAAGAATCCAAGACATGGGGCCGCCTTCCCCTAGCTGGCTGCAACCCAGGCCGGCTTTCGGAAGGCGGTCCGACTTTAGCCCTTATGAGAAGGCCGACTCCAAGAAGCTGGCCATGAGAAGGCCGACTCCAAGAAGCCGGCTCCCCATAAAGCGGTCAAGACCGTACCCACAAAGATTGCACCCACCTAACGGCGGTGCGACGGGGCGTGGCTACAGTAAAGCCTGCCACCCCTGAATCCCGGAGCACGCCTGGCATGGTGCGCCGTACGGGCTAGGCACGGCCTGTCCGGCACGGCACTGTTGCCATGTTGACCCTGGCATCACCCACGACGGGCCGCCAGCGTGGCCCATAGACGGTGGGCCCCTTTGAGCAGAGAGACGCCCGAAGGCGGCCACGCCTCCAACTAGTCGGCCCAAGACAGAGCCGGCTCCCCGCAGCCGGCTTGCCGCTTTCCTCGAAGAGGACGCCCCATTAAGGAGACAAGACGCGGTAAGGCTACAGCGATCTCCTGGCAGGCGGCGGTACTGTAGCCACGCTTACCACGATGAAGCTCACGTCAACAAGATGAAGCCACAGTAACCAGCCTCCGACCAGGCCCTGGACAGTGGGACCTGCCTGTCGACCAAGGTGCCGGCAGCCGGTGGGACCCACCAGTCGGCGGGCCCCAGCAGCCAGCGTAGAAGCCGGCGAGCGCAGTCACAGACGGCTGGGCCCCGCGCCCAGTCGGATTACCATTGTACCCCCGGGGGGTAGGCCTATATAAACCCCCCGGGGCACCCATGCAAAGGGTTGGACCCCCTGCTAGTTCTAGACACCCCACGAGGAGAAGAAGCAGGCTAGCCGTGCCCTTCTTCCTTCTCCCCCCAAACAGCTCAAGGAGCGTTGTGTAGCTACTTGATTCATCTAGTGAGCATGCGGAGACCCCGCAGAGCAGCAGTAGGGGTGTTATCTCCACGGAGAGCCCCGAAGCTAGGTAAGATCCGCCGGCATGCATGTCTTCGCCTTATCCCGTTTCCAGGCACCGGCGATGTCTTACTGGCTCCCACAATGATAAGCCACCCGTTGGCATATGTCGCACCTACCACCCGACATTTGGCGCCCACCGTGGGGCTAGGTGCACCGTCGTCCGGAGACCTGTTCTGGACGGGAACCCTATTCCTCCCCGCGAGCGTAGCCAGCCCGGCACGCCCGATGGCGCTTGCCACGACGCGCTGCAAGGCGTCACCAGCATCTGCGCGGCAAGCGGCCTCGCTGATCTCCTCGACAAAACTCTCATCTCCGACGAGCTCGCCTCCGATGCGGGCACCGACCACCTCGCCAACCTTCTCGGCCAGCTCCATGTCTCCAGCGAGCCCGCTGCGGACCTGGAGTCGGTTGGCTCCACCGACCCGATGCCTCTCGACTCCGACACGGCCTCCTACGACACCTTCCCCACCAACGTCACGATCTACAACGACCCGCTTCCTCGAGCCGATGGCTGCGATGCTGTCACCACCGAAGTGATGGTTGTCGGCCACGGCGGCCCGGCCGACGAGAGCACCCGCGACGCCTCGCACACGGTGGCCCACGACTTGTCCGCTCCCCTCCCGGCTAATGCTGACGACGAAGCACTGGAGGCACGCCGCCTCGCCCTCCTCGCAGAGGGCCGGAGGCTGGCTTCCGTAAGACGCCTCACTGAGGCCTATCAGCGCGAAGCTGACGGCGCCGCCTTCGGCACGCCGGCCCCAGGAGGGCCAAGCCGGGCCGGGCTTGTCAAGCAACGCGGCGCCGTCATCGCCGACACGCTGGGAGTCGACCGCCCGGTCTATGCCACTCCGCTCGAAAACTTGCGTGCCGCCCAGGCGGCTGTAGAAGAGTTGGACGGCTTGGAGGCCGAAGACCTCCCCCACATGACCCGGCGCATCCAGCAATTGATTGATGCAGCCACGCAGCGACACGAAGCCGACGCCCGCGTGGAAAGCCCTCCCCCGCGCCGAGAACACGGCGCGACGTCCCGGACGTCGACTACGAGCAACACCCGTGCGCGACGCGAGAAGGAGCCGACTGCCAGCCGCAGCCGGACTCGGATCTCCATCGAGCGAGACGCGGACGGTCATCCCCGAGCCATGGAATGGCGTGGTGACCCGCCTCCGCCTCCGCCCCGTGGGGAGAGATATCCCGCCCCACCGCCAGTGGCGCACCCGACTCTCAGCGGCCGGCTGGGCCGCCGCGAAGGAATCGGCGAGAATGACGCCCGCCATCGGATCGACCGCTTGGCGCGATCCCTGGCGTTGGAAGAAGAAGACGATGTCGGCCCGCCTTGTTTCGGCCCCCGCATCCGCGACGAGCCCTTTCCCAAAGGGTTCTCGCTCCCAAGAGACACGCCCAAGTACAACGGCTCCGTGAAGCCGGAAGATTGGTTGATCGACTACTCCACGGCGGTTAGCATAGCCAACGGCAACCGGCGCGTTGCCGTGAAGTACATGCCCCTCATGCTGCAAGGCACGGCGCGGACCTGGCTCAATAGCCTCAAGCCGCGTAGCATCAACAGCTGGCTGGATTTCACAGAAGCCTTCATCCGCAACTTCACCAGCACCTACAAGCGGGCTCCCAAGCCCAGACAGCTCTCCTTGTGCGTACAAGGCCCCGCCGAGTCCACTCGCGATTACCTCACGCGTTGGGCCGAGCTCCGCAACTCCTGTGAAGGGGTGCACGAGGTGCAAGCCATAGAATACTTCACAGCCGGATGCCGAGAAGGCACCCTCCTCAAGCACAAGCTCCTCTGCGACGAGCCGGGTACCCTCGACGAGCTTCTGGACATAGCGGACAAGTACGCCATCGCCGACTCCTCGATGAAGACCGAGCTTCGGGTGGACGCGTCCGGAAAGGTACTCAACCCGGCGCCCAAGACGCCGGCTGGGGATTCCGGCCGACTCCCCCACTCGAACGATCACAAGCGTAGGGGCCCCGCGCCGCCTCCCGCCAGTCGGCAGGTGGCCACAGTCGAAGATGCGCTGCCTGAAGAGCGACCGGCGCCCAAGAAGCCCAAGGGCGGCAGGCCGGCTTGGCAGCCCGCCTTCTCCTACGAGCAAACTCTCGACGCCCCTTGCAAGTTCCACAGCGGCGCGAAGCCGTCCAACCACACGACCCGGAATTGCCATTGGCTCACCCGAATCTCTAAAGGCGAAGGGCTCGCGCCGCCTCCGCCTGCCGGCCCGCCGCCTCCGCCTGCCGGCCCGCCGCCTCCGCCTCCGCCGCCTCCAGCCGCTCGGCCCGCAGTCAGAGCCGTGCATGACGAGTTCCCTGACGAGCAAGCAACCTACATCGTCTTTACAAGCCAGCCAGAAGACCGGCGCAGCAAACGCCAAGAGCGCCAGGAAGTTAGCGTGGTCGCTACCAACCCCGCCGGACACATGCATTGGTCAGAAAAGCCCATCAGCTGGAGCCGGGCCGACCATCCGAAGGTGATGCCATCTCCCGGCTCTTACGCTTTGGTCCTGGAAGCCACCCTTGCGACGGACAGACGCGCCGCCCGCTTTTCCCGTGTGTTGATAGACGGCAGGAGCAGCATCAACATCCTGTACCTTGACACCCTGGAAAAGCTAAATGTCAAGACGAAGCAGCTGACGCCAACTCGGACAGTGTTTCATGGCATCATACCGGGCTTATCCTGTGCCCCCATTGGCAAGATCAAGATCGATGTGCTTTTTGGGGACAAGGAGCATTTCCGCCGGGAAGCGATCTGGTTTGAAATGGTGGACCTGGAGAACCCTTACCATGCATTGCTTGGCCGACCTGCCTTGGCCAAATTCATGGCAGTTCCCCACTATGCATACCTCAAGATGAAGATACCAAGCACCAAAGGCGTCATCACCGTAGCCGGTGATTATAAGAAGTCCTCTGAGTGCGCGGCTGCCAGCAGCCGGCTGGCCGAGTCCCTTGTGATTGCCGAAGAGAAGAAGATGTTGGACCGAGTCGTGGCCGTAGCCGGCAAGCCGTCGGCCGTGTCCCCCGACCCCAAGGAGCATGATACTCAAGGATCTTTCCAGCCGGCCAAGGAGTAGAAGAAGATACCTCTTGACCCCGAGCATCCAGAAAGGTTTGCCGTCATCGGGGCAAACCTGAACAGCAAATAGGAAGGCGAGCTCGCCGATTTCCTCCGTGAGAATCGGGACATCTTCGCATGGTCCCCCAAGGACATGCCGGGTGTTCCGAGGAAATTCGCCGAGCACAAACTACACGTTCGAGAAGACGCAAAGCCAGTCAGACAACCCCTTCGCCGACTGTCGGAGGAGAAACGCAGGATTGTAGGGGAGGAGATAGCCCGGCTTTTGGCGGCCGGCTTCATCATGGAAGTTTTCTTTCCAGAATGGCTCGCCAACCCGGTCCTTGTGCTAATGAAGAACAACAAGTGGCGCATGTGTATAGACTACACGAGCCTCAACAAGGCCGGCCCCAAAGATACTTTTGCCCTGCCAAGGATTGACCAAGTGATAGACTCCACAGCCGGATGCGAGCTGTTGAGTTTTTTGGATGCTTACTCCGGATATCATCAGATAAAGCTAGACCCGGACGACCGCCTGAAGACCGCCTTCATCACGCCATTTGGAGCCTTCTGCTACCTGACCATGACATTCGGCTTGAGAAATGCCGGTGCCACTTTTCAGCGTTGCATGCAGAAGTGCCTCCTCAAGCAACTCGGCAGAAACGCTCACGTTTACATGGACGACATCATGGTGAAGACGGAGAAGCGCGGCACCTTGCTAGGAGACCTCAAGGAAACGTTTGAGAACTTACGCCGGTTCCAAATCAAGCTCAACCCCGAGAAATGCATGTTCGGAGTGCCAGCCGGCCAGCTCCTAGGCTTCCTGGTCTCCGAATGCGGCATCGAATGCAACCCGGTGAAGATCAAGGCCATCGAGAGAATGGCGATCCCCACCAAGCTTCGAGAGATTCAGAAGTTCACCGGGTGCTTAGCCTCCTTGAACCGCTTCATCAGCCGGCTCGGAGAGAAAGCTCTCCCCCTCTACCGCCTCATGAAGAAGAGCACTCACTTCGAGTGAAACGACCAGGCCGACCAAGCTTTTCACGAGCTGAAGAAGATGCTGGCCACGCCGCCTGTCCTCGCAGCGCCGACTGAGAAAGAGCCCATGCTCCTTTACATCGCCGCAACCAGCCGGGTGGTCAGCACCATCATCCTAGTCCAGCGCCCAGAAGAAGGCCGAGCCCAGCCGGTCCAGAGGCCGGTGTATTATTTGAGCGAGGTGCTGTCCGCCTCAAAGCAGAACTACCCGCACTATCAAAAGATGTGTTACGGCATGTACTTCACCGCCAAGAAGCTGAAGCCCTACTTTCAAGAGCATCCCATCACGGTCGTATGCACTGCCCCGCTAGCCGAGATCATAGGCAGCCGGGACGCATCCGGCCGGGTGGCAAAATGGGCCATCGAGCTGGCCCCCTACACGATCTTCTACCAGCCCCGCACTGCCATCAAGTCCCAAGCACTGGCCGACTTCCTCGCCGACTGGGGCCGAGACCCACTACCTGCCGCCGGCTCCCGACTCCACCCATTGGCGCATGCACTTCGACGGGTCCAAGATGCGCACCGGCTTGGGAGCCGGCGTCGTCCTTACCTCTCCCAAAGGCGACAAGCTCAGATACACGCTACAGATCCACTTTGCCGCCTCCAACAACGTGGCCGAGTACGAGGCGTTCATAGACGGGCTCCGGCTTGCCAAAGAACTTGGCATTCGCCGGATCCTATGTTATGGCGACTCGGACCTGGTGGTCCAGCAATCATCCGGCGACTGGGACACCAAGGACGCGAATATGGCGAGCTACCGCTTCCTGGTCCAACAACTCAGCGGATACTTTGAAGGATGCGAGTTCCTCCACGTACCACGAGCCGACAACGAGCCAGCCGATGCCCTGGCTCGAATAGGCTCCACTCGGCAAGCAATTCCAACCGGCGTCGCTCTACAACGCCTCCTCAAGCCGTCCATCAAGCCGTCTCCAGAGTCCGATTCCATCTTCGTGCCGCCTGACCCCGATGCGGCCGGGTCCGGCTCGAAGAACCAAGTAGGCAACCCCAAGACCCCCGTAGCCGGCCCGGCGACTTCGGCAGCCGACTCGGGGACTTCGGCGGCCGGCTCGGGGACTGCGGCAGCTGGCTCGGGGACTGCGGTAGCCGGCCCGGGGACTGCACCAGCACTACAGCCGGCGGCCGACTCTAGCACCTCACCGCCCAGCCCGCCCACCCTGGTAGCAGTAGCCACATTGGCAGTAGGAGAAGTCGCGGCTCCGTCATGGGCTCAGTCCTTCCTCAACTTCCTAGTAAACCAAGACCTGCCGGCTGACGAAACAGAAGCAAGACAAGTCCAACGTCGAGTCGGAGCATACACAATCATCAACAGAGAGCTCGTCAAGCGCAGTGTCACTGGAGTCCTCCAACGGTGCGTCGAGCAAGAGAAAGGCATTGCAATCCTCAGAGACATTCACCAAGGAGAATGCGGCCACCATGCGGCCTCAAGATCACTTGTCGCCAAAGCCTTCCGCCATGGTTTCTTCTGGCCAACTGCTTTGGATGATGCTAAAGAATTAGTCAAACATTGCAAGGGATGCCAACTCTTCAGCTCCAAGCAACACGTGCCGGCTTCGGCACTCAAGACCATTCCCCTCACTTGGCGCTTCGCTGTTTGGGGACTGGACATGGTGGGCCCATCCAAGACGACGCGCGGCGGCATGACGCATTTGCTCGTCGCCGTGGACAAATTCACCAAGTGGATTGAGGCAAAGCCGATCAAGAAGCTGAATGGGCTGACTGTTGTGACATTCATTGCAGACATAACAGCACGGTACGGCGTGCCACACAGCATCATCACCGACAATGGCACGAATTTTGCCAAAGCAGCCTTGGCACGTTTCTGCGCAGCCCAAGGTATCCATCTGGACTTAGCATCCATCGCCCACCCGCAGTCAAACGGCCAGGTCGAGCGAGCCAACGGCCTCATCCTCTCCGGCATCAAGCCCCGACTGGTTGTACCTCTGGAGCGCTCAGCCGGCTGTTGGCTTGATGAGCTGCCGGCTGTCCTCTGGAGTCTGCGCACTACACCAAACAAGTCAACCGGCTTCACCCCTTTCTTCCTTGTGTATGGTGCCGAGGCGGTCATCCCAACTGACATCGAATTTGACTCGCCTCGAGTAACCATCTACACGGAAGCCGAGGCCAAGGAAGCACGAGAATACGGCCTTGACCTGCTGGAAGAAAGCCGGCTGTTAGCCCTCAGCCGGTCTGCCATCTACCAGCAGGGTTTGCTCCGTTACCACAGCCGGAAGGTCAGGCCAAGATCCTTCCAAGAGGGCGATCTTGTGCTCCGACTGATCCAGTGAACAGCCGGCCAGCACAAGCTCTCAGCCCCTTGGGAGGGCCCCTTCGTCATCAGCAGAGCTCTAGGCAACGACTCCTACTACCTGATCGATGCACAGAAGCCGAAGGCACGCAAGAGAGACGACTCCGGCAAGGAGTCGGAACGGCCATGGAACGCCAACCTCCTTCGAAGATTTTACAGTTGAAAGGCAGTATGTATCACGCTAACTTTTGTATTAAGTACAAGACAATAGGACCCCCCGAGGAGGGCTCGGGGACTGCCATCCCGTATTTATGAATGAAAAGTATCATGCTTATGACCTTGTCGTATCATTTACTTATTCCGTCCGGCACCGAGTTCGACTAGTCGGCTCGGGGACTGGCCGACTGGAGTTATGTTAGAAGTCCTACCCGCAGTCAGACAAGTAGTGTGCCGGCTCTCAAGCCTTCTCTTGCCAAAAGTCGCAGTTCGAAGAACTGGCTGTCCAGCTGGCAAGAGTTAAAGGTAGGAACGGGCGCCCACACGAAAAACGGCTAGGGACTAACGGACTAATATAACAAAAGCCGGTTTTTCTAACACCGCCGACTGGCTACCAGAGTAGCCGGCCGGCCGGTTTCCATTCACTTTACTTTAATCCAAGAAAGCTCAAGCACTTGCCTCTCCAAAGAGGGAAGGCGGCAAAGGAAAAAGCCTAAGGATAAAAAAGCATACGTGAATGGAAACCAAACATGCACATGATAATATTTACATAAAAAGACCTCCAAGAGGCCAGCATTCAACATAGTTTGGATACACCCCCAGTGGGTGGAACTGCGAAAACTTAACAAAGATTGTTCAAAGACAACAAAGCAGGAAAGATAAAGACAGCAGGTCAAGCTGGCGGAGCGGCCGACGAGCCAGACTGGTTGGCGGAGACGGTCGTGCCGGCTGAAGGAGCGGCCGGCTGACGGACTTCGGCTTGGTCGCCGCCTCCCGCAGAGGGCGCGCTTCCACGCGCCTCGTTGCTGGAGGCACGGTCGGCCTGAGGTCGGCTGGTTGTTCCACCAGCCGGCTCGACGTCTTCGCCGTCCTCGTCTTCGTCTTCTTCGCCCTTGTCGCTGGAGGCAATCTCCTCCGCCGAGTCCACGCCCACCGCCGGGTTCAGTCCGAACCACTCCTCCGGCTGAGCAACACCGTCATCATCGATTTCGGGTGCGAAAACGCTGATGTCGGTGCATTCAGCGATCGTCGAAGCTCGCTGGGCGATAGCCGGCCTCACCTCCTCCAGCTCCGCGTCGGCCTCCATCTGCCAAGTGCGCAGCTAGTCCAGGCTCAGCCCTGGGTACCAAGCCCGAACGAATTCCAACGCCCGCCCGGCTTTGAGGCGGGCCGCTGACGCTTTCCATGCCTCGAAGCGACCAACTGCGACTTCCATCCAGTCGGCAGTTCGGCTTGGGGTGCGGGGGATCGTCTCGCCAGGCCAGAGGGCGGCCAACACTTGCGCCCCGGCACGTTGGAGCTGGCGAACCATCCGATGAGCCTGCTGCAACCGTGCCTGGACAGCCAGGAGCTGCTCCTCAAGGGTCCGGTTTGCATCCGGTGCAATGTCGGCCCCCGCTTGACGGCGCGCCTCGCGATGGGCCTCAATGCTTTGGGCGGCGAAGGCGGAGTAGCCCGGGAAGTAATCTGCAAGAAACAACAAGAAACAGCTCAAGATAAGTCAAAAAACCCAGGCGGCAAGGGGCAGGAGAAGGGCTAAGAAGGCAACTTACCGTCGATCGAGTCCTCGATCCGGCCGAAGCCTTCGTCCAGGGCTCGCCGGGTCTCAGACCAGCTCGCCGCCTCGATCTCATACTCCGCCTTCAAGGCGGCTTCGCTTTCCTGCGCCGCCTGCAAGGCCGCTTTGTGGCTCTCCTCTTGGTCGTCCAGCTTCTTGGCTAGGCGATCCCGTTCCTGGACCAAGGCGGCGCACTCGGCCTCCTTGGTATGAAGGGCGGCCTTCGCCTCGCCGAGCTCATTCCTCAAGTCGGCGTTGGCCCCTGAAGACAAAGAAAAACCAATAAGAAAAGAGTCGTCCAGAAAGATCCGACCCGATTGCGCAGCAGTCGGCCCGAATCTCGGGGACTACACCCAGTGGGTGCGCTGACGCGCCCCCACAGGAGACAGACAAAACCAAGTACTTACTTCGGCTGTCGGCCAGGTCATCGGTCCGCCGGCTCAACTCCCGGGCTTGGGAGTTGAAGGCGGCAGCACGAAGTTCAGAAAAAGCAAAGTAAGATAGCCGTCGAGAAAGATCCGACCCGACTGCGCAGCAGTTGGCCCGAATCTCGGGGACTACACCCAGTGGGTGTGCTGACGCGCCCCCACGGAAGAAATTAAGAAAGCAAAGCAGCCAAGAACGAAGGACTCACCCAGATAGTGGCTCGCGTTGACAAGAACTCCTGGGTGAACTGTTGCAGCAGGGCGGCCTGAGCTTGCAGCCGGCTCCGGACCCCTTGAGCCGCTACATTCAGCTTGCTAGTTCCCCCGCTGGGAGTCCACTCGGATGTGGCAGTGCTGGCCGCCTCCAGATCTTCCGCCGACTGGCCTGCGCCCGCGGCTCGGCGCAACTCCGGCGGAGCGGCGCCTCCCCTTGCGCGCCCGCCCGTCGCCGGCTGCACCTCGAGGCCGGCTCTGTTCTCCGGCTCACCTCCGGCCGGCCCCTCTGGCGCCGCTGACGATTTACCGCCTTGGCCCGCTCCGGTTGGCGCTGCTGGCGGCGCTCTCCTCACCAAGGCCACGGGGTCCTCCCCCCTCTCCAACAGCGGCGGGTCTTGGACGATCTCCTCCGCCAAGGACAATGGGGTGTCGGGGGCTACGGCTCGGAGAGGAATGGCGAGCAGCGGAGGCTGGCTGCGCGAGCTTTCCGCCTCCGTCTCCGCGGTAGCCGCCTCCGTCTGGTCCTTGGCTGCCGCTTCGGCCTGCTCCCTCGCCGCCTGGGCGGCCGCCTTCTCCGCCGCCTCGCGCTCCTCCCGCGCTTCGCGGGCGTTCCGCTCTATGGCCTCCCTGAGATCGGCGCGGGGGTCCACGCGGCGGGAGCTCGAAGACCCTCCAGCCGGCCCCACGACGGAGCCGCCCAGACCCCGCTCAAGGGAAAGTGGCGCCCTGTCCAGCAAGCGAGGAAAAGTTAAGAAGAATATTCGAAGAGAAAGAGAATGATGACGAGCATGCGGCAAGGCAGTTGAAGGCTTACGCTGAGACCGCCGGAGGCTGTTTCACCGCCTTGCGGAAGCGGGCCGCTTTCGCAGCTGCGTCGTCTCGCTTGGTCGCCGCGGCGGAGGCTTTGGACTTCTTCGGCCGACTGCCGAAGAGGCCTAAAGCGGCCCGGCGCTTCTGTGCGCCGCCGCCGGCAGCCGGCGCGATAGACGAGCCCGCGCCCTGATGGTCGGCCGCCAGCTGGCGATGCGGGGCGACTTCGGTTTCGAATTCGTCCGGCCAGTCCTCGAAGCTCGCGGTGAACCTTGAGCCCCCGGGCTCGGCACTGTCCCCCACGACGGCGTCTTCCATGGAGGCCGCCCCCAAGTCCGGGTCGTCAACATCATCCACCATGCGGTCGGGTGTATACTGCCGTTCAATTCCCGCCGCCCCAGCCGGCGGCGCAAGAAGAGGGTTCTGCTCAAAAGAACCGACTAGTCAGACGCCGGCGGTCATGAAGCCGGCCGATGACAAAAAGAAGATAGAGAGAGAAGCTTACCACGGGCGGAGGATTGGCGCGAGAATACGGCACCTTGCCGTATTGCCAGTCCCCAGTGAGCTTGCAGTTGGCGATGTAGTTAACCATGAGCGTCACCTCCGCGTGGGGCATTTCCCATGTGCTCAGCCGGCTTGGGTCGAAGCGGCTGCTCATCTGACACATCTTATGGGGCCGGCTTTGGAGAGGAAGGATCTGGCGCTCCACGAAGGCGGCCACCAAGTCGGCCCCGCGCAGGCCTTCCGACTGAATCATCACCCGAAGCCGGGAGATGGCGGCGTTCCCGGCCGGAGACAATGACTGGGACCGGAAGCTCCACGAGGGCTGCCTCCCAGCCGGCAGGTTGATGTAGTCTCCTTGCTCGGCGATGTTCTTCACATAGAAATAAGATCTCTGCCAGACCTTCACCGACTGGATCAGGGTGATGGGCGGGAACGGGTTGTTCTCGCTCGCCCTCCTCATGGCGATGAAGGCTCCGCAGGGGGCGGGCACGCCGGCGACGACTGTGCCGAGCTTACTCTGGAAGAACTCTCCCCAGAGCTCCAACGTGGGGAGCAGCCCCAAGAAGCCTTCGCAGAGGGAGACGAAGGCCGACAGTAGCATCACCGCATTGGGCATAAGGTGATGCGGCTGCAGGTTGTAGAACTCCAGGAAAGAGCGAAGAAACCCGCTCGCCGGAAGGCCGAAGCCGCACAGGCAGTGCGAGCGGAAGACGACCCGCTCGCCCTCCTCCGGTGCCGGTGAGATCTCCTTCTCCGGCGCCAGGCGGACCTGTACGCGGTCGGCGCCGGGCAGGCGCCGGGTCTGGCGGAGGAACTCCACATGGTCTTCATGGACGTTGGAGCCGTCCCACGAGCTTGATAGCGCCATGGGAGCGAGGTGGTGTAGAGACGCGACGGCGCTGAGACGGGAAGCTATGACGGCGGCGAGAGGAAGAGGACGAGGGTTAGGAGGGGCGGAGCGGGAGGGAGCTGCGAACCACTGTCGCTCTCCCTCCTCCCCCTACTTATAGGCTCATGTGGCGGAGCCGAGGAGGCGCGGCGTGGGGAAGCGTGGGGATCGATCGTGCCCACTCCCCACGTCCCGCGATTATCGAGCCTTAACGGTGAAACAAAACTGCCTCAAGAAGGCGAGCGGCCCCTGTGGGCCACGAAAGATCCGCGCCCGGACCAAGGCTCGCGAGTGGCGGGCAGGGGCCTGCGGCGGCATCCCGTCGCGCGCGTGCGCTCGCAGGATCTCGCCGCCACGTGGCCGCGGGAGGGCCCGTAGTCGGCACACGGGTTGCCCCCCCCTCCTCTCGCCTACAAGACGCGGGGCTCTCTGAAGTCGCCGTACACCCGCTAAGCCGGCTCTTCAGGATGGGAAGCTGACCAAGCTTCTCGTCCCCCTGCTCACCTCGGAGCTCGATCAGCTTCGAGGACTACTGTCGGAGTAAATAGCCATGGGTAGCCTAGCCGGCTTCCCCTGGCCCTTCTGAAAAAGTTACGAGCCCGCCCGGCTCTCAAGAATCCAAGACATGGGGCCGCCTTCCCCTAGCTGGCTGCAACCCAGGCTGGCTTTCGGAAGGCGGTCCGACTTTAGCCCTCATGAGAAGGCCGACTCGAAGAAGCCGGCCATGAGAAGGCCGACTGCAAGAAGTCGGCTCCCCATAAAGCGGTCAAGACCGTACCCACAAAGATTGCACCCACCTAACGGCGGTGCGACGGGGCGTGGCTACAGTAAAGCCTGCCACCCCCGAATCCCGGAGCACGCCTGGCATGGTGCGCCGTACGGGCTAGGCACGGCCCGTCCGGCACGGCACTGTTGCCATGTTGACCCTGGCATCTCCCACGACGAGCCGCCAGCGTGGCCCACAGACGGTGGGCCCCTTTGAGCAGAGAGACGCCCGAAGGCGGCCACGCCTCCAACTAGTCGGCCCAAGACAGAGCCGGCTCCCCGCAGCCGGCTTGCCGCTTTCCTCGAAGAGGACGCCCCATTAAGGAGACAAGACGCGGTAAGGCTACAGTGATCGCCTGGCAGGCGGCGGTACTGTAGCCACGCTTACCACGATGAAGCTCACGTCAACAAGATGAAGCCACAGTAACCAGCCTCCGACCAGGCCCTGGACAGTGGGACCTGCCTGTCGACCAAGGTGCCGGCAGCCGGCGGGACCCACCAGTCGGCGGGCCCCAGCAGCCGGCGCAGAAGCCGGCGAGCGCAATCACAGACGGCTGGGCCCCGTGCCCAGTCGGATTACCATTGTACCCCTGGGGGGTAGGCCTATATAAACCCCCCAGGGCACCCATGCAAAGGGTTGGACCCCCTGCTAGTTCTAGACACCCCACGAGGAGAAGAAGCAGGCTAGCCGTGCCCTTCTTCCTTCTCCCCCCAAACAGCTCAAGGAGCGTTGTGTAGCTACTTCATTCATCTAGTGAGCATGCGGAGACCCTGCAGAGCAGCAGTAGGGGTGTTATCTCCACGGAGAGCCCCGAAGCTGGGTAAGATCCGCTGGCGTGCATGTCTTCGCCTTATCCCGTTTCCAGGCACCGGCGATGTCTTACTGGCTCCCACAACGATAAGCCACCCGTTGGCATATGTCGCACCTACCACCCGACAAAAGCATACCGAGCGGGGTTCTACTGGCCAAGAGCCAATGAGATGGCAAAAGAGATAGTCGACAAATGTGAAGGATGTCAGTATTACTCCAATATGCCGCACAAGCCCGCGTCAGCCCTGAAAACCATTCCACTCATCTGGCCCTTCGCTGTTTGGGGGCTGGACATGGTTGGACCACTGAGAACAGGCAGGAGCGGCTTCACTCATGTGCTGGAAGCAGTCGACAAGTTCACCAAATGGATTGAAGCCAAGCCTATCAAGAATCTTGATGCTTGCAACGCTATCAGTTTCATCAGAGAGTTGATATTCGGATATGGAGTTCCACACAGAATCATCACCGACAATGGGTTAAACTTCGATTCAGAAAAATTCAGGGCCTTTTGCGCCTCTCAGGGCACTCGAGTCGACTATGCTTCGATCGCTCACCCCCAGTCGAATGGGCAAGCAGAAAGGGTGAACGACCTGATTCTCAAAGGACTGAAACCCCGATTGATGCGCGATCTCAAGCACGCAGTAGGTGCATGGGTCGACGAGCTTCCATCAGTCCTTTTGGGATTAAGAACAACCCCGAATCGATCGATCGAAAGAACCCCATTCCTTATGGTCTACGAAGCCGAGGCAGTCTTACTGAGTGACCTGCTTCACAACGCTCCCCGAGTCGAGCTCTACTCTGAAGATGAAGCAGAACAAGCCCGACAGGACGCAGTCGACCTCCTAGAAGAAGAAAGAGAAATGGCCTTGATTCGATCGACCATCTATCAGCAAGACTTGCGTCGATTCCATGCCAGAAACGTGAAGAGCCGAGCCTTCCAAGAAGGAGACTTAGTCCTCCGAGTGGATCAGCAGAAACCACACAAGCTCACTCCTACTTGGGAAGGCCCCTTCATAGTCACTAGAGTCCTCCACAATGGAGAATACCACCTCTACAATGTTGATCGCCAGATTGATGAGCCACGAGCCTGGAATGCAGAGCTACTCCACCCCTTTTATACTTGATTTATCATTCAGATAAGATGTAATCAGAAAAACTCCTA
The DNA here is from genome assembly GCF_003073215.2 of Triticum urartu. NCBI lineage: Eukaryota > Viridiplantae > Streptophyta > Magnoliopsida > Poales > Poaceae > Triticum > Triticum urartu. Next base: position 531,799,528 of record NC_053025.1, on the reverse strand, counting down.
TAGTTTATTTATCAAAGACAAGAGCATTATAATTTTCCCAGTGATTATTATTGTTTTTGTTTATGTTAGAAATCCCCCAGTGGGTGGCTTAGCTGCGAATCCGCTTCGCCTAAGTTTATAAAAATGATTTCCTACCGAGTGGCGAGCCAGCCTCCCACTCGGAGTCTTAGCTGCGAATCTGCTTCGCCTAAGTTTGAAAAAAAAATCCAACCGAGTGGAGAGCAGCCCTCCCACTCGGGGGCTTAGCTGCAGTCCAGTACTCGCCTAAGTTCTCTCGCTTGAGGACTTAGCTGCAGTCAGGCACTCGCCTAAGTTTGAAAGAATCCTACCGAGTGGAGAGCAGCCCTCCCACTCGAAGGCTTAGCTGCAGTCCAGTACTCGCCTAAGTTCTCTCGCTTGAGGACTTAGCTGCAGTCAGGCACTCGCCTAAGTTTGAAAAAATCCTACCGAGTGGAGAGCAGCCCTCCCACTCGGGGGCTTAGCTGCATTCCAATAATCGCCTAAGTTCTCTCGCTTGAGGACTTAGCTGCAGTCAGGCACTCGCCTAAGTTTGAAAAAATCCTACCGAGTGGAGAGCAGCCCTCCCACTCGGGGGCTTAGCTGCATTCCAATAATCGCCTAAGTTCTCTCGCTTGAGGACTTAGCTGCAGTCAGGCACTCGCCTAAGTTTGAAAAAATCCTACCGAGTGGAGAGCAGCCCTCCCACTCGAAGTCTTAGCTGCAGTCTAGTACTCGCCTAAGTTCCCTCGCTTGAGGACTTAGCCGCAGTCAGGCACTCGCCTAAGTTTGAAAAATCCTACCGAGTGGAGAGCAGCCTCCCACTCGGGGGCTTAGCTGCAGTCCAGTACTCGCCTAAGTTCTCCCACTTGAGGACTTAGCTGCAGTCAGGCACTATCCTAAGTTTGAAAAAATCCTACCGAGTGGAGAGCAGCCCTCCCACTCGAGGGCTTAGCTGCAGTCCAATACTCGCCTAAGTTCTCTCTCTTGAGGACTTAGCTGCAGTCAGGCACTCGCCTAAGTTTGAAAAAATCCTACCGAGTGGAGAGCATCCCTCCCACTCGGGGGCTTAGTTACAGTCCATTACTCGCCTAAGTTCTCTCTCTTGAGGACTCAGCTGCAGTCAGGCACTCACCTAAGTTTGAAAAACAAAAAATCCTACCAAGTGGAGAGCAGCCCTCCCACTCGGAGGCTTAGCTGCAGTCCAGTACTCGCCTAAGTTCTCTCGCTTGAGGACTTAGCTGCAGTCAGGCACTCGCCTAAGTTTGAAAATTCTACCAAGTAGAGAGCAGTCCTCCCACTCGGGGGCTTAGCTGCAGTCCGGTACTTGCCTAAGTTTTCTCGTTTGAAGACTTAGTTGCGGCCGGGTACTCGCCTAAGTACGAAACACATCCCGCTCAGCAGTAACAAGTTGCAGATCGATGACCACCTCCTCCTTGGAGAGCTTTGCCACAAATACAACATGCACTCCATTCTGCTCTGCAGTAACGAGGTGCAGGTCGACTGCTACCTTCCCGTTCGGAGCCGCGCCACAAGTACAAAAAAGTTGTCTTGAAAGAAGAACTATTTCCACTCGACGGGGGATTCATAAAGATATTCAACGATAAACCGAGTTTAGATAAATCCTAAAGGGTCCGGACCACAGGTCAAAGTCCTCAGGCATTCAGCCCAAAAGTGTTTAACGGTTAAAAAAACCACTCGGCATTCCGAGGCAAATTTAAGGTGGGGCATAAAAGTTTGTTCACTCCGCAGGAGGAGGGCTGGCAGGCTCGACGAACTCGTCCAGGTCGACGCCATCGGCAATCCAAGTGGCGGCAACAATGGAAGTCTCCATAAAAGTTCGGAAGTCGTGCTTTTGGGTGTTGGCGACCTTGATTGCGGCCAGCTTATCTTGTCGCACCTCCTTGCAGTGGACATGAACCAAAGACAGAGCCACATCAGCGCCACATCGAGCAGAAGACTTCTTCCACTCCTGCACTCGGTCGGGGATTCCGTTAAGTCGAGTTATCAGAGACTCAAGATCGTTTTGGAGTGTGGCCTCTGGCCAAAGTGCCAGGTTGATCCGTGACATGGCGACCTTCAGTCGAGCCAAGTAGTCCACGGCACCGTCGACGCGAGATTCCAATCGGAGCAGATTCATGGCAGTTTCATCTTTCACGGGAGAGTTGATTGGATCCAAACCTGGTTCGATGCGCCCAGTCTCCTCTTCAAAGTTCTGGCAAAACTCTGCATTCACGATCCAAGGATAAGTCAATTTTCGTACACTGAGTTGACATAAAAAAAATCAGTCAGAACAGAATGTGCACCTTCAAGATTGATGAACAACTTCTTGGCAAGACTTCTCAGATAGTTGTCCAGATCATCCCTCCTGCGAGCAATGCTTTCCATTTTCTCACCGTGAACGAGATTCGCCTTCTTCCAGCATGAGCACTCCTTGTTGGAGTCATTCAGAGCAGACTTCAGCCTGGTATTCTCTTCTTCCAACTGGCCGACCGAAGCCAGCTTCTGTTCAGCCAGAGCGACTTTGTCGTCAGATTCCTTTCGGGCAGCAGCCAGATCCTGGTCCTTCTTTGCCAGAGCTTCTCTCAGCTTTTCTACAAAGAAATGGTGCTTGATTCAGAAAGAGCAGAAGGGTACTCAAGCCCAAGGCAAACCAGTCGACAAACTCGTCTTACCATTGGCACCATCCTTAGCCGTTTGCAGCTGTCTTGGCCAGCTCCAAGTCAAGGTTTAGTCGGATCTGCTGTTTCTCCAAATCAGCAAAGCGAGCTCCCAGATCACAAGATTTCTGCAATCAAAGAGGAGAAGTTAGTTTACAGCGAAAAACAACAAAGGCAATAAATACTAAGACCACGGTCGACTGCCAGCAGTCCACCATAGTCTCGGGTACTACACCCAGTGGGTGCACTTTGCGTGCCCCCACCGGTTCTGATCCCACTCGACCAGCCCGCCGAAGTCGAGTCCAGGAAGTAAAAAAAAGAGAAAGTAGAACTCAGACTACAGTCGACTGTCAGAAGTCCACCATAGTCTCGGGGACTACACCCATTGGGTGCCCTTTACGTGCCCCCACCGGTTCTGATCCCACTCAACCAGACCGAGTGGAAGAGACAAACCACCAGTTTGGTTTATACAATCAAAAAAATACAATGACTACAGTCGACTGCCAGCAGTCCACCATAGTCTCGGGGACTACACCTAGTGGGTGCACTCAGCGTGCCCCCACCGGTTCAAAAATTTCAATCGACGCACCCAGTGGGTGTACAGATGCAAAGATTTTCGGAAAGAGTCTTCAGAAATCATATCCTAACAGAACAAGCGGCGACCAACTAACCTGAACGTTGCTTTGGAGAGCCGAGCTGGCGTCGTAGGCAGCCTGACTGGCGTCCCACACCATCTTCATCTTCTCCATCATGACGCCCGCCTGGCGTATAGCATCCCTGGCGGCATTCACTTCGTCTTCTGGGACATGATGGGTCACAAAAACTGAAGGTGGGTTGACAGGGGCCTGAGCAGTCGACGAAGAAGGCAAGGCACTCGACAGTGGCACGGCGAAGGTAACAGAACCCCGATTGGCATCGCCAGTGTCCTGAACGACTGGTTCCGCCGTCGGCGTCGACTGTAGCGCCTCGCTTGCAGGAGCTTGCCTATTCTTCCTTGTCAAAGACCTCTCGGGCTCTTCATCATCATCGGGGAGGTCAATAATGTTGGGAGTTGTGCAAAGTTCAATTGCCAAAATCACGTCACCCAGTGATGCACACTGTAGTTGAATCGACCGAACAAAGACAGTATGGCAGAAATCATACCCAGATTAGAAGTGACCGCATCCTCCATCACCTCATCATCGTCCCTGTAAGCTGAGGTCCCAGAAGTGGCAGCGCTGACGGTTCCAAAGTTTGTCCGGTTAAAACAAGAAAAACAAACGGCGCTGAGCATCGAGTGCATACAGAGGAGGACACTTACGCAGAAGCGACGGGGATGTCAATCTTAATCTTCGGCAACGCCTTCCGGATTTTCGGCTCTGCAACTTTGGGGTGCTTGGGCGCTTTCTCGGTCGGGGTTGGTGAAGAGATCCAAGGATGCTTCGAAGATTGACCAGCTTGAGCAGTCGCCTTTTCACGAACGCTCGGTCGTTCTTGGGCAAGTTTGGATCGCCTCTCCCTGCGAGGAGGCGACTCAACTTCTTCTTCATCACTTTAGTCTTCGCTTTCTCCATCCTCTTCACCATCAGAAGTCCACTCGCCACTGTCGCCGCCGCTCGCCTCGCCTTCCATGTCTTGCCCTTGCTCTCCATTGGGCATCGAGTACATTTCAATGAGGGCCTGAAAAAATAACAATCAAAAGACATTCAGTCGACGGCAAACGGGACATCACATGGAGAGTCGGAAAGTTACTTACAGAAACATACCTGCTCCGGCTGACGCGAGTTGTCGAATGGAATCACCCTCCTAGATCCCCGAGGGTTGTCTTTGTTGCCAGTGATTCCTCTCAACCAGCTCTTCAAGGTATCCTCACTGACCTCCTCCGGGTGGATCCGAGTGGTATCTTCGAGCCCAGAATACATCCACATCGGATGATCGTGCGCCTGAAGGGGTTGGATGCGTCGACCGAGAAAGACCTCCAGCAGATCCATCCCGGTCACTCCGTCGCGGACGAGCTGGATGACCTGTTCGACCAGCTCCTTGACCTGTGCCTTCTCTTCTGGAACTATCTTCAGGGGAGCAGACTTCTCCACTCGAGCCAAGGAGAAAGGAGGAAGCCCAGTCGACTGGCCAGGGGTCGGCTGATCCTTGCAGTAAAACCAAGTCGACTGCCAGCCCCGGACCGAGTCGGGAAGGATCATCGCTGGGAAGGTACTTTTGCTCCTCATCTGGATCCCCAGACCGCCGCACATCTAGATCACCCGAGTCCTCTCATCACTCGACTTGGTCTTTTTGACCGACTGGGAACGGCAAGTGAAGATATGTTTGAAGAGCCCCCAGTGCTGTCGACAGCCCAAGAAGTTTTCGCACATAGACACGAAAGCGGCCAGATAGACTATGGTATTCGGAGTAAAATGGTGGAGCTGAGCCCCAAAGAAGTTCAAAAAACCCCGGAAGAAAGGGTGGGGAGGCAGTGAGAACCCATGATCTATGTGAGTTGCTCAGAGGACGCACGCACCCTCTCTGGGCTGCGGCTCAGTTTCGTCTCCCGGGAGCCGAGCCGACTTGTGGGGGATAAATCCCCCTTCCACCAGGTCGTCGAGGTCGTCCTGTGTGATTGCCGAGCGGATCCAGTCGCCCTGGATCCAGCCCGCCGGCAGGCCGGACCTCGACGAGGACCCGCCCCGGTTGGTCCGCTTGCCCTTCGCCTTCGCGGTTGCCTTCTTCGCGCGTTCCAATGCTGCCGTCTTGTCCTTCCCCATGGTGGCAGTTCGAGCTCGAGCGGAGATCCGGTGACGAGATGGGAGCAAGGGTGGCGGAGAAATCGGGAGAAAACAGAGAGAGAATGGTGGCGTGCGGAACAGAGCACCGGCCCAACACCTTATATGAGGCTGCTTCCGAGTGGCTGACTGGTAGGCCCGGACGGCCCTGCCAAATCCCGTGGTGATCGCGCGCACGATACGTGGAGAAAAAGGTGGCGCGGGGATCGAGGCGACTCCGCGTTATCCCATCCATTTACTGCGGCCTCTCCCGTCCCGCGCGCTTCCCGAAATTTGGATCACACGAAATCCTCGGGCTGCAGAACAACTCGTTGGACCGAAGATCTCCTCCACACCGTCACTCAGAACTCTTCAAGTATAAGAACTCACTCGACAAAACCTAAGAATGGGTCAAGGCGACTGGAAAGAAAGTTGTTGTCATCACTCTGGTCCATTGGTCCGAAACAAGGTATGTTCACGACATGAAAAATGAGTCGGAGATGTGCTCAAACCCTTTCCCACTCAAACCTCGATCCATTCGGGGGCTAATGATGAAGCTATGTACCTAGGGTAGGGCCAAGGACCTGTCCAAACTGACCTACCCAAGGACACCTCCAGAAGAAATCACATTTCAATCGACTTGGCGGTGTTTCACTCGACGGACTCGAAGACACTCGACCAAGAAGCAACCACTCGACCAAGATCCAACCACCCGACGGCCAGGAGACCTAAAGTCACTCCACACGCTAACGGTCGGTCATTAAGTAGCTTTTATGGTCATCATAGCACTTTATTAGGGGCGTTACCAGTAACGCCCGACCTTAATGTACTTAAAACCCTTCATAACTGAGGGCCGGAGGGGTCTGGCGGACTCTATATAGGCCACCCCCCTCCTCAGTGTAAAGGGTTCGCACCCCTGTAATTCATACACGCATAATCCAGTCGACCGCCTCCGGGCTCCAAGACGTAGGGCTATTACTTCCTCCGAGAAGGGCCTGAACTCGTAAACCTTGCATGCTTACAACTTCTCCATAGCTAAGATCTTGCCTCTCCATACTTACCCCCCTACACTACTGTCAGACTTGGAACCACGACACACACTTCATCTCGTGTTGTGATTGGGATTTTTTTCCCGATCTATCGCTGGATCGATTGCATCTCTAGATCATTTTCCTTCCTAATCACTATCCCTTTCTTCATCTACCAGCCGTCGTCTCCAACTCCACGTTCGGCCGTCGTTTTCCCAGATTATCACCACCTCAACACAGGTCGCCGTGGTTCACTGGCCAGGGATCTTCGTTGTCGGCCGTCACCTCCTTCCGGGCCTCGGCCCCGGGATCTTCTCCGCCGGCCACCACCTCCACCCGACCCGCGGCCTCGGGATCCTCTCCGCCAGCCGTTGCCTTGAGGTCGCCAAGGATACCACCGCCGCCAGGAGGATCCTCTCCGTCGGGCATCGTCTCCTCCCGACCCGCGGCTCCGGGAATCACTCCGCCGGCCCCTGTCGCCTCCCGACCCGCGGCTCCGGGAATCTCTCTGCCGGCCCCTGTCGCCTCCCGATCTGGGCCCCAGGACCTTCTCCGCCGCCAATGCCTGGAGGTTGAGATTTCAGCCAGTAGTTTTCTTCTGGCCTCGAGGTTGCTCGTGTGTGTGTGTCCGGGTATTTTGGTGGTCTGCGATTTGTGGCAACTGTTTTTGGTTCGGTGTTCGGTCAACTCTCTTCAGCAAGGCGATTGTGGTACTCTGTTTTTGCAGAGAGAGACAGATAGAAAAGAGCATCATGTCTCCGACGTCATCGGGCTATGTCGCCATCCCTCGCTGCCCGGTAATATTTGATGGGGCTAACTATGCTGAGTTCGTTGCCTTTATGTGCATTCACATGTGTGGCCTTCGTCTATGGGGTGTTCTCTCTGGCGAGGTCCCCTGTCCTCCGCGCCCAGTCCCTCCTGTGGCTCCTATCCCACCGCCGACGCCACAGGATCTTACCGTAGATGCTCTTGATGCTGATAGAGCTGCAGCTAGGATTGCTGCTGATGATGTGGCTGCTGCTTATGACCAGCAGGTATTGGATTATTCGGATGCTCTTTCCGTTTATCGTGATGATCTGGCTGCTTACACTCAATCGTGTGATGATGATGCTCGTGCTGCGGATGTCCTCACGTCCAGTGTTTTACCTTAGTTTGCTTCTGAGTTTATGGGTCATAGTACTGTCTTTGAGATGTGGACTCATTTTCGTCAGCGTTATCAACCGTCTGGTGATGCTCTCTACCTGTCTGTGGTCCGTCAGGAGCATGCTCTTCAGCAGGGAGACTCTACTATTGATGAATTCTACACTCAAAGTTCTGCTAACTCACGCCAGCTAGACTCCCTTCGCACTGCTGTTTGTGGCACTTGCCCATGTTGCCAGACTATGAGGTCAGACTTGGAGTTTCAGCGCGTCTATGAGTTCTTATCGCGGCTCCGTGGAGAGTTTGAGCCTGGACGAGCTCAGTTGTTTGCTCGTGGTCATGTTCCTATCTCAGAGGTGCTTTCTGAGCTTCGTGCTGAGGAGACTCGCCTCCGTGGTGCTGGTCTGCTTTAGGTTCCCTCTATGCTCGCTACTCGAGCTGCTGCTCCACGAGCACTTTCTCGCTCCAGTGCTCCGCCGCTACTACCTTCTCCTTCTGGTAGTGAGGGTCGCTCTCGTGAGGGCCGCTCTCGATCTCATACTCATTGTGGCTACTCCAACAGGGATGGTCACCCCGAGTCTGATTGCTTCAAGAAGAAGCTTGACATGCGCAATAGGGAGCGCAATTCCTCTTCAGGGACTCATGCCTCTTCCTCGACGTCGTCTACTGTCTCTTTGACTGAGCAGGATATTATGAAGCTTAAGCGTCTACTTGCAGCTTCAGGTTCTTCGACAGGTACTGCAGGCTCTATGACTGGTGCTTCTGGTACTGGGTTATCACCGTCTACACAGTCAGGTACATCCCCGTGGGTTCTGGATTCTGGAGCTTCATTTCATATGACTTCCGATTCTTCTATCTTGTCCTCTCTTAGATCTCTCGATTTTCCTATTAATGTTCTTACTGCTGATGGTACCCCTCTTCCTGTCGCTAGTCGAGGCACTCTTTCAACTACTTCATTTCATGTTCCAGATGTTTCTCATGTTCATCGCCTTACAATGAACCTATTTTCCGTGAGTCAGCTTACTGATTTTGGTTGTTGTGTCATTCTTGATGTTGATTCTTGCACTATCCAGGATCGTCACACGCGGGCTCTAGTTGGGGCCGGCCCTCGCCGCCATGATTCTCAAGGACTTTGGGAGTTAGACTGGCTTCATGCTCCCTCCGCTGCCACCACACCCGCCAGTCCATCTGCCTTCGTCGCTTCAGCTACCAGCTCTTTTCAGCAATGGCATCATCGACTTGGTCACCTTTGTGGTTCTCGACTATCGTCTCTAGTTCGTCGTGGTCTTCTAGGGCCTGTCTCAGGAGATGTCTCCTTACAGTGTCAGGGTTGTAGGCTTGGTAAACAGGTTCAGCTACCTTATCCTACTAGCGAGTCCGTGTCTCAGCGCCCTTTTGATTTAGTACATTCTGATGTGTGGGGTCCGGCTCCCTTCGCTTCAAAAGGGGGTCATCGATATGATATTATTTTTATAGATGATTTCTCTCGCTACACTTGGCTTTACTTTATGTCTTCTCGTAGTGAGGTTCTCTCTATTTATAAACGTTTTACTGCCATGGTTCATACTCAGTTCTCTACACCTATTCATGTGTTTCGTGCTGATTATGATGGCGAGTATATATCCAAAATATTGCGTGGCTTTCTTGCTGAGCAGGGTACTATTTCTCAGTTCTCTTGTCCTGGTGCTCATGCTCAGAATGGCGTGGCTGAGCGCAAGCATCGTCACCTTCTTGAGAAAGCTCGTGCGATAATGATTTCAGCCTCTCTTCCACCTCATTTTTAGGATGAGGCTGTCTCCACTGCCACATATCTCATAAACATTCAGCCCTCATCTGCTCTACAAAGTGGTATTCCTCTAGAGCGTCTTTCTGACCGTTCTCCTGATTATTCGGCACTTCGACTATTTGGTTGTGTTTATTATGTTCTCCTTGCCTCTCGAGAACGCACCAAACTGACTGCTCAGTCTGTCGAGTGTGTTTTTATAGGCTACATTTGATGAGCATAAGGGTTATCGGTGTTGGGATCCAGTCGGTCGTCAGATGCGCATTTCCCGGGATGTGACTTTTGATGAATCTCGTCCATTCTACCCACGACCATCCTCCTCAACCTATTCAGTTGAGGATATCTCTTTTCTTATGTTTCCTGATACACCTCCCTCCGTGCCTCGTATTCCTAATCCTCCTTCTAGTCTCACTATTACAGATCCGACGCCGTCTTCTCCCGCGGTTTCTTCTCCTCCCTTATTGCATGACTCTCCACCTTCATCAACGATGTCTTCTCTATCTCCATCACCTCTGATCGTTCCTCCTCGTCCCACTTTTCCTTTTCATTATTCCCGGAATTCTCCTGTTGTGGACGGATCTTCAACTAATGTGCCATCTACGTCTGGTGCGCCGTCTTCATCGTCCCAGCCGACTTATCATCTTCGGACTAGGCCTTGTCCTCATCCTGATCGCTATTCTCCTAGTCAATATGGTCTTTCGGATGTACTTGAGCCTACCTCTTATCGCGATGTTGCTGTTCATCCTAAATGGCAGCTTGCGATGCTAGAGGAGATTGCTGCCCTTGAGCGCACCGGCACGTGGGACCTGGTTTCTCTGCCTCCCCATGTCCGCCCCCTCACCTTTAAGTGGGTCTATAAGATTAAGACTCGCTCTGATGGATCTCTTGAATGTTATAAAGCTCGGCTTGTGGCTCGTGGCTTTCATCAGGAGCATGGTCGTGATTACGATGAGACTTTTGCTCCTGTGGCCCATATGACCACTATCCGCACACTTCTTGCCGTGGCCTTTGTTCGCCATTGGTCTGTGTCTCAGCTTGATGTTATGCCTTTCTTAATGGTGAGTTGTGTGAGGAGGTTTATATGCAGCCACCACCTGGGTATTCAGTTCCTGATGGCATGGTTTGCCGTCTTCGTCATTCCCTATACGGCCTTAAGCAAGCCCCTCGTGCTTGGTTTGAGCGTTTTGCCTCTCTGGTGACTGCAGCTGGTTTTTCACCCAGTTCTCATGATCCAGCGTTGTTTGTCCACCTTTCTACTCGTGGGCGTACTCTTCTTCTTCTATATGTTGATGACATGATCATCACTGGCGACGATTCTGAGTACATTGCCTTTGTCAAGGCCTGTCTCAATGAGCAGTTCCTTATGTCTGTTCTTGGTCCTCTTCGTTACTTTCTTGGGATTGAGGTTTCCTCCACCGCCGATGGCTTTTTTATTTCACAAGAAAAGTATATCCAGGATCTTCTTGCTCGTGCGGCTCTTAGTGATGAGCGCACTGCTGAGACTCCTATGGAGCTCAATGTTCACCTTCGCACTTATGATGGTGAACCCTTGTCTGATCCGACGCGTTACCGTCATCTTGTTGGGAGTCTTGTCTATCTTGTTGTCACTCGTCTGTATATCTCCTATCCTGTCCATATTCTGAGTCAGTTTGTTTCTGCTCCCACTTCAGTTCACTATAGTCACCTTCTTCATGTTCTACGATATCTTCATGCCACGATCTCTCATCGTCTTTTTTCCCCTGTTCCAGCTCGTTACAACTCCAGGCCTATTCGGATGCTACGTGGGCTAGTGATCCTTCGGATCGCCGTTCACATTCTGCTTACTGTGTTTTCCTTGGCGGTTCCCTCATTGCCTGGAAGACGAGGAAACAGACTGCAGTTTCCCGTTCGAGTGCAGAGGCAGAGTTGCAAGCTATGGCTCTTTTGACAGTAGAGGTGACTTGGTTGCGATGGTTACTGGAGGATTTTGGTGTTTCTGTTACTACACCTACTACCCTTTTGTCAGACAGTACAGGTGCTATCAGTATTGCACGGGCCCCGTGAAGCATGAGCTTACCAAACATATTAGTGTTGACGCCTTTTTTGTGTGCGCTGCTGTGCAAGACCATGTTATTGCTCTTCAGTATGTGCCTTCCGAGTTATAGCTAGCAGACTTCTTCACCAAGGCTTAGACTAGAGCGCAACATGGATTTCGCCTCTCCAAACTCAGTGTTGTGAATCCACCATGAGTTTGAGGGGGGGGGTGTTAGAGTTATAGTGCAAATGGCCTTTGGCCTTTTGTATTACTGCCTTTTGGCCTTTCATATTTCTGCCTTTTGTACTGTATATTTGCTGGCTGTTTTGGCCTTTGATAATACAACTTTCTATTCTTCCCACTATCTCAACAGATAGAATGTGTATACAATTATTTTGTATACAATTATTGTGTAACAATATTTACATTCTAAGACATTGTCCCACGTTATGACATGGAATGACTCACCCTTTTGGAAGGGTTTGGTGACGACAAGGTTGCTTGTTTATCATTTGTGACGGTCAGACCACACACATTTTGTAGGATGTATGGGTTGGGATACCCCTTTAACCTTATAATACCAATCGCTTTATAAATTGTACAACATAAAGATGCTTATGTCGGTACAATATTGCAGACAACTCCCTTAAATATCCTCTTCAGGAGAGCCCTAATCAGAGATAAATGAAACGTATGGTTACATTTAGCTCATTGGTTGATAGACATTAAATTGAATAATGAACCAGACAAGTTCTAGTGGAGGCTAACTTCTATTAAGTCTATGTATATGGATTTCATTAATATTGGGTCCATTTTTAGAAGTATATCTCGAACACCAAAGTGCCACTGAAGATCAAAATGTTCATGTGGTTTGTGCATAGGGGTGTTATTCTTACTAAGAATAATCTAGCTTAAACGTAGAAGACAAGCTAGTAAACAATGTTGTTTCTATGATTAGGAGGAAACAATTCATCATTTGTTTCGAGCCTGCCCATTTTGCTACTTTACTGTGGCGTAAGACTGATGTGCCTTTAATTTTCCTCCACCTACTGGTATATTAAATATGTTTTTTAACTGGTTAGGGGGTGTTGAGCCTAATAATAAGGCATGGATACGTGTGGGAGTGTCTATTTTGCTTCGTGGGTCCGTTGGATTGTGGGTGCGTCCAGCGTGCGGCCGCACCCCAAATCTTGTCCATGTTGGACGTGATTAAAAAAACATAAATACTTAAATAAAATGACTTAAAAGTAAATAAACGCAGTTAAAAAACTTAAAACTTAATTTAGAGTCATGGCCACAAAACGGCCCGGTTTCATGGTTCACTTAACGTCCCAGTTCCATTAATTAAACATAAAAAAAAACGGCCACCGCCGCCCGCGCGCTCCTGCCGTGCTCGTCGATGCCGTCGCCGCCGCCGTCTTCAGTGGCCGCCGGTGTCGACGTCATCGATGATGAGGTCGACGTAGGCCGGCGGCGTCCAAAGGTGGGCCGGCGGTGCGTGGTAGACGGGGGCGGGAGGTGCCTGCACCACCTCCTCCTGTGGTGACGCATCCCGCTCTGGTGCCGCGGCAGAGTGAAACAGCAGTTCACGCCCACAGCGTCGGCCATCTCCTCCGCAGTGCACGACCAGTCCCACCCCTAGCCCACCAAGCCCGGGTGGAACGCGGCCACCGGTGCCTCCTCCATGACCTCCTCGGGGATGGCGACCTCGCCGGCGGCGGAGCGGGCCATCATCTCCTCAAGGCCCTCCCATTGCCAGTCATCGTGCATGTGCATGGAGTCCTCCATGACACGCGCCATGAGACGGGCCTCCTCCTCGGCAGTCATGCGAGGAGGTGGTGGTGGCGATGGAGATCGCGAAGGCGACGGCGTGAGGCCGCGCACGCGCCTACACCTGTGCTCCCGGGGAGCAGGCGCTGCGCGCTGCCGACGTGGCCGCCGCGGCCCAGACGTCGTCCCGACGAAGAAGGAGGCGCGCCGCACGTCGTGCTCGTCCCTGAGCCAGGTGTCCCAGAGGTGTGAGTTCGGGCGTGCCTGTCATCGTAGTACAAGTCGTCGGGGAGGAGCCGGCCGCCGCGCTCGATCTCCTAACGGCGCGCACAGCCGCTCAACGGGACCGGCGGGATCGGCACACGATCGGCGGACAAGTGCCAATTGTTGGGGAGGTGGATGTCGCTCCAGGGGAGTGGTGTCCTCATCTCCCAATAACGGCGGCACACATTCGTGCGGATGTAGTGCCGGTCGCACAGGCCGGCGGACGTGGGGGTGATGGAGAACGCGGGCGGCGCGGGGGCCCGGCGTGGTGGTGATGCGGGCTCCTCCTTCTTCACGGAGCCGGCGCGCCGTCCCGACGAGGAGCCGGCCTCGCGGTCATGCTTCCTTTGCGGCCTCGTTTCCAAAAGCCCATGGCAGCGAGGTGGCCGGCCGGCAAGCTCGAGGACGGGGGAGGGCCTAGGGTTTTTGCGCTGTCGGTTTTCGAGAAGGTCGCGGGATGGAGTGGGGCAGTGTGGACGACGACCGGTCCACAGGTTCCCTATTTAAGAAGGACGGCGACCTTCCCCTGGGCCGATGACAGGTTGGGCCAGCCGCCCGTGCGCATTGATGTTGGCGGGTGAGAGGTACCTGCCGGCCGCCACGCGGTCCGACGCGGACGAGCGGCACGTCCGTTCGGTGTCCACGGCGATCCAAATCCGGCGCAAGTTTGCATTCGAAATAGGTCGGCACAGACAAAAAACGGACCAGATGGGTCCGGGCCGTCGCGCGCTAGGTCAACCTGTTTGTTCATTTTATCCCAAATGAACGGGGCCGGACAAAACGGGATCACGCAGTGAAGTTGGGCTCAGGCAGACTAATTAGAACCAACCGCTGGACGGCACGGATTACATGCAGTGAATGTAACCCAGCACCACTCTTTTCCATAGATTGCTTACCGCCCAAGGAGTACAAAGTAAATAGAATAGAAAGATACCTTACTTTTCAGTGAGAGCGGCGTTTCGGTGCCCGGGTGCATCTGCATCCGGTCAAAAACAAATTCGTAAAATATTTAGAAAAATTCAAAAAATTCCAAAAAAATTTAGGGTGGTAGACAATTTGATGCGTGAGGTACGCTCTAATTTTCAAAACATTTGGACTTCTGTGCAGCTCTCAGCAAAAAACACAAATCAGACCAGAACAGTATATGAACAGTACACATTTTTACAAACCTCCGATTTGTTTTTTTTGCTGAGAGCTGCACAGAAGTCCAAATATTTTGAAAATTGGAGCGTACCTTACGCATCAAATTGTCTACCATCCAGATTTTTTTGGAATTTTTTGAATTTTTCTAGTATTTATTTTGATTTTTTTCGTGAGCGCAGGTGCAAATGAGCTCGGGCTCAGATTCGAATTTTCGCTTTTCAGTCTACTACATTAACAGCGTGTGATTTTGTGGAAAACTACTCTTCCTCGTGAAGCAACAACTAAGTTGAGTGTCCATATACCTTATCTTCTATATCTAAATAGCTAGCCCTCACTAACCTATTTTCTATCAACATGCAAGCATGCCACCTCATCATTCAACAAGGATGGCAAAAGGCCCACCTTAGCATGGACCCTTGCATAAGTAAATGCTACCGCAACATGCACACATGCATGGAAATTTCATTTTATTCATATTTAATAAATATTTATAATTATGCAATAAGTTTACACAATAAACCATTTGTATCTTTTATTTTAGTTGTCATATTATTCCAAATCTTCATGTTCCATATAAGCAATCTCATTAGAATATATTGTAAAATATTCCTGCAACAACGTGCGGGGTTTCACCTAGGTTAAGATATAAAGGCACCCAAGTTTCTGCAAAACAATATTCATTTTTTTATTTGCGAGAAAACTTCTAATCTATTTATGTTCAATCATAGTAATACAACAAACACCAGAAATAATAAAAGTTACATCCAGATTTGTACACCACCTATCAACGACTAAAAACACTGAAGTAAGTCGAAGGCGCCTCGCCATCATGGCCACTCCCTTGCCAGAGCCAGGCAAACTTGTTGTAGTAGATAGTCGGGCAGTCGTCGTGATAAGGCCCCGTAGGACCAGCACACTAGAATAGCGATCACTATCGATGAAGAGTAGCGTAGATTGAAAGGATGCAACTTGAATGCACACGATCGTAGACGAACGATGACAAGATCCGAGCAGATCCACCAAAGACAAATTCATCGGAAACACATCATTACACGCCCACCAACGATACTAGACGAACCACCAGAACATTGGCTAGGCATGGAGAAGTTTATTCCATGTTCTGGGAGTCGCCGTTGTCTCGCATTCCTAAGCAAGACACAAAATTTGAAGAAACATCTAAAAAGGGAGCCCTCCCGCTAGCAAGGGCCGGGATCCATAATGCCCCATGGCCCTAAGGCCACTGGAGATGAGGCGGTCCGGTGGCAGTGCCAACGGGAGGCCGAAGAACCCTATGTTTTTTGGTGCAAATGGAGCTAGAAAACAGTATTCAGTTTGGGGCATTGGGCCCATACAACACACGTCCCATCAGTCTATTTGGAACATAAAATTATGAAAAAAAAATATGAAATAAGAAAATGAAATGTGGAATCTTAATTACAGGAAAATTATTAAAGCCCTTGCTTGAAATCTTTTGGATCAAGAGAAGATCATGCAAGACATAGAGGAGATTCTCTGTCACATCTAACCGCCTGCTGGAAGTCTTTTGGAGATGAAGTGGAGGAAAGCAATCATCCAAAATCACTCATTTCTTGGATACAAATGGCTTTTATTTAGGATATTGCAAGACCTTGGGAGAAAATTCTGTTTTTTTAAGAACTTGAATATATCATCCCTAAATTGTTTGGGTGTCGTTGTTTTCTCTCTTTCGTTACACCTTTTTTGTAAGGTATCTCCAATGTCGATCATTTATCTTGTGGGCTGTTTCGGGATATCTTAGTTTAAAATTTAAAAGTGGGCCGTTCTTGAGCCTCCGCTCTAAAACATATAATTCATATAGTTTGTTTGGTGAGATATGATTGGTAAATACTTGCATATATGATCAAATCCTCACGGAGGTGAATTTAGGTTCCTATTTATTCTGGAGGGCCAGGTTTTTCTGGTACTCACGCATTTATTGATAACTAGGCTTGCTGCGTAACCGAGATTAAAAATCCTAGTACTCATATTTACAAGGCCGTATGCATCCCAAGTTGTTGCAGAGGCCTGATAAGTGAAATTCTCCCCCAATGAAAAAGGCTTTTTCCTCAAATAAGAGTTACTGGCACGAAGTGGACTCCCGACCCCAGCTCCTGTGAGGCCGCGCTAGGCGGCACCAGGGCTCTTCACCGCCGGCCACTAACCGTCTTCCCCCGCGCCGCCTCTCCTCCCGCGGCCACCGGGGTCGTCGTTAGGCTAAGCCCGTGCAGCGCGGCGGCGGCGGATCTCCTCGGTTAGCGATCTGGATCGCGGCGGCGGAAGTCGTACCAGCCTCTTCAGAAGTAGTGCGGCAAGGTGGCGGCGGCCAATGCGGCTCGGCGTGCTTGCGGCGGCGAGCGGTGTAGACGACAGTGGGCGGTGGTGGCGTGGTGTAGGCAGGACCGATCTCGGCCCAGATGGGTCTGGGTGGGCCGCATCCTACACGTGGTTGTCCCTACTGCATCTCGACGGCTCCGACGGCAGTATGTGGAGGTTCTCCTGGGCTAGTCCTGCAGCATGAGAAGCCTCAGTCGGCGATCCGGGCATGGCAGTGACAGCCTACTCCTCCGCTAGAGTTGGTCGGCCGACTGGCTGTGGCGTATCTCTGGACCCCACATCTAGTCCCGGCGGCGAGTTGGGGTAGCGTCGCTGCCGGTGAAAATCGAGCTCCGACTACGGTCATGGTAGGCGATGGCGGCGCCTAAGCGTCGCTACCTTGTTGAAGGCATTGCTATTGCAGACACCTTCCCACCAGATATGTTCCGAGGAAAACCCCAGGTCCAGGTATCCTGGATCGGACGATGGCGGTGCCCACGGTGTTGCCCTCCCTCATGAGGGCATTGTTTTGGAGTAGTTGCTAGATGGAGGACACAAGGAGTGGAGCGGTGTACATCTACTACGTCGACGATGGTGAGTCTCGGCGGCTTGGCGTAGCAAAGTCTCGGTGATGGATGTGGTTGATGAACTCGCGCTGGGCGGAGGCGCTGTCTGGTGTCGTGGGGCCGTCGACAGCATGCCTGGCAAGGTTGATGTATGAGTGCCTGCTCTGTAGATGGATCGGTGGAAGACGGCGGCGGTGACTTCTGAGTTCGTCGGACCGATGTGTGCCCCAGACCTGGTATGAGGCTTGGTTGGGGCTCCCTCTTTAGATGATAGGCTTTGGTGCGAGGTCTGTTTAGTA
Organism: Triticum urartu; assembly: GCF_003073215.2. Classification (NCBI taxonomy): domain Eukaryota; kingdom Viridiplantae; phylum Streptophyta; class Magnoliopsida; order Poales; family Poaceae; genus Triticum; species Triticum urartu. The sequence goes on along the minus strand of NC_053025.1, from coordinate 531,781,795 downwards.
TGTGGCTCGGACTTTCGGCACCTCTTTATCAACTGGATTGGAGTAGTGGCAGATGTCATCAAGATGATGGCTTTAGACTTACTGATGTATTACTTGCTAAGGTCTTTGTGAATAATTAATAAATGGTTGTATGCACCGTCCAGATGCAGAGGCCGGAGATCATCCTTTTTTTCTAAAAAAATGATATTACAAGACAGAGTTGCACATTGGATGCATTATAAATTTTAAAAATAATCTTTCATTTTAGACCAAGAGTGCAAGTGAACCATATATCCGTAACATATGATGAGTTTTTCATCGGGAGCTTTTTGATATAGAGGAAAACCCTTATCCTCTGCATCAAATCTACTAGTAGAAAAAGGGCCTGCAGTCCCGGTTCATAAGGGCCTTTAGTCCCGGTTCTTGAACCGGGACTAAAGGGTCGGTACTAATGCCCTGACCCTTTAGTCCCGGTTCAAACCAGAACCGGGACTAAAGGCCCTCTACGTGGCCGCTGCCTGGAGGTCCACCTTTAGTCCCGGTTGGTAACACCAACCGGTACTAAAGGTAATTTTCTGATTTTTTTTTTGAAATTTTTTTATTTTCAAATTTCTGATTTATTTTAACCTCTAATCTCTAACCACGCTTAACTTTCAGATTCTATTCTCCCTCGTTTCCAAGTCTGCACTCGTTGTTTTCCTGACAATAGTAAGATGTTAATCCTATTAACCCTCGGGATTTTAGCTTGAGCATGAAGTCACACATTTCACTGTTTGAGTTTGAAACTATTGTTCTAAAAAACAATAATTATTTAGTAACACTAATATTTCTTGAATAAGTAGTTTGACCATTGTTTGACCATAGTTTGACCAGATTTGACCAAAATTCAAAAAAACTGAAATAATTATTTAGTAACACTAATATTCTTGAATAATTATTTAGTAACACTAATATTCTTGAATAATTATTTAGTAACACTAATACTTCTTGAATAAGTAGTTTGACCATAGTTTGACCAGATTTAATGAAAATATAAAAAAAACTAAAATTTGAGCATAACTTTTTTTCCTTTTGGAATTTGAGGATTCTACAAATTTGCAAATAGGCCATAGGCCATCTCCATCGGATGTAACTTTTCGAGTAGATGATTTTTCATATAAAAAACTTTTTAATCCAAGTTCGTATGCAAAAGTTATGCCCATTTTACAAATTCCAGAGAGATTTTGTAAATAAAGTCAAAATTCATATTTGTAAATTTTCCCAACAACTAAACCACATATCACATGAGAAACTTATTTTATTTTATTTTTTTGACATTTCCATCGTTTTCTTTTGTTTTCTCTAAAACTGAAAAGGCGGTCCACGGGGGGGGGGGGGGGGGGGGGTAGAGTTTGAAAATTGGACCTTTAGTACCGGTTCGTGCCATGAACCGGTACTAATGCCTCAAAGGCCATTAGTCCCGGTTGATGGCACCAACTGGTACTAAAGGTTAGACCTTTAGTACCTGTTGGTGCCACCAACCGGGACTAATGGGCATCGCACCCTTTAGTCCCGGTTCGTGGCATGAACCGGGACTAAAGGGCCCAGGTGAACCGAGACTAATGCCTTAGCCGCACGAACCTGGACAAATGCACCCATTGGTCCCGGTTCTGTACTGAACCGGGACTAATGGGGTTACCCGGCCTGGACCAAAGCCCCCTTTTTCTACTAGTGATTATACGTACAACCATCTAATTAATTGGGGGCTAATTAGTCAAATAATTCACCATCGACATACCTTTGGAAGCATTGCTACTGAATTAAGTTTTTATGTTACAAATCTTTTGGACGCTTATGCTGTTTGGGGATGCTGTTTTCTGATAGTTAATGGGGGGTCATGTGCCTCTATAGCATCTCATTTGCCTTCATCTCACTGTACCTAGATGTCTGTAGCTACTACAGTACATATCTGTAGATAGTACTGTGGTACTGGTGTTTTACTCTGGATCCAATCAAATAACTATTGAGGATTAACATTTCACCCGGCCAGTTCATGAATGTGGCAACATCTTATTTTGAGTAAATGAATGTGGCAACATCACAGTGTTTCTAATAAGTTTCCTAAAATAAAATGTGTTCACTCTCCAAAGTGCATGTGTGTGAAGTAAGATGTCTATTATAGCAGTGTGTCCATTGTCTAGACATATTCCCACTACACCATGGCAGTTAGATCAAAAAACCAAAGAACTATGCATGGCAGTCTTCGACTTGACACTTTACTTGCTGTCAAGAGCCAAGGCACACACGCGGCCGGCCTGGTCGCAGAAAGGGAAAAGGGAAATGACAGAGTCACACACACATGCCGGCACACACACAATTATAGCTCAGTGAGCCACGTTGGTACGAACGAGCACGCGGGCCCAGGCCCTCTGCGCCAGTTTGTACACAAGCGAACCCGTCCTCCCCCGTTCGATCTTCTCTCTCTCATCATCTGATCGGAATTAAATGGTGGTTTCCCTAATGAAACTGTATGATCCACATCGTATGTGCACTCAACCCATGACAAGTTACCATTTTATCACACAATTGCCATACTACCATACATAAATTAATTACTACTGATCGCGGGAGTTCGATCTCTTGGATCATAAACCCCTGAACAGTACAGTGTGCAGCAATTAAACTCGATCACGAGCTGCTGAACACAGATCATTATCTCTGTCTCACCGAACCGATCCTCATTTACCCATGCCACAATAGCTAACCTCAACCGATCGCGGTCGATGAGTGGACGTACACTCATGCAAAGGTAGCAGCAGGAAGTCGATTGATTGGCCGAAGCTATTAATAACAGCTCCCGCTGCATTTGGCAACGGCTAGATGCTCACCTACATCAGCTACTTGTAGGTAACGCTGGCTCCGTGTTCATAGCTATAGGTAGGCCGTGCGCTTGAAAAAGCAAAGGGAAAGCAGTGGCTAGCTGGGTTGCTTGTATATAGAGGTAGACATGGAAAGGCGTATGCGTAGAGCGTAGGCGCAGGTGGGCTATAACGGATTTGGCACAATCATTAGGAACGAGGGAGCACTCACTCCGTGCTATTCTGGGAAAAAAGGCTAAGCCTCCCTCCCTCTCCCTCTCCCTCGGTTCAAGTCCGCGCTCTGTCTGCAGCTAGTGTTGCGTGCTCAGTCAGTCAGTCAGCCATCGGCGCCGTCGATGCCTTGCCTAGCTTATACCCGGCTCGTGTGTACGGTCGTCGCCTTTCGCGGATCCCGAGTAGCCGTGCCCAAGCGATGCATGCTCATCGCATGCGCTGCCGCGCGGACGGCGCCGTGGGGACTCGAGGCCGACGGCAGGTTTGACCGCCCCGCCAAGGGTTCAAAAATATCAAAACCAAGCTGCTCGCTCAATAGATCGATCGATCGCGTAGTTCCTCTCCCCTGGTCGTGGTTGCAAGCCGGCTTGTCGTGCCAGCAGCAAGGCTAGCAACTACTTTGCTGGATACATACGTCGAGATGGTAGCTGGCCGGACAATGAATGGATCGGTTAATTGCGATCTGCCAGCTTAACTTGTTACTTTTGGGCGTAGTAGCAATACTCACCTCGCTCGCGTGCATATCGGATGGGAGCCGAACGACCGTAATTAGTACTGTACTGATCTAGCTAGCTTTCGTTTATTTCTGTTTTGTTTTTGCGAAAAGCTTTCCTTTCTTGTAGTGCAAAGAAAAACTTGCCGGCGATGCGCGCGTACTAGCGCTGCAGTTGAACCTGCGCCAGTACTCGTTGGACTGGACGGCCGGAGATGACTCCCAGCTAGTTAAATCCAGAAGAGATCGGTACATACGTACGTCCTTGCATCATGCGCGTAGGTGTGAGGTGTGCTGTGGTGGCCTTCTGGGTATAGGTGACTGCAAGTGCGACGGGCTCATTCAAACTCCAGACACTTGACCAGACATACATATGATCTAATATTATACAGGGAAAATAAACAGCGAACGCGGGAACCGGCAGGGTCATACATGGGCGTGGTCGGCTGGAGACTGCTACGTTTGTCATCTTGAATTTGTATACCCAATCACCATCTAGACTATAATGTTGCCTATGCAGATAAATAATGCATTGTGTAATATAAAAGACTCCTGACGTACTTTGTTATCACATCTCTTATTTCACTTATGTTTCATGCCATTAGATTATTACTCTATGTTATTGAAATGACATCATTGTTCTTTTTTAGAATATTGTTATGGATTGGCCTATATTGACAAAATAGTTATAATTAAAGCAAGTGCATAAGTGAAACAAAGTGCACATAAAAGTGTTCTTGTCGATTCACTTGGTTATGTAAATTTCTTGAAGACAAGCAATAACACTAGTAGAAAACAGGGTTTTGGTTGAGGCCTGGGTAAGGGCATTAATCTCGGTTCACTTATGAATTGGGAAAAAGGGGGCATCAGTCCCGGTTCGTGAGGCTAGGGCGCTGGCAGGGACTCGGGGGGGCATTGGTCCCGGTTCGTCTGACAATTTTTGTCCCGGTTTCAGACACGAACCGGGACCAATGAGCCTCGCTCCTAGCCTAGCACCTTTAGTCCCGGTTGATGGCAGGAACCGGGACCAAATGTCAGTCTTCTGTCCCAGTTCTAGCCACCAATCGGGACTAAAGAGACCCCTATATATAGCCCCGCCGCCACTCCTCTGTTTTTCTGACCGGCCGTGGGAGAGGTGTGTGTTGCTTTAGCTCACCTCCTATGCACATGAGCTCACCTCCTAACGCTGGACTCTGTGTTCGTCTCCTTCCTCTGTCCATTTTTTATACACTATCTGTCTTATGTTTTTCTCCTTCTCCTTTTCTTTTCTCTCACAGCCTTTAGGGGCCCATTCGTGCCTTGTTTGCACGCAACTGACGCACTATCCGCGCTCATCATACCTGGTGGCTTCTTTAACAGAAGCTTATTCATACGGGCTTTATGCCCAACACATGTGTTATCCTTCCGCATGTACCCTTTATTCACCATTATATGCATCGATATGACTTAAGTTTTGGCCAAGCTGGGTTGCCTGACTCTTGTATTTATGCCCTACGTTCCCGTTAATTCGGCTAGGGCATAAGGGGAGCACCTCTACGATTGTTACTGCCGGGTCAGCCGGATGTGTACCTCAGACTGGGTGAAGCCGAAAGCTAGCGTTCATAAGGGAATATTCGGTCGGTGAACTAAAGATGATTTTTCACTTATTTACTTATGCGCCCCCAGATGTTATTTCTGCGTCTCTTCTCGCAGTCCGGACATGCACTTTAGGGCATGCCTCCCAGGGAAAGGAACCCCTAACGGAACTATTCTCCCTGGAAGATTTTTCTTACTAACCATGTAATATAACATAACTAGTTGGGCACTTGTCCGTTAAAGCACTAATGACCCCTACGCCTGGTCTCCACGCATGCCCCGGTTCTTACATAACCGAGAGGGTATTCGAAAACACTCCGGACCGTCGGGTCCCGAGGTTGAAGCGAAAAGGTCCGTCACGACAAACGAGCTACAATCCGGCTAGAAGGCATTATACATGTCACATTAAATTACATAGTCAATTTGACTGGTTGAATTCCTCTTCAATACCATCCAATAGGCTGTCTAGTCTACAGTCCTGTTGGGAATACTTTGCGGCCAATTCTACTTGGCCGTACACTAGGCTCACAGGGATCTCCTTCCCATCGAGCCCCACAGGCCCGACCTCGGCCATGTGGTTCGGGTCAGCCTTCGTGTACCGCGTCTTCACCATTGCCCAGGCTTCCCTGGCGCCCTGACGGCAGGCCGATATCTTCCATAATTGGAAGCGCCGCCGCGCTCCCTTCAGCTTCTCTACAAGCTCTCCAAGGCCTTCGGGCATGGAGACGGATGGCTACAAGGCATGGGCGATGCCTTGCATCACCTGCCGAACTCGTTCGTGCAGTTGTGAGAGCTCGGGAAGAAGGTCACCCATAGAACCGAGCATTTCCTCTGCAGGACGACCTGTTAGCATACCTACAGACATAACTCTGTCAGCCAACTTCCTTGCCGAACTCTTTTTCATAGTTCGTTCAAGCACTTACTAAATATGCCGCGTCGAAGCCGCCGATTCTCCTTAACAGAGTCCGACAGTTGGGCACAAACATCTTTTAGTTCCACGCCCAGCTTGGCGTTGGCATCTAGGAGATCATTCTTCTCCTGCCTCACCCTCGTAAGCACGCTCTCACCGCCTTCGGCTGGCATAGGAGCTGTTGCTTATCGTCAGATCTGCATATACGCCGCACTCTATATGATACTTGTCATTCGAAGGATATATTACTAGAGGGGGTCTCTTTGGGCTCCCCTGCTGTGGCCAGTGCGGCCTGAAGTTGGGCTTTGCACTCTTCTAGCTCCTGGGACAGTTGGGTATTCTTTTCTGTAAGAACCTGCATAACAAATGATCCTTAAATCAGTTATTCTAACTGTTTCAAGTCTCAGGGGCTACTGATATATATAACCACCAAATTGTCTCACCCGTATGTCTTTTACATACTGCTCCGTGGCTCTGGCTAGACCATTTTGAGTGGCACGGAGGTACGCATCTCCCGAGTTGAAGGCATCCAATGCCTCTTGGGAGAAACAAGCGTCACGAAGAACAGTCCGGCGACGCATGTGGTTCATGGCACTTTCCCCCTCGGAATTGGTGGCGGACAGTCTATCCGCATCCTCTGTCGGAGGACCGCCCGGTGCACGCCTCGTATTCGTTCCCACCTCCGAATCCGGCCTTGGAGCCTAGCTGGTGGAGGCGCGATTAGTAGCCTCTCCGGGTATAGTCCGGCGAGCGCACTTTTCCCTATAAAGAAGGCATGGGCATTAGTTTGCCTCTGAGAATAATGTCTTGCAATAAAAGACGGCGCGACGTACCGCTGCGCCGGTGTCTCAATCCGGACTACATGTCTTTTCAGCCTGCCTGGCCTCGCGGCCCCTTGCTGGCTAGTCGCCGCAGGCTCGTCCTTCTGCCTCGAGGATCTCCCCTGCAAAACACGGTTGTTATACGGTAATCAAAAACATGCAAGGACGGATCCCTTTTCGAAGTACTGGGACTTCGTTCTCAGTTACCTGTGAGGCTGGAAGTAGCCCGGGGTAATCGACCGTAATGGCCACCAAGGCGTTGTCATTGCTCAATTGGTAAAACACCCCATCGATCAGCTCCACAGATATGTCCGGATCCTCCTGGGAGGCCGGGTCAAGGGACCGTTCCGGGTCCTCGGGCTGTGGATGGGGGTTGTTTATCTCCCTTACAGCCTGGCGCAGCTCCTGCGTTGAAATCGCTAGGCTGAATACTTAACTATGGGAATATGAAACAGATGGGCGAGAAAAAGTCTCCGCTTACCCAGCTCGGAGGATTGTACATAGAAAATCCGCCCTGCGGGTTGACATGCAGGAATTCCTCCTCTTCTCCCTTGTACAAAGTGGATAAGATCTTTATTAGATCAGCAACCGATCCCGGCCCTTTACGGCCGTAGCGGGTGGCGTCATCCTCCCCATTGAAATCCCACATGGGGTGGCCTCTATACTGAAGCGGCTGCACCCCCCGCATAATACATGTGGCCATGACCTCGATCATGGTCAATCCGGATCGAGCTAACAAACTTATCCGGCTCATCAGGTAAAGAACGTCCCTGTCATCTTCCTCCAGGGAGCTCTATGGACGCCAGCTCCGGCGCTTCTTCAAAGGAGCGTTGTCGAACTCAGGAAGGCCGATTCGAATAGGATCCGGGAGGGGGACGTCTTCTATATAAAACCATTCTGAAGGCCAGTCTCCGGACGTCTTCTTTAGGGTTCCGGACAGATATCCGGTCCAGGCAATACGCCACACTTCGGCTCCGCCCACTTGATATATTGACCCCTTCTAAGAACGGGGCACAAGGCAGAACAGCTTCTTCCACAGCGCGAAATGAGCCTCACAGCCCAAAACAGCTCATAAAGGGCTTCGAATCCCGCGATATGCAATATGGAGGCAGGCGTAAGGTTGTGCAACTGGAGGCCGTAGAACTCCAGGAGCCCCCGGAGAAACGGATGAATTGGAAATCCGAGCCCTCTTACCAAATGAGGGACAAGGCATACCCGCTCTCCCTTGGAGGGATTGGGAAGGCTCTCCGCTTGCTCTCCGCCATTATAGGTGGCGAGCCCGGCTCGAACCGGGACCATGTACGCTGGGAGAAGAAATCCCTTGGTCTGAAGCATCACTAATTTGCTGTGCGGGACGGAACATCTCCCCCAATCTCCAGGCTTGGGGCTAGGGGAGCGAGAGGAGGAGCTGCATCGACCGGCCATGATGGAATGGATCTCTGTCGGATGCGCTCCGATGAAGGCTCGCCAAGGGAGGATGGTGTGATTTGGATCTGAATCCTCGTCTTTTTAATAGACGGCACATTCACACAGCTAGGGGTAAATGCAAAAACACCCTGGTTCTTCACATTCACTCGACACGTGTAAAGTGACCATTATGGGGCGTGGAAGCCAAGGAGTGCAACATTCACAAAAGGCCGGACACTATTTCAACAGGTACATAGAATTTGGAGAGGAACCCGCCTTGCAATGCCGAAGACAATCTGCGCGCCAGACTCGTCGTCATTGAAGCCTGGTTCGGGGGCTACTGTGGGAGTCCTGGATTAGGGGGTCTCCGGACAGCCGGATTATATTCTTTGGCCAGACTGTTGGACTATGAAGATACAAGATTGAAGACTTCGTCTCGTGTCCGGGCGGGACTCTACTTGGCGTGGAAGGCACGCTAGGCAATACGGATGTGGATATCTCCTCCTTTGTAACCGACCTTGTGTAACCCTAGCCCCTCCCGGTGTCTATATAAACCGGAGGGTTTTAGTCCATAGGACAACATATAATCAAACCATAGGCTTGCTTCTAGGGTTTAGCCTCTCCGATCTCGTGGTAGATCTACTCTTGTACTACCCATATCATCAATATTAATCAAGCAGGACGTAGGGTTTTACCTCCATCAAGAGGGCCCGAACCTGGGTAAAACATTGTGTCCCCTGCCTCCTGTTACCATCCGGCCTAGACGCACAGTTTGGGACCCCCTACCCGAGATCCGCCGGTTTTGACACCGACAGTCGTGCTCTAAAAGATATAAGCGAAGCACTAGAGCAGAAAACCATGTAGCTCAAAAGATATAAGAGAAGCACATAGAGTATTCTAATAAATTCAAATTCATGTGTGTCTCTCCCAAAAGGTGTGTACAAAAAGGATGATTGTGGTAAACTAGAAATAAAAGACTCAAATCATACAAGACACTCCAAGCAAAACACATATCATGTGGCGAATAAAAATATAGCTCCAAGTAAAGTTACCGATAGACGAAGATGGAAGAGGGGATGCCTTCCGAGGCATCCCCAAGCTTAGGCTTTTTGGTGTCCTCGGATTTTATCTTGGGGTGCCTTGGGCATCCCCAAGCTTAGGTTCTTGCCACTCCTTGTTCCATAATCCATCAAATCTTTACCCAAAACTTGAAAACTTCACAACACAAAACTTAAAAGAAAATCTTCGTGAGCTCCGTTAGTAAAAGAAAACAAACCACCACTTCAAGGTACTGTAATGAACTCATTCTTTATTTATATTGGTGTTAAAACTACTGTATTCCATCTTTTCTATGGTTCATAAACTCTATTACTAGCCATAGATTCATCAAAATAAGCAAACAACACACGAAAAACAGAATCTGTCAAAAACAGAACAGTCTGTAGTAATCTGTAGGTTTCGAATACTTATGAAACCCCACAAATTATAAAATAAACTTCTTGACGGGAGGAATTTATCTATTAATCATCTGCAAAAAGAATTAACTAAATATTACTCTCCAGTAAAAAAATGGAAGCAATTCTCGTGAGCGCTAAAGTTTCTGTTTTTTACAGCAAGATCAAAAAGACTTTCCCCAAGTCTTCCCAATGGTTCTACTTGGCACAAGCACTAATTAAACACAAAAAACACAACCAAAATAGATGCTAGATGAATTATTTATTAAATAACAGCAAAGAAAAATATTGAGTTGTCTCCCAATAAGCAAATTTCTTTAACGCCTTTTAGCTAGGCATTGGTAATTTTAATGATGCTCACATGAAAGACAAGAATTAAAGCACAAAGAGAGCACCATAAATCATGTGACAAACACAGTCAAGTATAACATACTTCCTATGCATAGGTATTTTATAAGCAAACAAATTATCATAGCAAGCAAAAACTAGCATATGCAAGGAAGCGGAAAGAAACGATAGCAATCTCAACATAACAAGAGGTAATTTAGTAATATCAAAATTTCTACAACCATAATTTCCTTTCTCATAATAATTACATGTGGGATCATGAGCAAATTCAACAAAATAGCCATCACATAAAATATTTTCAACATGATCCACATGCATGAAAAGTTGACACTCTTCCAAAATAGTGGGATTAACATTAACTAAAGTCATGACCTCTCCAAACCCACTTTTATCAAAAAAATTATAAGATTGAACATTCTCCAAATATGGGGGATCTAAAGTTTACACTCTACCAATCCCACTTTCAATAATATTTCAAACACTATTATCAATCTAATATTCATCATGGGGCTTAAATAAATTTTCAAGATCAAAAGAAGAATCACCCCAATCATGGTCATTGCAGCAAATAGTAGTCATAGCAAAACTAGCATCCCCAAGCTTTGGGTTTTGAATATCATTATCACAACTGACATTAATAGAATTTATAATAACATCATTGCAATCATGCTTTTCATCGAAGGAACTATCAAGTATGGGAGCAATAGCAACGATCTCATATTTAACATAAGGAACTATAGCAAATTCATCTTCATAAATATTGGCATCATGGCCACAAGAATAGAAAGCATCATGTTCATCAAGGGATATTTCAATCAAATCACTGGAATCAAAATTATCTATAGATTCATGCATATCATTATTTTCTTCCGAAGCAACGGTCATTCTTTCAATAAATTCTTTGACATAGACATTATGAGCATAGTTTTCATATCAATATTTAAGTACGTCAATTTTTTCAGATTCGTAGAGAGTAATATCATACTTTTCAATCAACGAAGCAACTTCATAAGCACCCTTAAAAGCAACAAATTCTTCAATTTGTTCGATATCGTAGTAACTATAAACACCCTTTGCATAAGAAGATAAGATTTCATTATCATTAAACTCACATAGGTAGGGGAGGTGTTTTTAGGGTTCTTAGAGCAACAAGTAAGATCACAAATTTCACAAAGATTCCAAGCATAACATAGCAATCTGTTTATTTGATCCCATAAGAGTCTTCCTTTTTCAGACAAATGGTGACGCACAAAATGAGCATGCTCATCTAAAGATTTCCCATCAACTAGGCTAGTTGGGGTTTCAGCACGAGCACATAAGGATTGAAGAAGATCCAAGTAGAACACTTTAAGTGGATCCATAACAATAGATTTTTAGCAAGCAAAGATGCAAGAAAATAGAAGGCACATGGAAACATAAAGAAAGATACACATGGGAAGAAGGCGAATGGAAAAAGAGGGCAAATAAAACGGCAAGGGTAAAGTGGGGGAGAGGAAAATGAGAGGCAAATGGAAAATAATGTAATGCGAGGGATAAGAGTTTGTGATGGGTACTTGGTATGTCTTGACTTGTGCGTAGACTCCCTGGCAATGGCGCTAGAAATCCTTCTTGCTACCTCTTGAGCACTACGTTGGTTTTCCCTTGAAGAGGAAAGGGTGGTGCAGTAAAGCGGCGTAAGTATTTCCCTCAGTTTTTGAGAACCAGGGTATCAATCCAGTAGGAGACCACACGCGAGTCACCTCATACCTACACAAACAAATAAGAACCTCGCAACCAACGCAATAAAGGAATTGTCAATCCCTTCATGACCGCTTGCAAGAGTGAGATCTGATAGAGATGATAATAATAAGATAAGTATTTTTGTTATTTTTATGATATAGATTGAAAGTAAAGATTGCAAAATAAAATAGATTGGAAACTTGTATGATGGAAAATAGACCCCGGGGCCATAGGTTTCACTAGTGGCTTCTCTCAAGATAGCATAAGTATTACGGTGGGTGAACAAATTACTGTCGAGCAATTGATAGAAAAGCGAATAATTATGAGAATATCTAGGTATGATCATGTATATAGGCATCACGTCCGCGACAACTAGACTGACTCCTGCCTGCATCTACTACTATTACTCCACACATCGACCGCTATCCAGCATGCATCTAGAGTATTAAGTTCATAAGAACAGAGTAACGCCTTAAGCAAGATGACATGATGTAGAGGGATAAACTCATGCAATATGATATAAACCCCACCTTTTTATCCTCGATGGCAACAATACAATATGTGGCATTTCCCTTTCTATCACTGGGATCGAGCACCGCAAGATTGAACCCAAAGCTAAGCACTTCTCCCATTGCAAGAAAGATCAATCTAGTAGGCCAAACCAAACTGATAATTCGAAGAGACTTGCAAAGATAAACCAATCTTACATAAAAGAATTCAGAGAAGATTCAAATATTGTTCATAGATAATCTGGATCATAAGCCCACAATTCATCGGATCTCAACAAACACACTGCAAAAAGAAGAGTTACATTGAATAGATCTCCAAGAGAATCGAGGAGAACTTTGTATTGAGATCCAAAGAGAGAGAGAAGAAGCCATCTAGCTACTAGCTATGGACCGGTAGGTCTGAAGTAAACTACTCACACTTCACCAGATAGGCCATGGAGTGGATGTAGAGGCCCTCCGTGATCGATGCCCCCTCCGGTGGACCTCCGCAAAAGGCCCCAAGATGGGATCTCTTGGGTACAGAAGGTTGCGGCGGTGGAAATAGGGTTTCGTGGTTCTCCTGGATGTTTGCGGGCTATGTGAACATATATAGGAGGAAGAAGTAGGTCGGTGGAGCTACAAGGGGCCCACGAGGAGGGAGGGCGCGCCCAGGGGGTAGGCGCGCCCCCTGCCTAGCGGCCGCCTCGTTGATTGCTTGACGTATACTCTAAGTCCTCTGGATCACGTTTGTTCCAAAAATCACGTTCCCGAAGGTTTCATTCCGTTTGGACGCCGTTTGATATTCCTTTCTATGAAACACTAAAATAGGCAAAAAAAACAACAATTTGGGATGGGCCTCCAGTTAATAGGTTAGTCCCAAAAATAATATAAAAGTGTGAAATAAAGCCCATTAACATTCAAAACAGATAATATAATAGCATGAAACAATCAAAAATTATAGATACGTTGGAGACGTATCATGCCTCTACTTGACTAGCTCGTTGATTAAAGATGGTCAAGTTTCCTAGCCATAGACAAAGAGTTATCATTTGATAAACGGGATCACATCATTAGAGAATGATGTGATTGACTTGACCTATCCATTAGCTTAGCACGATGATCGTTTAGTTTACTGCTATTGCTTTCTCCATAACTTATACTTGTTCCTTTGACTATGAGATCATGCAACTCCCGAATACCGAGGAACACTTAGTGTGCTATCAAACGTCACAACGTAACTGGGTGACTATAAAGATGCTCTACAGGTGTCTCCGATGGTGTTTGTTGAGTTGGCATAGATCGAGATTAGGATTTGTCACTCTGAGTATCGGAGAGGTATCTCTGGGCCCTCTCGGTAATGTACATCACTATAAGCCTTGGAAGCAATGTAACTAATGAGTTAGTTACGGGATGTATCATTACGGAACGAGTAAAGAGACTTGCCGGTAACGAGATTGAATTAGGTATCATGATACCGACGATCGAATCTCGGGCAAGTAACATACTGATGACAATGGGAACAACCTATGTTATTATGCAGTTTGACCGATAAAGATCTTCGTAGAATATGTAGGAACCAATGTGAGCATCCAGGTTCCAGTATTGATTATTGACCGGAGATGAGTCTCGGTCATTTATACATAGTTCCCGAACCCGTACGGTCCGCATGCTTAATGTTCGGTGATGATTGGTATTATGAGTTTATGTATTTTGATGTACCGAAGGTAGTTCGGAGTCCCGGATATGATCACAGACATGATGAGGAGTCTCGAAATGATCGAGATATAAAGATCGATATATTGGATGACTATGTTTGGACATCGGAATGGTTCTGGGTGAGTTCGGGCATTTACCGGAGTACCAGGAGGTTACCGGAACCCCCCGAGGAGTGTATGGGCCTTAGTGGGAGAGAGGAGGAGGTGGCCTAGGAGGGGGTGCGCCACCCCCCCCCCAAGCCTAATCCGAATTGGGAGGGGGGCCGGCCCCCTTTCCTTCCTCCCTCTCTCCTCCTTCCTTCCTCTCCTACCCCTACTTGGAAGGGGGGAATCCTACTCCCTGTTGGAGTAGGACTCCCCTAGGGCGTGCCATAGAGGGCAGGCCCTCCCCCCTCCTCCACTCCTTTATATACGGGGGAAGGGGGCACCCCATAGACACACAAGTTGATCATTGTCTTAACCGTGTGTGGTGCCCCCTCCACCATAATCCACCTCGGTCATATCGTAGCGGTGCTTAGGCGAAGCCCTGTTCCGATAGCTTCATCATCACCGTCATCACGCCGTTGTGCTAGCGAAACTCTCCCTCGACACTCAGCTGGATCTAGAGTTCATGGGACGTCACCGAGCTGAACGTGTGCATATCGCGGAGGTGTTGTACCTTCGGTGCTAGCATCGGTCGGATCATGAAGACGTTCGACTACATCAACCGCGTTGCCATAACGCTTCTGCTTATGGTCTACGAGGGTACATGGACAACACTCTTACCCTCTCGTTGCTATGCATCACCTAGATAGATATTGCGTGTGCATAGGAAAATTTTGAAATTACTGCATTCCCCAACACATTGCCTACGAGTTCGTTTTATATTGATCTTTGTGAAGTTACTTTTCCATTGCCACTGTTACAATCGTTACAAAATTGCTACTGTTACTTTTGTCACCGTTACCATTACTTCCATACTACTTTGCTACTAAATACTTTGCTGCAGATATTAAGTCATTCAGGTGTGGTTGAATTGACAACTCGATTGCTAATACTTGACAATATTCTTTGGCTCCCCTTGTGTTGAATAAATAAATTTTGGTTGACTTCTCTACCCTCGAAAATTGTTGCGATCCCCTATAGTTGTGGGCTATCAGCCACCGGGGTGGAGAGATCACGGTCAAGAGGACAAAGAACCGCGTGCCCTGCTTTTGCCATAAGACCGACTTCTGCTGCATCCAGCAACCGAGAGATACTCTTAGTGATGAATTCTATGTCATCCAGCACATGCTGGAGTACATAAGGGATTGCCAGAACTTTCTCATGTCACCTAAATCCGGTGATGCTGATATTCTGCAATGGGCCAAGAAACTAGGAAATGTACTGGATCATCGACTCCAAGGGGAGTTCTATCAGATTCATCGTGAACTTGCCCAAGTCATCATGAAGGAGGCTGTCGAAAAAATAGGGATGTTCTACGAACAAGGGCGAATGTCGTCGGAAGACGTCCGAACACGCATAGTCGCTCAGCATCTCGACCTCAAGCCTTTCACGGAACTCAGGTCCTACCTCCCCGATTTGGAAGGATGGCACGACATGTTGGAGTGATTGATGACATATGAGAATGTGTCCGTTTAGTCACTATTTTCTCTATGATGAAAACTTTGAATTTATGCAAGATGAAACTTTGTGATGCAATTGAACCGTCCTCCTCAACTAGTGTAGAACACTCTAGTTACTTAGTTTGGGTATGATGAACTTTGTTATTTATGTTTATGATATGTTGCTTCTATTTTTGCTAACTTTAACTCTTCGTGTTGCTCAACTATATTATGTTGCATATTATCAATGAATTCATCAGGTATATAGATCATCGATGGCAAAGAAGTGCTACACCTTGTATGTAGGGAAGGTTCCATGAGTATACGACAACTGGCCAGAGTGTCAGGCCCAGGTGTCAGGGTTCTTAGGCAGCAGCTAGAGAGGGTTCAAGAGCAGAGTCGAAGCGGAAGATAGTTTCTTGAGATTCATGCTAGCGCGAGAGAGGGATCAGGACCGCCACCTCAAGAACTAATACATTATCGCGCTCTTGCTCATAGTGATCGCTCTTCTCTTCTACATCTTAGTTTAGATATAGATGATGAAACATGTGTATGTGATGAACATGCAGTTTGCTTGTGTTCGATACATGTCACTTAACTTGTATACTATAGCGAGATTATGATGAGAGACAACATCATTTGTGTTGGATGATGCGATGATATGATGAGACTATTATGTGTATAATATGATGATCATATTGTATGTTTATGATATGACTAGACTACTGTATAAGACCTGTACAAATACAACGCAAATACGTAGCAGAAAAAAAACACATGTAATATTAGGAGTAGCCCTGGTCAACAAGAAGCAGCGGCGCGGGTTTACCAGTAGCGCTAGCCAGCGCTACAACTATCTAGCAGTAGCGCTAGTCCAACCCACGCTATTGCTAAGTAAGGATAGAAGTAGCGCGTGTCACACCATCGGTACTGCTACAAGTTAGTGTAGCATTGTAGTAGTAGCGCGGGCACCCGCGCTACTGCTAGCCCAAAAACCAACACTACTAGTAGGATTTTCCCTAGTAGTGATCTTTTATCATATATTAAAACCAAAAATACCATGTTGTAATTATCTTTTATTTATTTATTTTGTATTTTTGTTCAATTTATCTATGAAAACCTATACAATTTAATATTGCTCGTTACACTAGTATGGAAATGCTTATAGGTAGGACATTAGTAGTAGCGCTGGCTATGGGGCCAGCGCTACTCACATAGTAGTAGCGCTGGTTGACAGAAAGCGCTATAGGTACCAAAGTAGAAGTAGCGTTGGGCCACCAGGCAGTGCTACTTCTAAGTGGTCCCATGGCCACTGGTAGGGGCTAAACGTAGTAGTAGCGGTTGGCTGGAACCAACACTACTACTAGGGACTTAGCAGTAGCGCTGGGTGGGCAGCCAGCAGTACTGTTATTGATACTTTATCCCACCCGCGCGCCGACCCGAACACTCCGTTTCCCACACACTCTCATTGTCCGCTGCCGCCGCCTACTGCCACCGCCCGCTACCACCATCGTGCCACCGCCGTCACCCACTACCGTCATCACCCGTTGGCGCCTTCGCCCAGTATGCCGCCTCCCTCCCTTCTCGTTCCATCCCTCCCTTCTCCCTCCCTCCCTTAGACCTTGCTTCTCCTTCCATCGTCCCTTGCTCTTCTCCCTCCCCCTCTCCCTCCATCACTCTCTCCCTCCCAGCCCTCTCCCTCCCTCTAATCCCTCCTGCATTGCATGCATAGACAAATGGATAGATAGATAGATGAATAGATAGATGGTTAGAACTATGGTATTTTTGATATATTTTATAGATAGACAAATGGATGGATGGATATATAGATAGATGGATGGATGGATGTTAGGGCTAAAACAAGGGTATTTTTAGTAAATGTATAGGTCTTTTCATTTTTTCAGGGTTACAACTAGGTTTTACAAATTTTGTTTCTGTTTTAGACATATGGTTTCACTAAGTCCTAATAATGTTTTTGTTTATATTTTGTTTTTTGCAGAAATCAAGGAGCCCCTGCATCATCCGGCTGCCGTTGTCCCCATCACCAACCCCCTCCAACCTTGAGGTGAGACTAGCCAAATCCCCATGTCGATGATGATGTAGATGTTTTGATAGATGTAATAGAGTAGTAGATGAGTAGTTGTGACAATGTGATGACCAGCCAAACACCTCCAAGTGGCCTATGTTTGGCCGGAGTAATGATTAATTTCCATTCCGGTAAATTTTAGGCACACGATATTTCCTTTCTAGCAAAGTTCATGCCGGATTATTTCGTGAATTTTGGCATGACTTGTGCTATAATATGTAGGAAATATCGAGTCGCCCGGATTTTCTAGAAAGATAACTAATTGACATTTTGGTTTGACATTTAGTCTGTCGAGACTCCATACATGACAGTCAAAAAATGAGTGAGGGAGAAAGTCTGCACCATATATGAGAGAAGAAGAATCCCGACTGTTATCATGGGGGTTGTTTCTCCTTCTTCTCGTTGTGCTGGACATTTGTTATGCACCAGGGGAAGGAGGAGTCACGACCATCACCGACGGTTGAAAAATCAGTGAGGGAGTATGTCCACCATATATGAGAGAGGACGAAGAATCCCGACTGTTGTCGTGGGGGTCGTTTCTCCTTCTTCTCCTTGTGCTAGACCTTTGTTATGCACTAGGGGAAGCAGGAGTAACGACCATCCCCGACGGTCGAAAAATCAGTGAGGGACTGTCCACCATATACGCCACATGAGACGAGATGAGAGTTTTCAAGAAAAGACTCGACAAACCGACAGTCAAAACCGTTATGAATAATAATGATCTAATTTAGTTTTTGTAGTACATATATTGAATTTTAAAAGTTTGATCTTTGAATTATGAACATATGAAAAGTCTGAGGAAGATGATAGGATCCTGGAGTGTGACTACTGCGGCAACGACTGGGGTCTGTGCGATAGGCCTCACCTGGTAGATGGTCGGCGCTTCAGTGTTAAGCTCGATGAGACCTTCGATGTTGAAACGATATGCAACAACAAGTCTTTTTTCGTAATTAAGCATGACTTATGCTTCTTCAATGTGTAATTTTCGTCTTTTACAATTCGACTAGCTTATCCCATGCCATGCAAGACGCTATGTCTTGGAGCATCTGAATTTCGAAGATCATCAAAATATGGAGACAAAGATATCTCAGGAACCGTCATGGTCATGATTTTGCTGTAAAGCTATACAATTCGGAGAGCGTATCCCATTTTGGTTGCTCGAATTAGGAAGCACTGTGCAAGGCGTATGATTTTCAGGAGGGTATCTATGTCACCTTTGATCTTGGTGATCATGACGATGGATTTGGGTCCTTGTTGATATGCTTCCACTTCTACCTCTATGTGAGTTTCTCAAACATATTTATTAAGTAATTTATATTGTTTGTTTCAAAATAGTTGACAGCTTATTTTCATTCTTCAAAAAATGTACGGAAGATGGTAGACAGAACCTACTACACTGATGGAGTTGAATTAACTTATGAGGAGAAAGATCATCTTATCTCATTTATTATTGATGTTGAGAATTACAATATCAGTTATGAAACTCCAGCACATTATGTTCAATACGTGCCACGAGTGCATGTGTTGAACTACGGTAACATCCATGGAGATGGCATGGTCAGATTTTGTACTATTACAACATCCATGCATCTTTTGCATATATTCTTCTAAAGCTAAACTACATTGCTAACTATGATGTTATTATTATGTTTTTCAACAGAAAATCCAGAAGGATTGTGTGCCTTATCTGATGTTTCCGAATGGTTGGCTTGATGTTATTAGCATACGGCTAGGTCATACTAGACTTCACCGTTGTTCATACCGGATTTCTAAAACCACTGAAGACATGACAATCAAAGAATGGAAAAAATGTATGTACAATCATAGGGAGCTACTTGGAAGCAACATTATGCGAAGCGCAAGAATTGGAGACAGGATAATCTCCATTCTCCATAATGGAGCCTCAGGGCCACTCTACTTTTATGCTATTTGACCTTAGAGAGGTTAGTAGGTCCTAGCTAATACTCATGATCATGTGCTAAGAACAATTAAATAGGGTTGGTTAGATGACTAAGACGATGATGAGTATGACTTGTTATTATGATAATGAGTAGAAGTTGTATGATGATGATGAGTAGGACTTGTTATTATGATAACAATGATGAGTTATTTATTATTATTATTATTATGATGCATGATGCTAAGTTGTTATATGAGAATGATGAATTATCATATATATATATCAGTGGGTGAAATGAACGTGGATTAGTAGTACTTTCGATGTGCACCACATGTTGCCTCCAGTTGAATCTAATCCACGTTCATTTCATCCACTGATATATATATATAATAACTAATCATGGTCATAAAATCATATGATGAAAGTATTGTATATAACACCTATACAAATACAACGACAATAAGCTGCATATTCAAAAATACTAGAAAATTTAGCAGTAGCACTTTTCATAAGAAACGCTACTGCTACTTACTATTATCAATAACGTTGTTTTCAATGGAGCGCTACTACTAATTAGGCATATTAGTTGCGCTGGAAAACCAGCGCTACTGCTACCAGTTAGCTATAGCGCCTTAGTGGTAGTGCTTGTACCAGCGCTACTGATAGCTCTAAATCCAGCGCTACTGCTAGGGTTGTCCCTAGTAGTGTTACCGTCAAGGGACTAACAATACCTTGTTCACGTTGGGTTGCAAGTATTTGTTGTTTGTGTGCAGGTGCTGTTCACTAGTCATTGCTTGGTTCTTCTACTGGATTGATAACCTTGGTTTCACAACTGAGAGAAATACTTATCTCTACTATAGTGCATCTTCCTCTTGTCTTCAGGGAAATCCCAACGCAACTCATAAGTAGCATAATGCAGGAGGAGCGGGTGAAGAACGACCATCACCGACGGTTGAAGTACCCAACTTAAGAGCAAGAAATGTCCACCTGAAGGACAAATATGGAGTATTGTCGTAACAGTTCTATCTTTGTTTATTGTCATAAGTCTGCTTTCATGAAAATGTCTTTTATCTAAATGTCAGCTTGTTTAATGCAATTTAGATGGAGAAGCCGAGACGCCTCGCTAGGACTCCTACACACGTAGACAGAACTCCTACAACCATAGACATCGTCACGAGGGTGGCCGAGTACATGGAGATCATGCCCGCCTATGCCGAGAGCGCTCGAGCAGCCATCAAGAGGGCTCAGGTATACATCAAGAGCATTGCAGCATATGCCAAGAGCGTGAGAACAGCCGCTGAGAGCACTAGACCAGCCGATGAGAGTGTGGGAGTATCCATCGAAGCTACGAGGACCACCCAAGCTGAGATCACGAAGATGTTGGAAGGAGAGGATAGCTCATGATGGATCTGAACTTTTACTTCTGAAGTACTACTGGGCACTGCCTTTATGTGATTTGTATGATTGATGCGTGTGAATTTAATTTCTATGTTGCTATGATGGAGCTGAACTTTTGCTTCTAAACTACTAGTGAATTTCCTTTATGACATTTGTATCATCGATGCTTCTTAATGTATTTTCTATGACACTATGAAGATTGTTACTCCCTCCATCTAGGTGTATAAGTCACCTTACGAAAACCAAATAATCCCAAAACACTTAGGCGTGATGCACTAACTCTCACATCGTTTCTTGTTTCTTGACATATCAACCAATAAGAGATGTGGGGCATGCATGCTTTCAATGACTTGAGACTACCAAACACGACATGCAGTGGTTAGTTCATTGCAAGGAATGCTATTAATTAGCAAATAAACATTCAGTTCTCTCATTTCCCCCTCCTCCTTGGTCACGGTGCACAACCTAGATGACTTATCCACCTAGACGGAGGGATATATGACTTTGCTCTATGTGATTGGATAACTATGAAATTGACTTGTTAGCTAGTTTATTTATCTTCGTAGATGAAGTGGAACTAGTATATGGTGTACTATGGGAAGAATCCAAGAGTTTATGAGAAATTCAATGAACAAGTGGACGATTACGAGAACAACTGCTATAAAGGATATACGACTAAAAAAGAAGCAGAGTATCATTACGCCAATTTCGTTCGCAATGAGAAAATCAACTATGAAGTATGCAATACCATATGGACATGTGCACGAGTAAAGAAGTTGGTTATCTTTATCCAATTTATTGTCATTATGGTGTTGTTGTTACCATGAGGTCTTGTATGTATGTAACATGTTGGAGGCTTCATTGAGAAGGCTATGTGTACTAAAGATGTTACATGAGTTGTACTCTAATGCATACATATAATGTATTGTATTTGGATAATTGTTATGTTAAATGTGCTAGTTGTTATGGTAAATTGTGCTACGACTAATCTAGGACACATCGGTTGTAATGTGTATGATCGCATACGTTTGTTGGTATTACTATTTATTGTCGGGTTTGTGTTGGCGGTTGGACATGTAGTTGTGATGGGTGCCCCAAATTGCCCGCCACAACTAACCATATACTCCAGTGGCGGGCAACAAGATATGGCCGCCACTGCAAAGAGTACCATTGGCGGGCGCGCGCCAGCCACTGATGCCATGTTAGCAATGATGGGAGGTTAGTGGTGGGCGCCCCTGGGAGCCTCACCTGTCATTGCTGGGGTTTTCCCGCTCGCCACGACTAGGTATTCCTGCAGTAGTGATTGAAAAACCTAGAAATATACTAATGAAAACTCATTTAGGTTGTACAAGGTCATAATACTAAACACTATAACTCAGCCACTTAAGAGCCACCACAACATGTTGGCGTCGTTAACCATCGGATCAACCCAGTAATGGACCAGATCGATCTGTCAACACAACGAGCGCCACGAGTCATTATCACCACATTGCGATCCATTCAGCACACATGTAGTCGGGCCAGTACTCCACAAACCAAGCTAGGGATCACATCATTTGATGGGTCGGTCAGCGGAAAAAAGCCCACTTAGCTTCCTTGCGTACTCCACCAGTCCACCTTCGAAAGAGAAACATCTATGTGGACGCCGACCTCCCAGTCCCTTACGATGTGTGGAGATGCCAAAATTCGGCTCAGCACCGGCGGCGGACTCCGTCGCCATCGTACCTTCGCTTATACTTGATACTATATAGCCAATGGCGTCTACCCTAGCCATGTATCCTCCCAAAATCTAGTAGTGTTACCAATCCTTGCAATAAATTTAGTCTTATTGAAGCATTAGCCATTTCCAAAATTGTGAGTCGTTCGGATTCGCCATGACCTGTGCTAGGGTCTTGGAGTGAAAGTACTTGTTACACAATAACTGTACCCACATGCCCTTCTGCTTGACCAAAATTTTATATAGCCATTTACTAAGCAAGCATTTGTTTTTTACCTCAAGGTTCTCGATCCCTAAACCCTCATGGTCTTTTGGGTGACCAATAATATCCCACTTGTCTAGTCTGTATTTGGCTCTATCCTCGTCACT
The DNA here is from genome assembly GCF_003073215.2 of Triticum urartu. Lineage (NCBI taxonomy): Eukaryota > Viridiplantae > Streptophyta > Magnoliopsida > Poales > Poaceae > Triticum > Triticum urartu. Next base: position 531,758,762 of record NC_053025.1, on the reverse strand, counting down.
CTGCCAGAAAAACTGAGATCGATAAAAGTCTAGCCTTTTTGATACCCCCATGCAAACTTCAAAGAAACACAGGAGGAACATCGACATACTTGTAAGTACGGAATTTATCAGAATTAGCCGCCCCCATAAGACATGAGCTTGCCCTTCCAGCAGCTCAACTTATTCTCAAATTGATCCTCAATGCACTTCCATTCCTTGTTTGCTAGTTTTGGCGATGAATTGGTATACACAGATCCATAAATGGTAAAGACCCCAGCTCACATCCAAACAACCGTCTATAGCTTTCCTATTCCTCCTTAGCACGGCCAAAGCAGACAGCTCACTCTTGTTAAAATTAATCTTCAAGCCTGACAACAGTTCGAAAAGGCATAAAATTAGTTTCATATTTCCTCTAATCTTCAATATCTTCTCTAAATTTAAAAAAAAACTTCTTCCACGCAAAACTTCAACAGACTTTTGCCTGAAGGCTCTCGTCCATCTCATCCGATATCTATTCCAGTGAATGTCATGCCCATGAACTTCAAATTGAAGGCCTGGCCCAACAATACAGTGAAGAGGGTTTCTCCATCAAAGACATCATCACGGAGGAACATATCAACTTCAGTACCTATGAATCTATGATAAAGAACCTCTTGCCAGGAACACCCCCTCGCCCCAGCTCTCCTACATGAGCATTGAGAGAGTAGGTGTGATAACCCACAAGTATATGGGATCGCAACAGTTTCGAGGGTAGAGTATTCAACCCAAATTTATTGATTTGACACAAGGGGAGCCAAAGAATATTCTCAAGTATTAGCAGCTGAGTTGTGAATTCAACCACACCTGGAAACTTAATATCTGCAGCAAGGTATTTAGTAGCAAAGTAATAAGATAGTAGTGGTAACGATAGCAAAAGTAATATTTTTGGGTTTTGTAGTGATTGTAACAGTAGCAGCGGAAAAGTAAATAAGTGAAGAACAATATAGGAAAAGCTCGTAAGCAATGTATCGGTGATGGAGTATTATGCCGGATGCGATCGATCATGTAACAGTCATAACCTAGGGTGACACAGAACTAGCTCTAGTTCATCAATGTAATGTAGGCATGTATTCCGAATATAGTCATACATGCTTATGGAAAAGAACTTGCATGACATCTTTTGTCCTACCCTCTCGTGGCAGCGGGGTCCTATTGGAAACTAAGGGATATTAAGGCCTCCTTTTAATAGAGTACCGGACCAAAGCATTAACACATAGTGAATACATGAACTCCTCAAACTACGTCATCACCGGTAAGTATCCCGATTATTGTCACTTCAGGGTTAACGGATCATAACACATAATATGTGACTATAGAATTGCAAGATATATAGGATCAAGAACTCTCATATATTGATGAAAACATAATAGGTTCAGATCTGAAATCATGGCACTCGGGCCCTAGTGACAAGCATTAAGCATACCAAAGTCATAGGAACATCAATCTCAGAACATAGTGGATACTAGGGATCAACCCCTAACAAAACTAACTCGATTACATGATAAATCTCATCCAACCCATCACCGTCCAGCAAGCCTATGATGGAATTACTCATGCACGGCGGTGAGCATCATGAAATTGGTGATGGAGGAAGGTTGATGATGATGATGGTGACGGATTCCCCTCTCTGGAGCCCCGAACGGACTCTAAATCCGCCCTCCCGAGAGAGTTTAGGGCTTGGCGGCGGCTCCGTATCGTAAAACGCGAATAATCCTTCTCTCAGATTTTTTTTCTCCCCAAAAGTGAATATATGGAGTCAGGGTTGAGGTCAGTGGAGCATTAGGGGGCCCACGAGGCAGGGGGCGCGCCCAGGGGGGTAGGGCGCACTCCCCACCCTCGTGGACAGGGTGTGGGCCCCTGACGTGGATATTTCTTATATTATTTTTTATATATTCCAAAATAATTCTTCGTTGATTTTTAGGTCATTCCAAGAACTTCTATTTCTGCACAAAAATAACACCATGGCAATTCTGCTGAAAAACAGCGTGAGTCCTGGTTAGTTCCATTCAAATCATGCAAGTTAGAGTCCAAAACAAGGGCAAAAGTGTTTGGAAAAGTAGATACGACAGAGACGTATCAATTACCCCAAGCTTAAACCTTTGCTTGTCCTCAAGCAATTCTGTTGATAAACTGAAAGTGATAAAGAAAGACTTTTACAAACTCTATTTGCTCTTGTTGTTGTAAATATATAAAGCCAGCATTCTAGTTTTCAGCAAAGATTATGAACTAACCATATTCACAATAACACTTAGGTGTCATGTTTACTCATATCAATGACATAATCAACTAGCGAGCAATAATAATCAATCTCGGATGACACACTTTCTCAAAATAATCATGATATGATATGACAAGATGGTATCTCGCTAGCCCTTTCTGAGACCGCAAAACATAAATGCAGAGCACCTTTAAAGATCAAGGACTGGCTAGACATTGTAATTCATGGTAAAAGAGATGCAGTCAAGTCATACACAATGTAAACTAATAGTAATGGATACAAATGACAGCGGTGCTCTCCAACTAGTGCTTTTTAATAAGAGGATGATGACTCAACATAAAAGTAAATAGATAGGCCCTTTGCAGAGGGAAGCAGGGATTTGTAGAGGCGCCAGAGCTCGGTTTTGAAATAGATATGAATAATATTTTGAGTGTTATACTTTCATTGTCAACATAACAACCGAGAGATCTCAATATCTTCCATGCTACAGACATTATAGGCGGTTCCCAAACAGAATGGTAAAGTTTATACTCCCCCTCCACCAACAAGCATCAATCCACGGCTTGCTCGAAACAACGAGTGCCTCCAACTAGCAAGAGTCCCGGGGGAGTTTTGTTTGTAGTTATTTTGATTTGATTTGCATAAAGCATGGGACTGGGCATCCCGGTGACCAGCCATTTTCTCGTGAGTGAGGAGCGGAGTCCACTCCTCTTGAGAATAACCCGCCTAGCATGGAAGATACAGACAGCCCTAGTTGATAAATGAGCTATTCGAGCATACAAAAAAGAATGTTTATTTGAAGGTTTAGAGTTTTGCACATATGAATTTACTTGGAACGGCAGGTAGATACCGTATATAGGTAGGTATGGTGGACTCATATGGAATAACTTTGGGGTTTATGGAATTGGACGCACAAACAGTATTCGCGCTTAGTACAAGTCAAGGCTAGAAAAATACTGGGAAGCTACCAGCTAGAGAGCGACAACAGTCATGAACATGCATTAAAATTAATCAACACCGAATGCAAGCATGAGTAGGATATAATGCACCATGAACATAAATATCATAGAGGCTATGTTGATTTTGTTTCAACTACATGCGTGAACATGTGCCAAGTCAAGCCACTCGAATCATTCAAAAGAGGATACCACCCTATCATACCACATCACAACCATTTTAATAGCTTGTTGGAACCCAAGGTAAACCATTATAAGCTCCTAGCTAGTTAAGCATGGCATAAGCAACTATAAACTCTAATTGTCATTGCAAACATCTTTATTCATAATAGGCTGAATCGGGAACGATGAACTAATCATATTTACAAAAACAAGAGAGGACGAGTTCATACCAGCTTTTCTCATCTCAATAAGTTAATCATATAATCATCATTATTGCCTTTCACTTGCCTGACCAAATAGTGTGGATAATAATAATAGTGCACGTGCATTGGACTAAGCTGGAATCCGCAAGCATTCAATTCAAGAGAGAAGACAAGGTAATATGGGCTCTTTGTTAGATCAACAATAATGCATATCAGAGCCACTCAACATTTTCATTATGGCCTTCTCCTCTCGACCCCCAAAGAACAAGAAAAGATATAAAACTATTTACACGGGAAAGCTCCCAATAAGCAAAAGAAGAACGGGAAATATTTTTGGGTTTGTTTTTAATTACTACCACTACAGGCATGGAAAGTAAACTAACTAAAAGCTACAACTAAATTTTTTGGTTTTTTTAAGGTTTATCGAACACAAAAGAAGAAAGCATAAAAAGGGAAATAAACTAGCATGGATATTATAATGAAAAAGTATGAGCACAGACAACTAGCATGGATATTATAATGAAATAGTATGAGCACCGACAACTAGCATGAGTGTGTGAGCATGAATGTAATGTCGGTGAGAGATACGTACTCCCCCAAGCTTAGGCTTTTGGCCTAAGTTGGTCTATGGCCACGGCTGGCCTGGCGGATATCCAAAGTAATAGTTGGGGTCGTACTGAGAAGGATCCCCCTGGTGCCACTGGTTGGCAATCTCCTCCTGATTCCACTGATAAACAGACTGCCGGTGAGTTTCAAATTGTGGTTCCGGCTCTGGCTCTGAAGCTGGTGTGGGGTTTCGGTAGGCGTGAATGGCCTCCGGCGGAACAAGGTACTTGCCTGCAGATAAGTCAAACAAGGAAGAAGCAGGCAAAGTAATAGTCTCAGGGTGATTTTTATCAAATATCAGCTTGTACTTAAGCATTTTTTCCTTATTCTTAACGATAAAATCACGTGCTACCATACTCTTATAGTCTAGAAAAACAGGAGGCAACAACTTCTCTTCCTTCTCATAATACCTAATAGGTATGTTAAAGTGTGCAGCGAGGTGCGAGGCAAAGATACCTCCCAAGATGGGGCCCTTAGTATGGTTAAGATTTAACCTCTTTGCAACAATAGCGCCCATACTAAATGTGTCATCATGGAACAAGGCATGGCACAAAATAACAGTATCAGGGGCACTAAGGTTGCCACAGTTTCCGCGACCAGTTAAGCATCTACTAGCAAATATTGCAAAGTAACGTAAAACAGGAAAATGTATGCTAGTAATTCTTGCATCAGAAACCTTCCTCGTTTCCCCTATAGAAATTGTATCAATAAATCCCTCCACATCATCATGATGTGGTTCCTCTACGCTGCCCTCAAAAGGGATCAAACAAACCCGACAAAAATCATGAAGTGACATCTCCTTATGCTCATCATATAAATAAAATTCCACCGTAGGTGGTGAGCTCCTAGCATGGAAATGAAAGTTTTGCACAAAGATATTGGTGAGTAAGAGGTACTATTTGCGTTGGTCGTGGAGGAAGGCGGTGAGACCTGCATTCTCAGCCAATTCATAGAAATCATCATAAATCCAGGCTGCTCTCAAGAAATCATCACAAGGCCATTCACACGGCCGAACCTCCGCGGTGCGAGGGAGATTATACTTGGGCTTCTTGTTCTCTTCACTTTGTTTATCCTTCGAGCTTCGGCTCAATGAGCCCCTCAAAAATCTCTTCATATTTTTCTGAAATTTTTAGCAACTCAAAATAAAATTGAACCAAACTCAACAAAATTAATAGCAACTACTCCTACAAATGCCTAGAGGCAATATCATGCATTAAAACTATTTTTGACCATATAAATTTGACATGCAAGCTCAAGAACAGGGTCAAGCAAAAATTTCCAATGAATAAAGCACTAGAACAAAAACTAACTGGACCATTGGAGGAGTCACATACCAAAGAACAATCCCCCAAAGCAGTTTTGTGAATGGAGCTTTGAGCTAAGAGATCGAAAATGGCTGCAAGATGAGCTTGAACTCGGGTTTGAGCTGGCTAGTGATTTTTTTGGGAGGAAGGAGTGTGTGGTAGCTAGAATAAGTGTAGGGGACCCACATGGGGCCACGAGGTAGGGGGCGCGCCCAGGGGGGTAGGGCGCGCCCTCCACCCTCGTGGGCACGTGGATGCTCCCCCTGCTGTGTTTTCAATGCCAGATATTCTCAAATATTATAGAAAAATCATATTTAATTTTCAGGGAATTTGGAGAACTTTTATTTTCGGGGTATTTTTCATTGTATGGATAATTCAGAAAACTTACAGAAAAATACTATTTTTGCTTTATTTAATTTAAATAACAGAAAGTAAAAAGAGGGTACCGAAAGTTATGTTTTCTGACTTCATCCATCTCATGCTCATCAAAACGAATCCACTAACAAGGTTGATCAAGCCTTGTTAACAAACTCATTTCGAATAACATGGAACAGGAGAAATTTAGAATAACACTAGGTTACCTCAACGGGGATATGCACATCCCCAACAATAATAATATCATATTTCTTCTTGAGAGTAGGAACAAGAAATTCAAAACCTCCAATAGTAATTGTTGAATTTTTTCCAATAGAATTGATACTGTGGACTTGAGGTTGTTTCCTTGGAAAGTGTACCATATGCTCATTCCCATTAACATGAAAAATTACATTGCCTTTGATGCAATCAATAACAGCCCCTGCAGTATTCAAAAAGGGTCTTCCAAGAATAATAGACATACTATCATCCTCGGGAATATCAAGAATAACAAAGTCCGTTAAAATAGTAACGTTTTCAACCACAACAGGCACATCCTCACAAATACCGACAGGTATAGCAGTTGATTTGTCAGCCATTTGCGAAGATATTTCAGTAGGTGTCAACTTATTCAAATCAAGTCTATGATATGAAGAGAGAGGCATAGCACACCAGCTCCAAGATCACATAAAGCAGTTTTAACATAGTTTCTTTTAATGGAGCATGGTATAGTTGGTACTCTTGGATCTCCAAGTTCCTTTGGTATTCCACCCTTAAAAGTATAATTAGCAAGCATGGTGGAAATTTCAGCTTTCGGTATCTTTCTTCTATTAGTAACAATTTCCTTCATATATTTAGCATAAGGATTTCATTTTAAGCATATCAGTCAAACGCATACGCAAAAAGATAGGTCTAATCATTTCAGAAAAGCGCTCAAAATCCTCATCATCCTTTTTCTTGGATGGTTTAGGAGGAAAAGGCATGGGTTTCTGAACCCATGGTTCTCTTTCTTTACCGTGCTTCCTAGCAACAAAGTCTCTCTTATCAGGACGTTGATTCTTTGATTGTGTGTTATCAAGATTAACAGCAGGTTGAATTCTACATCATTATCATTGCTAGGTTGACACTACTAGGGAAAAGCCTATACACAGAATCTTACCACTAGCGCTGTACAAAATCAAACGCTACTGCTACTTAGTAGCAGCGCGCGTAAATAAACCGCGCTACTGCTATGACTTTTGCAGTAGCGCGTACTAGCGAAAAGCACTGCTGCTATGTTTGAACTGGGCGCGCATGGCTAGCCCAACCTAGCAGTAGCGCGTATACTGGCCCAACGCTACTGCTACTCTCCTTAGCTGTAGCACGCTTACGTGTAAGACACTGCTGCTACCGGAAATAAAATAAAGTGAAAAACAAGTAGAAAAGTAAATGAAAATGAAAGAAATAGAAAAAGGAGAAAGGAAAAAAATAAAATGTAAATAAAAATAAAAGAAAAAAGGGAAAAGGGAGAAAGGAATAGCAGTAGCGGGTTTCAGGAAACGCGCTACCGTTACGTTTCACTTAAACAGTGGTCCCCCCCCTCGCCCCTCGGCCACCACTTCTTCCCCAAATCCCTCGCCCTCGCCGCCGTCTCCCCAATTCGCCGTCACCCCACTTCGCCGCCGTCTCCTGCAGGCGTGGACGCCCGCAACCTCACCGTCTCCCCCCGAGGCCGCCGTCATCCTCACCGCCGCCGCCCGAGGCCGCCCTCAGCCTCACCACTGCCGCCCGAGACCGCCCTCGACGTCACCGTCGGCGCCCTCCACCTCACCGCCGCCCGAGCCCGCCCAGGACCGCCGTTGCCCGTGCCCGAGCCCGCCCTCTCGGCTCCTGCCTCCGTCACCGAGAACCTCCCCGCCATCGTCTCTCCCCTCTCTGTAAGTCCACCACCCCTCCCCCCACTCATCTCTCTCTGCATTTTAGAGAAAAAATTAGTAGAGCAAAAGTTTGTTTATAGCAAAAAATTTAGTTTAGAGCAAAGGATGTTAAGTAGTAGATGTTAGAGAAAAAATTAGTTTAGAGCAAAAAATTTGGTTTACAACAAAAGTTAGTTAGGGAAATAGGGTTTAATTAGGGTAGATGCTGCTTGTATAGTATATAGTGATACTAGTAGATGTTAATTAGGTTAGGGCAATAGTGGTACTAGTAGATGTTAATTAGATGTTTTTTAGTTAGGGCACTAGAGTTTTGCTAGGTTAATTAGGTTAGTAGTACTTCTAGTAGTAGTGGTACAGTAGGTTAATTAGGTGATGTTAAATGAATAACCTAAATGAATGAAATTAGTAGTTAACTGAATTTTTTTCCTTTCATCATTATAGAGCACTAAAGTTAACTGAATTTTGTTCTATTAGTAGTTAAATGAATTTTCTTCTACACTTTGTTTTTGAATTAGCTTGTGAAATTTGGACATGTGGTTGCTCGTGTATATTTGGACATGTGTTGCGGTGTCGAAGAGGGATATTTGAACACTGTTTCCAGGGAATGATGCTGAGTGGCCTATGTTTTGCCGTAATGTTGATTCATTTTTGTTCTGGCAAATTTCAGGTTCTCGATTTTTCCACTTTTTAGCAAAGGTCATTCCGAAATTTTCCGTGAATTTCGGCATGACTTGTGCTACAAACTAGGACATATCGAGTGCCCGTGATTTGCCGCACCAAAAAGGAGTCAACATTCCTGCAAAACAATAGGCCTTTTTTATGTCATTATTCATTTTATTAGGTCTAGAATTAATTGACTAGATTTAATCATAGGAAACATGGCTAGCAACGATGAAGGACAGGGTTCTGGTGATTGCGACGACGCCTACCGGGCGGCAGACAAATTTTTTAGCCTTACCGACGATCAACCGATGTTATTGCTGGGCCCACCGGTGGCATCGGGGACTGAGACCGACACGCAGACCGGTGCTGAGACTGAGACCGGCGCTCAGACTCAGACCGGCATCGAGACCGGCACTGAGAATGAGACCGGCGCTACCTCGGGGAGCGGAGCCGTTGTAGAACCGAAAGCAAAGAGGCAACGGGTTCCTAACAAACTCAGGACTACTAGAGTGGTGGTCATGGAGGTGGACGACGGCAATTTTGAGCCAACGGCACCCGAGGAAGCGCGTCGATGCTACGGTAATCAAATAGGCTGCATCGTACGGACAACCGCCACCATCAACGATGAGAAACTACAGAAGATAGAAAATATGAGGAGCTCCCTCCTAAAGAAGTTTCACCAGATATTCTTGTTCCCGGGCCGGAATGAGAAGGATTATAAAGATCCAGATGAGGACCCGGCAATGAAGAAGATAAACAAACATGCCATGACCAAGTTTAGCGACGCATTGGCTGCCTGGAAAAATCAAGTGAAAGCAAGGATCATCGATAAGAAGGAACCCTACTCCGAGATTGTAAAGGATAATCCGACAATCACGGAAGAGCAGTTTCAAATATTCAAGGAGGTTTGCGAGGCCGAAGATGCCAAAAAAAGTCTAAGTACATGAAGGGGCTTCAAGAGAGGAACTTTGTGAGCCACCACCTCGGAAGCCGTGGTTATGGCGGAAAGAGGTCCAAATGGGCCAAGGAGGACGCGGAAGCCGCGAGTCTGGGCATCCCAGACCCCTTGGCGGAGTTCACCGTCCCGCAGGAGCGTGACATCCTCAGGGCCCGGCACCGTTGGGACCCAGTGAAGAAGGTTTACAAGACAACACCGGTCATTACGGAGTTCATGAGACTGCTGGTAATTTTAGTTTCTAATCAATTCGACTGCACACGTTAGTCATATTTGTAAACGATCCTTGTGCCTTTTGCAGAGAGAGCAGCACAGGATTACGGCCAAAAGCGACTCGCCGTCGAGGCATTGGCGAGGCCCAAGTGAGACACTCCATTCAATCGGGCGTTGAACATATTGAAACAACAACCGGTGGATACTCGACCGTCGTATGGACGCGTGCACGGTGTTGGAGACGGCACCACGTGGAAGAAGTACTACCGTGAGACCACGGAGGAGAGAAAGGAAAGACGGAGGTTAAATGAAGAAAACATCGACAAGAGGGTTGAGATTGCGGTTGAGAAGAAATCAACGCAGACAGTCGCAACAGCGGTAGCTGCCGCAAAACAGGTGGCTGTAAATATTTCTACTACCTTGGTTCCGGCCGTTTTCAATTGGACCAGGGAAAATCCAGAAAAAAATGCAGCGGACTTTCCCCTTTGCTAACTTCTTGGTGGGGAGCAGCTCCACTAGCGTTGCACTAGCACCTGTAGCTGCACCTGCTCCCGCACCGGCTCCCGCATCGGACATGCTAGGCGGTGCTTCATCTTTGGCTGAGCTCGACGCCCTCACGGTATCTGTCACACCGGCCCCCTTCAATATAAATGTATAATCTCCCGTTTTCGTTGCCTTTCGGATGTCTCACATCGCAGACTTTTCTTTGCAGGCCGACGAAACCCCGTGCACCATATTGTACACCATCGGCGACCAGAAGGTGGACGTGGGGAAGGCAACGATAATGGAGCGGAAGGAACCATTGTTCCACAGCCGGCCGATCCCCCCAAACGTCTTCAAGGTTTCCGTGGCCAGTGTCAAACCAGGCCACGAGAATTTGCCTCCTCCAGTACTACTGGGGGATGACGACGAGACACTGTGGCGGCTTGGTGATTGTTGCAATGCTGGGTGGGTCCTGTTGTGGCCAAAGAGTCTGCTTCGTCTGGAGGCGGCCGGGAGCACACCCATGAGTATGCAGCCTCAGCAAGGCATGAACATCAACACCACACCTACCCAATTAGCGTTAGGTGATGGGTTGGGTGATAGCGGACGGGGTAAGGAGGAGGCTCCATTAGTCGCTGATGACGTCGCCATGGATGAGGATGAGGACGACGATGGCGCTGCTGAACAATATTTCTATACTAGCGCCTCCTCAGGGTTTGAGCGTCATGAGTCGGTGCCTGAATTTCCATCTCAACGTATTATGGACGACCCTCCGGTAGTAAAGAAGTTTAGGAAGATAGCGAGGAAAGGCAAAAAATCTGTTTCTATGATCCAGCCGCCTCAGCAGCCTCGGCTTCAGGACCGTATAAATATCCCCGATGCGGATAAATGGCATATCCCCGGTCAACCAATCCTACCCGCAACAGCGCTACGGGCCAGATTCGGCGATCTAAAGAGACTTCATGACGATGTGCTGCGGGTAGAGAAAGACCTCATCGCCTCGAAAGATCCAGGATACCTACTCTACATGGTTAATGTTCCGCAGCAAATGTCATATGTCGACAGCTTCCCCGCGGATAAGTTCTTCCTCTGATTTGATTACATATTCGACATGTTTCACGTGAAGAAGCTGGATTTTATGTTTGTCCGCCTTTATGCCTTGCACATGAACTACATCATCGGGGTTGAGCAGATATCTCATATCTGTGTCGCTGACCCGTACTACATGCACGAGGGCTTCTTGGGAGTCTGCACAAAGCACCGTGAATACGCGAGGGATTACATCGCTAGTTTCATGCTCGCCAATAAGGGGGCGATTCTCGTGCCTTATCATCCCGTGTAAGTCATCCGCGCTTCTATCCTTCTTTCATTTCAATCATTCATTTGCACGGCGGAGGCTAATTAATTTGAGGACTTATTTTGCGCAGCGGCGGGCGCGCCGTCCTCATCATCCTCTACCCCCGATTCTCCCACGCTCTTTACTTGGACTCGTCGAAGAACATTCACAAAAAGGATTACACCCACATCAAGGATGTTCTCGACAGTGCTATGTATTACTACCAATCAATGGGTGGAGAGGTCAGGTACAAAAAGATAAGGGGCGACAGGGTCGCCTTCGGCCATAAGACCGACTTCTGCTGCATCCAGTAACCGAACGATTCTCTTAATGATGGATTCTATGTCCTACACCACATGCTGGAGTACAGATGGGATCACCAGAACCTTCGCATGGCACCTTCTTCCGGCGATGCCCATATTCTGCAATGGGCAAAGGACATAGGAGATATCGAGGATCATCGACTTCGAGCTGAGTTCTATAACATCCAGCGCGAACATGCCCAAATCATCATGAAGGAGGTCATCGAAAAAATAGGGATGTTCTACGGAGAAGGACAAATGTCGCGGGAAGACGTCCGAACATGGATAGCCTCTCAGCGTCTCGACCTAAAGCCTTTCACTAGGCTCAGGGACTATCTCCCTAACTTGGATGGATGGAACGACATGTTGGAGTGATTGTCGATATATGACAATGTGTCCATTTAGTCCATACTTTCTGTATGACAAAACTTTGAGTTATGCATGGTGAAACTTTATTTGTGATGTAATTAAACCATCCTCCTCCTTGACTAGCGAAAATCACTCTAGTTAGGGCATTTTGGGGTACGATGAACTTTGTTATTTATGCTTATGATATGTTGTTTCTATTTTTGCCAAGTCTGTCTCTTTCTGTTGCTCAACTATATATGTTGCATATCATCGACTCATGTGATGATGCAGGTGCATAGATCATAGATGGCGAAGAAGTGCTACGCCAGGAGTATATATACGACAATTGGCCAGAGTGTCAGGCCGCCCAGGTGTACCGATTTCCGGTTTCCGAGCGACAGGTAGTAGTTAGTTTAGGTTCACGCTAATGCGAGAGAGGGATACGAACTCATGTTCTCAAAGTGATAGCTCTTCTCGTGTATATCATTGTTTAGATGGATGACAATGTATTTGCAAGTAATCGAGACTTGTATCGCTATTTTCGAGATGATGACGAGAGACCACTTTGTGTTGGATGATGATTATGATGATGACATGATTTGATGAGACTAATTGTATGTATATGCTATGATTACATTTGTATGTGTATGATATGCTAAAGATTATTGTATAAAGCCTATTCAAATACAAAACAAATATGCAGGAAAAAAACTAATAAATAAACTAGTCATAGCAAGGGGGGAAATTTAGCAATAGCGCGTCCCAGCAAACAGCGCTGTAGATAATATCAGTAGCGCCCTTTCCCAAAGAGCGCTACAGCTATTCATGTATAGCAGTAGCGTGGGACAACAGGCGCTACTACTATACGTTAGCTGTAGCGCCTTATTAGTAGCACCGACACCCGCGCTACTGAGAGGCCCAAAACCCCCGCTGCTGCTAGGCTTTTCCCTAGTAGTGTGAGCATCAACATGAACATCATCATTAACATTATCACTAGGTTCATGTTTATTACCAGATTGTGTTTCAGCATTAGAAATAGAAATACTATCGGGGTTCTCAGGTGTGTCAATAACAGGTTCACTAGAAGCATGCAAAGTCCTATCATTTTTCTTTTTCTTCCTTTTAGAAGGACTAGGTGCATCAGTATTATTTCTCTGAGAATCCCGCCCAATTCTCTTAGGATGGCCCTCAGGATACAAAGGTTCCTGAGTCACTTTACCTCCTCTAGTTGCAACTCTAACAACAAAGTCATTATTTTTACTATTCATTTCATTGAGCAAACCATTCTGAGCTTTAAGTACTTGTTCTACTTGAGTGGTAACCATAGAAGCATGTTTACTAATAGGTTAAGTTCACCTTTAACATTATCCATATAATCACTCAAGTGTTCAATCATGTAAGCATTATGTTTCAATTGTCTACCAACATCAGCATTAAAATCTTCTTACTTAACCATAAAGTTATCAAATTCGTCCAAACATTGGCTAGCAAACTTAGCAGGAGGGATTTCAGCTTTATCATATCTATAGAGAGAGTTTATCTTTACTACCTGTGTCGGGTTATCAAGACCGTGTGTTCCTACAATAGGTAATGAATTAAAACCATGTATTTCTTCAACATGAGGTAAATTCTTAACATCTTCAGCTTTTATACCTTTTTCTTTCATAGATTTCTTTGCCTCTTGCATATCTTTAGGACTGAGAAATAGAATACCCCTTTTCTTCGGAGTTGGCTTAGGAGTTGGTTTAGGAAGTGTCCAATTATTTTCATTAGTCAACATATTATTCAATAGAATTTTAGGTTGATCAACAGTTCTTTCCCTGAAAACACAACCAGCACAACTATCTAGGTAATCTCTGGATGCATCAGTTAGTCCATTATAAAAGATATCAAGTATTTCATTTTTCTTGAGAGGATGATCAGGAAAAGTATTAAGTAATTGGAGAAGCCTCCCCCAAGCTTGTGGGAGACTCTCTTCTTCAATTTGCACAAAATTATATATTTCCCTTAAAGCAACTTGTTTCTTATATGCAGGGAAATATTTAGCAGAGAAGTAATAAATCATATCCTGGGGACTACGCACACAACCAGGATCAAGAGAATTAAACCATATCTTAGCATCACCCTTTAATGCGAATGGAAATAATTTAACGATATAATTGTAGTGAGTTTTCTCATCATTAGTAAATAGGGTAGCTATATCATTTAATTTAGTAAGATGTGCTACAACAGTTTCAGATTCATAGCCATAGAATGGATCAGATTCAACCAAAGTAATTAACTCAGGATCGACAGAGAAATCATAATCCTTATTAGTAATAAAGATAGGTGAAGTAGGATAAGCAGGGTCATATTTCATTCTAGCATTCAAAGATTTTTCTTTCAGCTTAGCTAATAATTTATTAAGATCACATCTATCATTGTAGGCAAGAAAGTCTCTAGCAGTTTCTTCATCTATAACATAACCCTCAGGAACAACACGCAAATCATATCTTGGGGGAGAATGTTCATCATCACTTTCATCAAAATTATCAGTTTCAATAATTTCATTCTATCTAGCCCTAGCAAGTTGTTCATCAAGAAATTCACCAAGTGGCACAGTAGTATCAAGGATAGAAGTAGTTTCATCATAAGTATCATGCATAGCAGAAGTGGCATCATCAATAACATGCGGCATATCAGAATCAATAGCAGAAGCAGGTTTAGGTGTCGCAAGCTTACTCAAAACAGAAGGTGAATCTAGTGCAGAGCTAGATGGCAGTTCCTTACCTCCACTCGTAGTTGAGGGATAAATCTTGGTTCTTGGATCTTTCAAGTTCTTCATAATCGTAAACAGATATAAATCCCATGTGACTCAGAGAATTGAGCTATGCTCCACGGCAACGGCGCTAGAAAATGGTCTTGATAACCCACAAGTATAGGGGATCGAAACAGTTTTCGAGGGTAGAGTATTCAACCCAAATTTATTGATTCGACACAAGGGAGCCAAAGAATATTCTCAAGTATTAGCAGCTGAGTTGTCAATTCAACACACCTGGAAACTTAATATTTGCAGCAAGGTATTTAGTAGCAAAGTAATATGATAGTAGTGGTAACGATAGAAAAAGTAATATTTTTGGGTTTTGTAGTGATTTTAATAGTAGCAGCGGAAAAGTAAATAAGCGAAGAACAATATAGAAAAAGCTCGTAGGCAACGGACCGATGATGGAGCATTATGCCGGATGCGATCAATCATGTAACAGTCATAACCTAGTGTGACACAGAACTAGCTCCAGATCATCAATGTAATGTAGGCATGTATTCTGAATATAGTCATACGTGCTTATGGAAAAGAACTTGCATGACATCTTTTGTCCTACCCTCCCGTGGCAACGTGGTGCTATTGGAAACTAAGGGATATTAAGGCATCCTTCTAATAGAGTACCGGACCAAAGCATTAACACATAGTGAATACATGAACTCCTCAAACTACGGTCATAACCGGCAAGTATCCCGATTATTGTCACTTCGGGGTTAACAGATCATAACACATAATAGGTGACTATAGACTTGCAAGATAGGATCAAGAACTCTCATATATTGATGAAAACATAATAGGTTCATATCTGAAATCATGGCACTCGGGCCCTAGCGACAAGCATTAAGCATAGCAAAGTCATAGCAACATCAATCTCAGAACATAATGGATACTAAGGATCAAACCCTAACAAAACTAACTCGATTACTTGATAAATCTCATCCAACCCATCACCATCCAGCAAGCCTACGATGGAATTACTCACGCACGGCGGTGAGCATCATGAAATTGGTGATGGAGGAAGGTTGATGATGACGATGGCGACGGATTCCCCTCTCCGGAGCCCTGAACAGACTCTAGGTCAGCCCTACCGAGAGAATTTAGGGCTTGGCGGCAGCTTTGTATCGTAAAACGCGATGAATCCTTCTCTCTGTTTTTTTCTCCCCGAAAGTAAATATATGGAGTCAGGGTTGAGGTCGGTGGAGCATCAGGGGGCCCACGAGGCAGGGGGCGCGCCCCCCACCCTCGTGGACAGGGTGTGGGCCCCCTGACGTGGATCTTTCTTCTAGTATTTTTTTATATATTCCAAAATAATTCTCTGTTGATTTTCAGGTCATTCAGAGAACTTCTATTTCTACACAAAAATAGCACCATGGCAATTCTGCTGAAAACAGCGTCAGTCCGGGTTAGTTCCATTCAAATCATGCAAGTTAGAGTCCAAAACAAGGGCAAAAGTGTTTGGAAAAGAAGATACAACGGAGACGTATCAAGGCGCTCAGCCACTCAATGTGAATTTTCTGAAGTACTTGAAGAGCCGAGTCGACTGACGATGACATGTACCTAGGGTAGGGTCATAGGCCTATTCTAGACGCCCTACCCAAGGACACTGCCCTAAAGTCGAGTACATTCAAGAATCAATAGAAGATACCTACTGAAATCACATTGGAGTGCAATCCACTCGATCAGATACACTGCCCTGTGTTAATGTACATTGAACCCTGTGTAACTGAGGGCTCGAGAGGTCCGGCGCACTCTATATAAGCCACCCCCCTCCTCAGACACAAGGGTTCACACCCCCTGTAACTTTCACGCATATCCAGTTGACCAAGCCTCCGGGCAGCGAGACATAGGGCTAGTACTTCCTCCAAGAAGGGCCTGAATTCGTAAACCTTGCGTGCACAACCTCGCCGTAGCTAGCTAGGACCTTGCCTCCTCCTACGTACCCCTTGTTCCTACCGTCAGACTTACTCCCATGACAGTTGGCGCCCACCGTGGGGCAGGTGTCTTAGTGACTTCCGGTGAGGTTGCAGTTTTTCCGATCTCCTTCAACATGGTTTCTGGCGGCGGTTTGGCTTTGGGACGCGAGATCGGTCTCGACGCGCTTGTTTTCATCCCCGACGACTCCGCCTGGCTCCAGGAGGCCTCACTCGACGTCGAGGCCCTTCCCGTCCATGGGGCGGTACACTTTTGCGTGAGTGCTTGCGGCGTCCTCCTGCGGCAGCCGTCGACCCAGTATCGGTCGGCTCCCGCGTCATCCACTCTCGCCGCCGTACGCCGCCGAAAGCGATCTGGTCAGTCGCGGCTCCAGCGATAGGTGAGGCATGCGGTGGCTCGATAGACAGCCACCCCTCAATTCGTGACAATCGAGCCCGACGAATCTCTCTACGGACCATTCGACCTATCGACTGGTTCCACGGAGACTCTTTCCGAGTGCGGAAGCAGTGACCCTGAGGCGGAAGTCCTCATGGTCGACATGCCACGCAGCCCACCTGGGTTCCGTCGCGGTGGCGGCGGCGATGGCGGTGGGGGCTCGTCGCATGGTCACGACGAATATCATCCTGAAGCCCTCACTTCGGAGCTGAGGGACGAGCTGCATCGTCGCAACGTGGAGGCGCTCAACACCCCCATCATTGGTGAGACCTCTGAGGCTCAGGCCTTAGAGGCTGCACGTCTAGCCACCTTGGCTGAGAGCATGCGACTGGAGAATCTCCAACATTCACTCGACGAGCGCGCCCGTCATCAGCGCCCCGAATCTAGTCGACAGTTGTTTCTGCCTGAACCTCAGGTATATCATACATCAATCCAGAATCTTACAACCGCAACTCGAATAGAAGAGTCAATTTAGCCGTGCCGTTCAGAGGCTGGTAGAGGTTTGCTGCAGATCCGCGCAATGCTCCGAGCGGCAGGTGAACAGAACTCAGTTGTTTCTCGGTCGCACAACAGGATCCATAGTAGATCTGTGGTTGCGGACACAGTTGCTACCTCTTGAGCACTGCATTGGTTTTCTCCTGAAGAGGAAAGGGTGATGCAGCAAAGTAGTGTAAGTATTTGCCTCAGTTTTTGAGAACCAAGGTATCAATACAGTAGGAGGCCGCGCACGAGTCCCTCGCACCTACACAAACAAATAAATCCTCGCAACCAACGCGATAAGGGGTTGGAAATCCCTACACGGTCACTTACAGAGTGAGATCTGATAGATATGATAGGATAATATTTTTGGTATTTTTATGATAAAGAGAAATAAAAGATGCAAAGCAAAAGAAATGGCAAAGGACATAACTAAGTATTGGAAGATTAATATTATGGAAGATAGACCCGGGGGCCATAGGTTTCACTAGTGGCTTCTCTCAAGAGCATAAGTATTTACGATGGGTGAACAAATTACTGTTGAGCAATTGACAGAATTGAGCATAGTTATGAGAATATCTAGGTATGATCATGTATATAGGCATCACCTCCGAGACAAGTAGACCGACTCCTGCCTGCATCTACTACTCACACTTCATTGGAGGGGCTATGGTGTTGATGTAGAAGCCCTCTGTGATTGATGCCCCCTCCAGCGGAGCTCCGAAAAAGGCCCCAAGATGGGATCTCGTGGATACAGAAAGTTGCGGCGGTGGAATTAGGGTTTTGGCTCCGTATCTGGTAGTTTGGGGGTACGTAGGTATATATAGGAGGAAGGAGTACGTCGGTGGAGCAACAGGGGGCCCACGAGGGTGGAAGGCGCCCCTAGGCGGGTAAGCGCGCCCCCCTATCTCGTGGCCTCCTGGTTGATGTCTTGACGTAGGGTCCAAGTCCTCTGGATCATGTTCGTTCCGAAAATCACGTCCCCCAGGTTTCATTCCGTTTGGACTCCGTTTGATTTTCTTTTTCTGTGAAACTCTGAAATAGGCAAAAACAGCAATTCTAGGATGGGCCTTTGGTTAATAGGTTAGTCCAAAAAATAATATAAAAGTGTATAATAAAGCCTAATAATGTCCAAAACAGAATATAATATAGGATGGAACAATCAAAAATTATAGATACGTTGGAGACGTATCAAGCATCCCAAGCTTAACTCCTGCTCGTCCTCGAGTAGGTAAATGATAAAAACAGAATTTTTGATGTGGAATGCTACTTGGCATAATTTCAATGTAATTCTTCTTAATTGTGGTATGAATATTCAGATCCGGATGATTCAAGATAAAAGTTCAATATTGACATAAAAATAATAATACTACAAGCATACTAACTAAGCAATTATGTCCTCACAAAATAACATGGCCAAAGAAAGTTCATCCCTAAAAAATCATATAGTTTAGTCATGCTCCATTTTCATCACACAAGAATGCTCTCATCATGCACAACCCCGGTGACAAGCCAAGCAATTGTTTCATACTTTAGTAATCTCAAACTTTTTCAATCTTCACGCAATAAATGAGCGTGAGCCATGGATATAGCACTATGGGCGGAATAGAATATAATGATGGGGGTTATGTGGAGAGGACAAAAAAATGGAGAAAGTCTCACATCAACGAGGCTAATCAATGAGCTATGGAGATGCCCATCAATTGATGTTAATGCAAGGAGTAGGGATTGCCATGCAACGGATGCACTAGAGCTATAAATATATGAAAGATCAACAAAAGAAACTAAGTGGGTGTGCATCCAACTTGCTTGCTCACTAAGACCTAGGGATTTGAGGAAGCCCATTGTTGGAATATACAAGCCAAGTTCTATAATGAAAAGTTCCCACTAGTATATGAAAGTGAAAAACAAAAGATTCTCTATCATGAAGATTATGGTGCTACTTTGAAGCACAAGTGTGGTAAAAAGGATAGTAACATTGTCCCTTCTCTCTTGTTCTCTCATTTTTTTGGGACTTCTCCTTTTTATGGCCTTTCTCTTTTTTATATTTTTTTCCTCACTTGGGACAATGCTCTAGAAAATGATCATCATCACACTTCTATTTATTTACAACTCAACGATTACAACTCGATACTAGAACAAATTATGACTCTATATGAATGCCTCCGGCGGTGTACCGGGATATGCAATGAACCAAGAGTGACATGTATGAAAAAATTATGAACGGTGGCTTTGCCACAAATACGATGTCAACTACATGATCATGCAAAGCAATATGACAATGATGATGCGTGTCATAATAAATGAAACGGTGGAAAGTTGCATGGCAATATATCTAGGAATGGCTATGGGAATGCCATAACATGTAGGTATGGTGGCTGTTTTGAGGAAGATATAAGGAGGTTTATGTGTGAAAAAGCGTATCATATCACGGGGTTTGGATGCACCGACGAAGTTTGCACCAACTCTCAATGTGAGAAAGGGCAATGCATGGTGCCGAAGAGGCTAGCAATGATGGAAAGGTGAGAGTGCGTATAATCCGTGGACTCAACATTAGTCATAAAGAACTCACATACTTATTGCAAAAATCTACAAGTCATCAAAAACCAAGCACTACATGCATGCTCCTAGGGGGGTAGATTGGTAGGAAAAGACCATCGCTCGTCCCCGACCGCCACTCATAAGGAGGAGAATTAAAGAACACCTCATGTTTCAAATTTGTTACATAACGTTTACCTTACGTGCATGCTACGAGACTTGTGAACTTCAAAACAAGTATTTTTCAAATTCACAACTACTCAACTAGCACAACTTTGATATCACTACCTCCATGTCTCAAAACAATCATCAAGCATCAAACTTCTCTTAGTATTCAACACACTCATAAGAAAGTTTTTACTAGTCTTGAATACCTAGTATATTAGGATTATTTAAGTAAATTACCATGCTATTTAAGACTCTCAAATAATCTAAGTGAAGCATGAGAGAATAATAGTTTCTATAAAACAAAACCACCACCGTGCTCTAAAATATATAAGTGAAGTACTAGAGCAAAAACTATATAACTCAAAACATATAAGTGAAGCACATAAAGTATTCTAATAATTTCCGAATCATGTGTGTCTCTCTAAAAAGGTTTGTACAGAAAGGATGATTGTGGTAAACTAAAAATCAAAGACTCAAACCATACAAGACGCTCCAAGCGAAACACATATCATGTGGTGAATAAAAATATAGCTCCAAGTAAAGTTACCGATGGAAGTAGACGAAAGAGGGGATGCCTTCCGGGGCATCCCCAAGCTTTGGATTTTAGGTGTCCTTAGATTATCTTGGGTTGCCATGGGCATACCCAAGCTTAGGCTTTTGTCACTCCTTGTTCCATAATCCATCAAATCTTTCACCCAAAACTTGAAAACTTCACAACACAAAACTTAACAGAAAATCTCGTGAGCTCTGTTAGCAAAAGAAAAGAAAACACCACTTCAAGGTACTGTAATTAACTCATTCCTTATTTATATTGGTGTTAAACCTACTGTATTCCAACTTATATATGGTTTATAAACTATTTTACTAGCCATAGATTCATCAAAATAAGCAAACAACACACAAAAAACAGAATCAGTCAAAAACAGAACAGTCTGTAGTAATATGTAACTAACGCAAGATCTGGAACCCAAAAAATTCTAAAATAAATTGCTTGACGTGGGGAATTTATCTATTAATCATCTGCAAAAAGAATTAACTAAATATATCTTTCCAAATAAAAATGGCAGCAATTCTCGTGAGCACTAAAGTTTCTGTTTTTTACAGCAAGATTAAAAAGACTTTCCCCAAGTCTTCCCAACGGTTCTACTTGGCACAAACACTAATTAAACACAAAAAACACAACCAAAACAGAGGCTATATAAATTATTTATTACTAAACAGGAGCAAAAATCAAGGAATAAAAATAAAATTGGGTTGCCTCCCAACAAGCGCTATCGTTTAACGCCCCTAGATAGGCATAAAAGCAAGGATAGATCTAGAGGGTGCTTGGATCTAAGGGACTTATTTTAGTCTGACTAAAAATAGTCTCTTTAAGTGACTAAAGTTCCAAGAACCCCTGACTAAAGAGGGGCTAAAACTAGTATTGAGACTAAAAAAATTTAGTCAGGGGTACCCCTACTAAAATGTGGATTAGTCCTCTCTCTCCTCATTTAACTCCTCTCCTTTAACACATGCGAGTTCTGGATTGTAGGGTTTGGAGGATAATAAATGCTCATTAACTTGATTTTAGTATCTTTATTATCTGGATCCAAGCATGGGTGAGGCTAGCAAGTTTTAGTCCCACTACTTTTAGTCATGAGACTAAAACGTATCCAAGCACCCTCCTAGGCATCTTTAGTTGGCAATTCTTTAATGAGACATCTACCACCTTTAAGAGTTTCTTTCCTTTTATCAATAATCAACTTCTAGGCACAAGATCGAAAAAATCATTAGTATCAAATGGTTCCTTAATGATAGCAAAAAGATTTGAGACCCGCAGTTTCTTTGCTAGAGGATTCACCCTTATTTTTAGGTACATACATAAGCTTGGCAATTTTAGTTGGAGGACTTGGAGTATTCTTTGCGGAAGAAAAAGCGGTTCCCAAGTTGGTAATGATACCCTCAAGTTTATCAATTCTAGTGGAATCATGATTTATTCTTTCGTTAATTATAGGTTCCTTTTCTTTAATATTTTTCAAAGTTACTCCTACTTTAGATCCATACTGGGTAATTTGGTTGTGGATCTTTTTATCTAAATTTTTAATTAACTCAACGGTAGCAACTTTATTTTCAATAATTTCAAGCTTTTTCATTACATGCTCCAAAGTTAACATAGTTCCATTAACCAAAAGAGGGGGTGAGCCAAACAAATCTATCATAGCATTATAGGAATCGAAAGTGTGGTTACCCAAGAAATTCCCTCCGGCAATGGTATCAAGGACATATATGTGCCAAGGAATAGCACCTACATAAAATTGCGGAGAAGAATAGAAGAAGATTGCTTCCTGGTAGATCTACTTTGAGCATTGCAAATTCTATACCAAGCGTCTTTTAGGTTTTTTCCTTCCCTTTGCTTAAAATTAAGAACTTCATTTTTGGGAGATAATGGAGAAGATAGGTGACTAGCCATAATGACAAGCAAGCAATCCAACACACAAGCAAACAAGAGACAGGAAAAAGGAGGCAAATAGAGAAAGAGAGGGCGAATAAAACGGCAAGGGTGAAGTGGGTGAGAGGAAAATGAGAGGCAAATGGCAAATAATGTAGTGCGGGAGATAAGGGTTTGTGATGGGTACTTGGTGTGTTGACTTTTGCGTAGACCTCCCCGGCAACGACGCCAGAAATCCTTCTTGCTACCTCTTGATCACTGCGTTGGTTTTCCCTTGAAGAGGAAAGGGTGATGCAGCAAAGTAGTGTAAGTATTTCCCTCAGTTTTTGAGAACCAATGTATCAATGCAGTAGGAGGCCGCGCACGAGTCCCTCGCACCTACACAAACAAATAAATCCTCGCAACCAACGCGATAAGGGGTTGTCAATCCCTACACGGTCACTTACGAGAGTGAGATATGATAGGATACTATTTTTGGTATTTTTATGATAAAGAGAAATAAAAGATGCAAAGAAAAATAAATGGCAAAGGAAATAACAAAGTATTGGAAGATTAATATGATGGAAGATAGACCCGGGGGCCATAGGTTTCACTAGTGTCTTCTCTCAAGAGCATAAGTATTTACGGTGGATGAACAAATTACTATTGAGCAATTGACAGAATTAAGCATAGTTATGAGAATATCTAGGTATGATCATGTATATAGGCATCACGTCTGAGATAAGTAGACCGACTCATGCCTGCATCTACTACTCACACTTCATCGGAGGGGCTATGGTGTTGATGTAGAAGACCTCCGTGATCGATGCCACCTCCGGCGGAGCTCCGGAAAAGGCCCCAAGATGGGATCTCATGAATACAGAAAGTTACGGCAGTGGAATTAGGGTTTTGGCTCCGTATCTGGTAGTTTGGAGGTACATAGGTATATATAGGAGGAAGGAATACGTCGATGGAGGAACAGGGGGCCCATGAGGGTGGAGGGCGCGCCAAGGCGGGTAGGCGCGCCCCCCTACCCCGTGGCCTCCTGGTTGATGTCTTGATGTAGGGTCCAAGTCCTCTGGATCACGTTCGTTCCGAAAATGACGTTCCCGAAGGTTTCATTCCGTTTGAACTTCGTTTGATATTCTTTTTCAGCGAAACTCTTAAATAGGCAAAAACAGCAATTCTGGACTGGGCCTCCGGTTAATAGGTTAGTCCCAAAAATAATATAGAAGTGTATAATAAATCCCAATAATGTCCAAAACAGAATATAATATAGCATGGAACAATCAAAAATTATAGATACGTTGGAGACGTATCAACAGTTCAGTCAGCACACAACCCAAGATCACCCCCGCGGTGTGACAATCGAGGGTACTGCCAAGATCAGTACCTAGATCGAGGCCACAGACAGTATGATCACCGGTACGCCCACAATGATCACTTTCGAGTGCCTACACCCCCTCCGAGGGGCGGGTCGTATGCGCCCCGGCGGTATGATTACAGGCGCCCATATGGTGATGAGCGGAGAGTTCCAGTCGACCCCCGAGAGCCTAGTTTTGATGTGAGATCCCTTCTTGTACAAGGCCTGTTCGATGATACGTCTCCATGTATCTATAATTTTTGATTGTTCCATGCTATTATATTATCCATCTAGGATGTTTTATATGCTATTTTATATGATTTTTGGGACTAACCTGTTAACCTAGAGCCTAGTGCCAGTTTCTGTTTTTTCCTTGTTTTTGAGTTTTACAAAAAAGGAATACCAAACGGAGTCCAATTGACGTGCCAATTTTTGATGATTATTTATGGGCAAAAGAAGCCCCCGGAGTAAAAGAGTTGGGCCAGAAGAGTCCCGATCCGTCCACGAGGGTGGAGGGCGCACCCTACCCCCCTGGGCGCGTCCTCCTATCTCGTGGACGACTCGGAGACACCCCTGACGTCAGACCGACGCAAAAATTCCTATAAATACAGAAACCTCTAGAAAATAACCTAGATCGGTAGTTCCGCCGCTGCCGCAAGCCTCTGTAGCCACCGAAAACCAATCGGGACCCTGTTTCAGCACCCTGTCGGAGGGGGATCCATCACCGGTGGCCATCTTGATCATCCCGGTGCTCTCCATCACGAGGAGGGAGTAGTTCACCCTCAAGGCTGAGGGTATGTACCAGTAGCTATGTGTTTCATCGCTCTCTCTCTCTCTCTCTCGTGTTCTTGATATGGCGCGATCTTGATGTATCGCGAGGTTTTTTATTATAGTTGTATCTTAAAATATTTCTCCCCCTCTATCTCCTTGTGATTAATTGAGTTTTCCCATTGAAGTTATCTTATCGGATTGAGTCTTTAAGGATTTGAGAACTCTTGACGTATGTCTTGCATGTGCTTATCTGTGGTTACAATGGGATATTCATGTGATCCACTTCATGTATGTTTTGGTGATCAACTTGCGAGTTCTGTGACCTTGTGAACTTATGCACAAGGGTTGGCACACGTTTTCATCTTGACTCTCCGGTAGAAACTTTGGGGCATTCTTTGAAGTTCGTTGTGTTGGTTGAATAGATGAATCTGAGATTGTGTGATGCATATCGTATAATCATACCAACGGACACTTGAGGTGACATTGGAGTATCTAGGTGACATTAGGGTTTTGGTTGATTTGTGTCTTAAGGTGTTATTCTAGTACGAACTCTAGGATAGATCGAACGGAAAGAATAGCTTCGTGTTATTTTACTACGGACTCTTGAATAGATCGATCAGAAAGGATAACTTTGAGGTGGTTTCGTACCCTACAATAATCTCTTCATTTTTTCTCCGCTATTAGTGACTTTGAAGTGACTATTTTTTGCATGTTGAGGGATAGTTATATGATCCAGTTATGTTATTATTGTTGAGAGAACTTTCACTAGTGAAAGTATGAACCCTAGGCCTTGTTTCCTAGGATTGCAATACCGTTTGTGCTCACTTTTATTATTAGTTACCTTGCTGTTTTTATATTTTTAGATTACAAAAACCTATATCTACCATCCATATTGCACTTGTATCACCATCTCTTCGCCGAACTAGTGCACCTATACAATTTACCATTGTATTGGGTGTGTTGGGGACACAAGAGACTCTTTGTTATTTGGTTGTATGGTTGTTCGAGAGAGACCATCTTCATCCTACACGTCCCATGTATTAATAAACCTTAGGTCATCCACTTGAGGGAAATTTGCTACTGTCCTACAAACCTCTGCACTTGGAGGCCCAACAACGTCTACAAGAATAAGGTTGTGTAGTAGACATCAAGCTCTTTTCTGGCGCCGTTGCCGGGGAGGTTAGCGCTTGATGGTATATCTTTAGATCTTGAAATATAATCTTTTAGTTTCTTGTTTTATCACTAGTTTAGTCTATAAAATAAAACTACAAAAAATGGAATTAAGGTTGCCTCATATGCCTCATTTGTTTAATGTCTTTCATGAAAATAAAGATTCCGTTAATTGTGCCAAAGTGTTAGAAGAAGAATGTATTAAAATGTTTGGCACTAAATCTTTGGATGATGAGCATGATTGCAATGTTGTTAGTATGAATTCTTTGAATATCCATGATGCTAATGATATGCAAAGCCACAAGCTTGGGGATGCTATGTTTGATGAAGATGATATTTTCCCCCCAAGTTTTGATGAGAAAATTTATTATGATGAAAGCATCCCTCCTATCTATGATGATTATTGTGATGACATGTATGCTATAAAGAATAATGATATCCATGAAACTTGTCATCATGATTTTAACTTTCAATTGGATTATGCTTCACATGATAGTTATTTTGTTGAGTTTGCTCCCACTACTATTGATGAGAATACATTTTCTTATGTGGTGAGTAGTAAAAATTTTATGCTTGTAGATCATGAAAAGAATGCTTTATGTGATGGTTATATTGTTGAATTCATTCATGATGCTACTAAAAATTATTATGAGAGAGAAATATATGCTTGTAGGAATTGCAATAATACCAAGTTTCCTCTTTATGTGCTTAAAGTTTTGAAGTAATACTTGTTTTGCTTTCCTATGCTAGTTGATTCTTGTTCCCATAAATTGTTTGCTCCCGGAATCCCTATCCATAGGAAGTGGGTTAGACTAAAATGTGCTAGTCATATTCTTCATGATGCTTTATTTATGTTTCAATTCTTATCTATTATGTGAGCATCATTGAAATCATCATGCCTAGCTAGGGGCATTAAACGATAGCGCTTGTTGGGAGGCAACCCAATTTTATTTTTGTTCTTTTCTTTTTGTTCCTGTTTAGTAATAAATAATTCATTTAGCTTCTATTATGATTGTGGTTTTTATGTTTGAATTAGTGTTTGTGCCAAGTAAAGCCTTTAGGATCTTCTTGGGTGATTGTTGTTTGATCTTGCTGATAAAAACAGAAAGTATGCGCTCACGAAAATAATTATCATTTTTTACCAGAGAGCGATAAAATACCAATTCCATCTGCAGTAGATCAATATACGTTTTATCCTGGTCGTCCTAATTTTTAAAAAATTTGGAGTTACATAAGTATTCGGGAGTTACAGATTGCTACACACGGTTTTGTTTTTGATAGATTCTGTTTTCTATGCGTTGTTTTCTTATTTTGATGAATCTATGAGTAGTATCGGAGGGTATGAACCATATAGAAGTTGGAATACAGTGTATATTACAACAATATGAATTTAGAATGAGTTTACAACAGTACCAAAAGTGGTGATTTATTTTTTTATACTAACGGAGCTTACGAGTTTTATGTTAAGTTTTGTGTTCTGAAGTTTTCATGTTTTGGGTAAAGATTCGATGGACTATGGAATAAGGAGTGGCAAGAGCCTAAGTTTGTGGATGCCCAAGGCACCCCAAGGTAATATTCAAGGACAACCAAGAGCCTAAGCTTGGGGATGCCCCGGATGGCATCCCCTCTTTCGTCTTCGTTCATCGGTAACTTTACTTGGAGCTATATTTTTATTCACCACATGATATGTGTTTTGCTTGGAGCTTCATTTTATTTTATTTGTTTTGCTTGCTGTTTGAATAATATCCCAAGATCTGAAATTCTTAAATGTTAGAGAGTCTTCACATAGTTACATAATTATTCAACTACTCATTGATCTTCACTTATATCTTTCGGAGTAGTTTGTCGTTTGCTCTAGTGCTTCACTTATATCTTTTTAGAGCAAGACGGTGGTTTTATTTTGAAGAAATAGATGAAATCTCATTCTTCACATATATTATTTTGAGAGTCTTTAGAACAGCATGGTAACGCTTTGGTTATGAATTTAGTCCAACTATGATGGGCATCCAAGAGGGATATAATTAAAACTTTCATATAAACTGCATTGAATACTATGAGAAGGTTGATTCCTTATGATTGTGTTGAGACATGAGGATGGTAATATTAGAGTCATACTAGTTAAGTAGTTGTGAATTTGAGAAATACTTGTGTTGAAGTTTGCAAGTCCCATGGCATGCACATATGGTAACCGTTGTGTAACAAATTTGAAGCATGAGGTATTTCTTTGATTGCCTTCCTTATGAGTGGTGGTCGGGGACAAGCGATGGTCTTTTCCTACCAATCTATCCCCCTAGGAGCATGCTCGTAGTGCTTGGTTTTGATGACTTGTAGATTTTTGCAATAAGTGTGTGAGTTCTTTATGACTAATGTTGAGTCCATGGATTCTATGCACTCTCACCCTTCCACCATTGCTAGCCTCTCTAGTACCACGCAGCTTTTGCCGGTACCATAAACCCACCATTTACCTCCCTCAAAACAGCCACCATACGTACCTATTATGGCATTTCCATAGCCATTCCGAGATATATTTCCATGCAACTTTCCACCGTTCTGTTTATTATGACACGCTTCATCATTGTCATATTGCTTTGCATGATCATGTAGTTGACGTCGTATTTGTGGCAAAGCCACCATTCATAACATTTTCATACATGTCACTCTTGATTCATTGCACATCCCGGTACACTGCCGGAAGCATTCATATAGAGTCATATTTTGTTCTAAGTATCGAGTTGTAATTCTTGAGTTGTAAATAAATAGAAGTGTGATGATCATTATTAGAGCATTGTCCCGTGCGAGGAAAAAAAGAGGAAAGGCCAAATAAAAAAAAGGCCCAAAAACAAAAAAATGAGAGAAAAATAGAGAAGGGGCAATGCTACTATCCTTTTACCACACTTGTGCTTCAAAGTAGCACCATGATCTTCATGATAGAGAGTCTCCTACGTTGTCACTTCCATATACTAGTGGGAATTTTTCATTATAGAACTTGGCTTGTATATTCCAACAATGGGCTTCCTCAAATGCCCTAGGTCTTCGTGAGCAAACAAGTTGGATGCACACACACTAAGTTTCTTTTGTTGAGCTTTCATACATTTATAGCTCTAGTGCATCCGTTGCATGGCAATCCCTACTCACTCACATTGATATCTATTGATGGGCATCTCCATAGCCCATTAATACGCTTAGTTGATGTGAGACCATCTTCCTCCTTTTTGTCTTCTCCACAACCACCACTCTATTCCACCTATAGTGCTATGTCCATGGCTCACGCTCATGTATTGCATGAAAGTTGAAAAATTTTGAGGATACTAAAGTATGAAACGATTACTTGGCTTGTCATCGGGGTTGTGCATGATTTGAATATTTTGTGTGATGAACATGGAGCCTAGCCAAACTATATGATTTTGTAGGGATGAACTTTCTTTGGCCATGTTATTTTGAGAAGACATGATTTCTTTGTTAGTATGCTTGAAGTATTATTATTTTTATGTCAATATTAAACTTTTGTTTTGAATCTTATGGATCTGGATATTCTTGCCACAATAAAGAAGATTACATTGATGAATATGTTAGGTAGCATTCCACATCAAAAAATTTGTTTTTATCATTTACCTACTCAAGGACGAGCATGATTTAAGCTTGGGGATGCTTGATACGTCTCCAATGTATCAATAATTTTTGATTGTTCCTTGCTATTATATTACCATATAGGATGTTTTATATGCTATTTTATATGATTTTTGGGACTAACCTATTAACCTATAGCCCAGTGCCAGTTTCTGTTTTTTCCTTGTTTTTGAGTTTTACAGAAATGGAATACCAAACGGAGTCCAATTGACGTTCCAATTTTTGATGATTTTTATGGACCAAAAGAAGCCTCCGGAGTAAAAGAGTTGGGCCAGAAGAGTCCCGAGACGTCCACGAGGGTGGAGGGAGCGCCCTACCCCCTGGGCGTGTCCCCCAATCTCGTGGACGACTCGGAGACCTCCCTGACATGAGACCGACACCAAAAATTCCTACAAATACAGAAACCTATAGAAAATAAGCTAGATCGGGAGTTCTTCTGCCGCAAGCCTCTATAGCCACCAAAAACCAATCGGGACCCTGTTTCGGCACCCTGCCGGAGGGAGATCCATCACCAGTGGCCATCTTCATCATCCCGGCGCTCTCCATGACGAGGAGGGAGTAGTTCACCCTCGGGGCTGAGGGTATGTACCAGTAGCTATGTGTTTGATCTCTCTCTCTCTCGTGTTCTTGATATGGCATGATCTTGCTGTACCGCGAGCTTTGCTATTATAGTTCGATCTTATGATGTTTCTCCCCCTCTATCTCCTTGTGATGAATAGATTTTTCCCTTTGAAGTTATCTTACCGGATTGAGTCTTTAAGGATTTGAGAACACTTGATGTATGTCTTGCATGTGCTTATCTGTGGTGACAATGGGATATTCACATGATCCACTTGATGTATGTTTTGGTGATCAACTTGCGAGTTATGTGACCTTGCAAACTTATGCATAGGGATTGGCACACGTTTTCGTCTTGACTCTCTGGTAGAAACTTTGGGGCATTCTTTGAAGTTCGTTGTGTTGGTTGAATAGATGAATCTGAGATTGTGTGATGCATATCGTATAATCATACCCACGGATACTTGAGGTGACATTGGAGTATCTAGGTGACATTAGGGTTTTGGTTGATTTGTGTCTTAAGGTGTTATTCTAGTACGAACTCTAGGATAGATCGAACGGAAAGAATAGCTTCATGTTATTTTACTACGTACTCTTGAATAGATCGATTAGAAAGGATAACTTTGAGGTGTTTTCGTACCCTACAATAATCTCTTCGTTTGTTCTCCACTATTAGTGACTTTGGAGTGACTCTTTTTTGCATGTTGAGGGATAGTTATATGATCTAGTTATGTTATTATTGTTAAGAGAACTTGCACTAGCGAAAGCATGAACCCTAGGTCTTGTTTCCTAGCATTGCAATATAGTTTGTGCTCACTTTTACTATTAGTTACCTTGCTGTTTTTATATTTTTAGATTACAAAAACCTATATCTACCATCCATATTGCAGTTGTATCACCATATCTTCGCCGAACTAGTGCACCTATATAATTTACCATTGTATTGGGTGTGTTGGGGACACAAGAGACTATTTGTTATTTGGTTGCAGGGTTGCTTGAGAGAGACCATCTTCATCCTACGCCTCCCACGGATTAATAAACCTTAGGTCATCCACTTGAGGGAAATGGCAAATAATGTAGTGCGGGAGATAAGGGTTTGTGATGGGTACTTGGTGTGTTGACTTTTGCATATACCTCCCCGGCAACGGCGCCAGAAATCATTCTTGCTACCTCTTGATCACTGCGTTGGTTTTCCCTTGAAGAGGAAAGGGTGATGCAGCAAAGTATTGTAAGTATTTCCCTCAGTTTTTGAGAACCAGTGTATCAATGCAGTAGGAGGCCGCGCACGAGTCCCTCGCACCTACACAAACAAATAAATCCTCGCAACCAACGCGATGAGGGGTTGTCAATCCCTACACGGTCACTTACGAGAGTGAGATATGATAGGATCATATTTTTGGTATTTTTATGATAAAGAGAAATAAAAGATGCAAAGCAAAATAAATGGCAAAGGAAATAACTAAGTATTGGAAGATTAATATGATGGAAGATAGACCCAGGGGTCATATGTTTCACTAGTGTCTTCTCTCAAGAGCATAAGTATTTATGGTGGGTGAACAAATTCCTATTGAGCAATTGACAGAATTAAGCATAGTTATGAGAATATCTAGGTATGATCATGTATATAGGCATCACGTCCGAGATAAGTAGACCGACTACTGCCTGCATCTACTACTCACACTTCATCGGAGGGGCTATGGTGTTGATGTAGAAGCCCTCTGTGATCGATGCCACCTCCGGCGGAGCTCCGGAAAAGGCCCCAAGATGGGATCTCGTGAATATAGAAAGTTACGGCGGTGGAATTAGGGTTTTGGGTCCGTATCTAGTAGTTTGGGGGTACATAGGTATATATACGAGGAAGGAATACATCGGTGGAGGAACAGGAGGCCCATGAGGGTGGAGGGTGCGCCTAGGCGGGTAGGCGCGCCCCCTACCCCGTGGCCTCCTGGTTGATGTCTTGATGTAGGGTCCAAGTCCTCTGGATCACGTTCATTCCGAAAATCACGTTCCCAAAGGTTTCATTCCGTTTGGACTTCGTTTGATATTCTTTTTCTGTGAAACTCTGAAATAAGCAAAAACAGCAATTCTGGACTGGGCCTCTGGTTAATAGGTTAGTCCCAAAAATAATATAAAAGTGTATAATAAAGCCCAATAATGTCCAAAACAGAATATAATATAGCATGGAACAATCAACAATTATAGATACGTTGGAGGCTTATCAATAGATTAGTTGGCAGACAACCCAAGATCGCCCCCGCGGTGTGACAATTGTGGGTACTGCCAAGATCAGTACCTAGATCGAGGCCACAGACAGTATGATCACCGGTACGCCCACAATGATCACTTTCGAGTGCCTACACCCCCTCCGAGGGGCGGGTCGTATGCGCCCCGGCGGTATGATGACAGGCGCCCATATGGTGATGAGCAGAGGGTTCCAGTCGACCCCCGAGAGCCTAGTTTTGATGTGAGATCCCTTCTTGTACAAGGCCTGTTCGATGATACGTCTCCATGTATCTATAATTTTTGATTGTTCCATGCTATTATATTATCCATCTAGGATGTTTTATATGCTATTTTATATGATTTTTGGGACTAACCTGTTAACCTAGAGCCTAGTGCCAGTTTCTGTTTTTTCCTTGTTTTTGAGTTTTACAAAAAAGGAATACCAAACGGAGTCCAATTGACGTGCCAATTTTTGATGATTATTTATGGGCAAAAGAAGCCCCCGGAGTAAAAGAGTTGGGCCAGAAGAGTCCCGATCCGTCCACGAGGGTGGAGGGCGCACCCTACCCCCCTGGGCGCGTCCTCCTATCTCGTGGACGACTCGGAGACACCCCTGACGTCAGACCGAATGCAAAAATTCCTATAAATACAGAAACCTCTAGAAAATAACCTAGATCGGTAGTTCCGCCGCTGCCGCAAGCCTCTGTAGCCACCGAAAACCAATCGGGACCCTGTTTCAGCACCCTGTCGGAGGGGGATCCATCACCGGTGGCCATCTTGATCATCCCGGTGCTCTCCATCACGAGGAGGGAGTAGTTCACCCTCAAGGCTGAGGGTATGTACCAGTAGCTATGTGTTTCATCGCTCTCTCTCTCTCTCTCTCGTGTTCTTGATATGGCGCGATCTTGATGTATCGCGAGGTTTTTTATTATAGTTGTATCTTAAAATATTTCTCCCCCTCTATCTCCTTGTGATTAATTGAGTTTTCCCATTGAAGTTATCTTATCGGATTGAGTCTTTAAGGATTTGAGAACTCTTGACGTATGTCTTGCATGTGCTTATCTGTGGTTACAATGGGATATTCATGTGATCCACTTCATGTATGTTTTCGTGATCAACTTGCGAGTTCTGTGACCTTGTGAACTTATGCACAAGGGTTGGCACACGTTTTCATCTTGACTCTCCGGTAGAAACTTTGGGACATTCTTTGCAGTTCTTTGTGTTGGTTGAATAGATGAATCTGAGATTGTGTGATGCATATCGTATAATCATACCAACGGACACTTGAGGTGACATTGGAGTATCTAGGTGACATTAGGGTTTTGGTTGATTTGTGTCTTAAGGTGTTATTCTAGTACGAACTCTAGGATAGATCGAACGGAAAGAATAGCTTCGTGTTATTTTACTACGGACTCTTGAATAGATCGATCAGAAAGGATAACTTTGAGGTGGTTTCGTACCCTACAATAATCTCTTCATTTTTTCTCCGCTATTAGTGACTTTGAAGTGACTATTTTTTGCATGTTGAGGGATAGTTATATGATCCAGTTATGTTATTATTGTTGAGAGAACTTTCACTAGTGAAAGTATGAACCCTAGGCCTTGTTTCCTAGGATTGCAATACCGTTTGTGCTCACTTTTATTATTAGTTACCTTGCTGTTTTTATATTTTTAGATTACAAAAACCTATATCTACCATCCATATTGCACTTGTATCACCATCTCTTCGCCGAACTAGTGCACCTATACAATTTACCATTGTATTGGGTGTGTTGGGGACACAAGAGACTCTTTGTTATTTGGTTGTATGGTTGTTCGAGAGAGACCATCTTCATCCTACGTCTCCCATGGATTAATAAACCTTAGGTCATCCACTTGAGGGAAATTTGCTACTGTCCTACAAACCTCTGCACTTGGAGGCCCAACAACGTCTACAAGAAGAAGGTTGTGTAGTAGACATCAAGCTCTTTTCTGGCGCCGTTGCCGGGGAGGTTAGCGCTTGAAGGTATATCTTTAGATCTTGCAATCGAATATTTTAGTTTCTTGTTTTATCACTAGTTTAGTCTATAAAAGGAAACTACAAAAAAATGGAATTACGGTTGCCTCATATGCTTCATCTTTTTAATGTCTTTCGTGAAAATAAGGATTTCGATAATTGTGACAAAGTGTTAGAAGAAGAATGTATTAAAATGTTTGGCACTAAATCTTTGGATGATGAGAATGATTGCAATTTTATTAGTATGAATTCTTTGAACACCCATGATGCTAATGATATTCAAAGCCACAAGCTTGGGGATGCTATGTTTGATGAAGATGATATTTTTTGTCCCCCAAGTTTTGATGAGCAAAATTAATATGATGAAAGGATCCCTCCTATCTATGATGATTATTGTGATGACACATATGCTATAAAGAATAATGATATCCATGAAACTTGTCATCATGATTTTAACTTTCAATTGGATTATGCCTCACATGATAGTTATTTTGTTGAGTTTGCTCCCACTACTATTCATGAGAAGAAATTTGATTATGTGGAGAGTAATAAAAATTCTATGCTTGTAGATCATGAAAAGAATGCTTTATGTGATGGTTATATTGTTGAATTAATTCATGATGCTACTGAAAATTATTATGAGAGAGGAACATATGCTTTTACATATTGCAATAATATCAACTTTCCTCTCTATGTGTTGAAAATCTTGAAGTTATCCTTGTTTTACTTTCCTATGCAAGTTGATTCTTGTTACCACAAGTTGTTTGCTCACAAAATCCCTATGAATAGTAAGTGGGTTAGGCTTAAATGTGCTAGTTATATTCTTCATGATGCTCTCTTTATGTTTCAATTCCTATCTTTTATGTGAGCATCATTGTCATCATCATGCCTAGCTATAAAGGCATTAAAGAAAAGCGCTTGTTGGGAGACAACCAAATATTTACTCCTACTGTTTTTGTGTGTTCACATGATTAAGCTACTGTAGTAATCATGTTTTATAACTTTTTTTTCAATAAATGTTTGTGCCAAGTAAAGCCTTTAGGATCTTCTTGGGTGATTGTTGTTTGATCTTGCTGATAAAAACAGAAAGTATGCGCTCACGAAAATAATTATCATTTTTTACCAGAGAGCGATAAAATACCAATTCCATCTGCAGTAGATCAATATACGTTTTATCCTGGTCTTCCTAATTTTTAAAAAATTTGGAGTTACATAAGTATTCGGAAGTTACAGATTGCTACACACGGTTTTGTTTTTGATAGATTCTGTTTTCTATGTGTTGTTTTCTTATTTTGATGAATCTATGAGTAGTATCGGAGGGTATGAACCATATAGAAGTTGTAATACAGTGTATATTACAACAATATGAATTTAGAATGAGTTTACAACAGTACCAAAAGTGGTGATTTATTTTTTTATACTAACGGAGCTTACGAGTTTTATGTTAAGTTTTGTGTTCTGAAGTTTTCATGTTTTGGGTAAAGATTCGATGGACTATGGAATAAGGAGTGGCAAGAGCCTAAGTTTGTGGATGCCCAAGGCACCCCAAGGTAATATTCAAGGACAACCAAGAGCCTAAGCTTGGGGATGCCCCGGATGGCATCCCCTCTTTCGTCTTCGTTCATCGTAACTTTACTTGGAGCTATATTTTTATTCACCACATGATATGTGTTTTGCTTGGAGCTTCATTTTATTTTATTTGTTTTGCTTGCTGTTTGAATAATATCCCAAGATCTGAAATTCTTAAATGTTAGAGAGTCTTCACATAGTTACATAATTATTCAACTACTCATTGATCTTCACTTATATCTTTCGGAGTAGTTTGTCGTTTGCTCTAGTGCTTCACTTATATCTTTTTAGAGCAAGACGGTGGTTTTATTTTGAAGAAATAGATGAAATCTCATTCTTCACATATATTATTTTGAGAGTCTTTAGAACAGCATGGTAACTTTGCTTTGGTTATGAATTTAGTCCAACTATGATGGGCATCCAAGAGGGATATAATTAAAAACTTTCATATAAACTGCATTGAATACTATGAGAAGTTTGATTCCTTATGATTGTGTTGAGACATGAGGATGGTAATATTAGAGTCATACTAGTTGAGTAGTTGTGAATTTGAGAAATACTTGTGTTGAAGTTTGCAAGTCCCATGGCATGCACGTATGGTAACCGTTGTGTAACAAATTTGAAGCATGAGGTATTTCTTTGATTGCCTTCCTTATGAGTGGTGGTCGGGGACGAGCGATGGTCTTTTCCTACCAATCTATCCCCCTAGGAGCATGCTCGTAGTGCTTGGTTTTGATGACTTGTAGATTTTTGCAATAAGTGTGTGAGTTCTTTATGACTAATGTTGAGTCCATGGATTATACGCACTCTCACCCTTCCACCATTGCTAGCCTCTCTAGTACCACGCAACTTTCGCCGGTACCATAACCCCACCATTTACCCCCCTCAAAACAGCCACCATACGTACCTATTATGGCATTTCCATAGCCATTCCGAGATATATTTCCATGCAACTTTCCACCGTTCTGTTTATTATGACACGCTTCATCATTGTCATATTGCTTTGCATGATCATGTAGTTGACGTCGTATTTGTGGCAAAGCCACCATTCATAACATTTTCATACATGTCACTCTTGATTCATTGCACATCCCGGTACACTGCCGGAAGCATTCATATAGAGTCATATTTTGTTCTAAGTATCGAGTTGTAATTCTTGAGTTGTAAATAAATAGAAGTGTGATGATCATTATTAGAGCATTGTCCCGTGCGAGGAAAAAAAGAGGAAAGGCCAAATAAAAAAAAGGCCCAAAAACAAAAAAATGAGAGAAAAATAGAGAAGGGGCAATGCTACTATCTTTTTACCACACTTGTGCTTCAAAGTAGCACCATGATCTTCATGATAGAGAGTCTCCTACGTTGTCACTTCCATATACTAGTGGGAATTTTTCATTATAGAACTTGGCTTGTATATTCCAACAATGGGCTTCCTCAAATGCCCTAGGTCTTCGTGAGCAAGCAAGTTGGATGCACACACACTTAGTTTCTTTTGTTGAGCTTTCATACATTTATAGCTCTAGTGCATCCGTTGCATGGCAATCCCTACTCACTCACATTGATATCTATTGATGGGCATCTCCATAGACCATTAATACGCTTAGTTGATGTGAGACCATCTTCCTCCTTTTTGTCTTCTCCACAACCACCACTCTATTCCACCTATAGTGCTATGTCCATGGCTCACGCTCATGTATTGCGTGAAAGTTGAAAAAGTTTGAGGTTAATAAAGTATGAAATGATTACTTGGCTTGTCATCGGGGTTGTGCATGATTTGAATATTTTGTGTGACGAACATGGAGCCTAGCCAAACTATATGATTTTGTAGGGATGTACTTTCTTTGGCCATGTTATTTTGAGAAGACATGATTTCTTTGTTAGTATGCTTGACGTATTATTATTTTTATGTCAATATTAAACTTTTGTTTTGAATATTATGGATCTGGATATTCTTGCCACAATAAAGAAGATTACATTGATGAATATGTTAGGTAGCATTCCACATCAAAAAATTTGTTTTTATCACTTACCTACTCAAGGACGAGCATGATTTAAGCTTGGGGATGCTTGATACGTCTCCAACGTATCAATAATTTTTTTATTGTTCCTTGCTATTATATTATCCATATAGAATGTTTTATATGCTATTTTATATGATTTTTGGGACTAACCTATTAACCTATAGCCTAGTACCAGTTTCTGTTTTTTCCTTGTTTTTGAGTTTTACAGAAATGGAATACCAAACGGAGTCCAATTGACGTTCCAATTTTTGATTATTTTTATGGACCAAAAGAAGCCTCCGGAGTAAAAGAGTTGGGCCAGAAGAGTCCCAAGACGTCCACGAGGGTGGAGGGAGCGCCCTACCCCCCTGGGCGCGTCCCCCAATCTCGTGGACGACTCGGAGACCCCCCTGACGTGAGACCGACACAAAAAATTCCTATAAATATAGAAACCTATAGAAAATAAGCTAGATCGGGAGTTCTTCTGCCGCAAGCCTCTATAGCCACCAAAAACCAATCGAGACCCTGTTTCGGCACCCTGCCGGAGGGAGATCCATCACGAGTGGCCATCTTCATCATCCCAGCGCTCTCCATGATGAGGAGGGAGTAGTTCACCCTCGAGGCTGAGGGTATGTACCAGTAGCTATGTGTTTGATCTCTCTCTCTCTCTCTCGTGTTCTTGATATGGCACGATCTTGCTGTACCGCGAGCTTTGCTATTATAGTTGGATCTTATGATGTTTCTCCCCCTCTATCTCCTTGTGATGAATAGAGTTTTCCCTTTGAAGTTATCTTATCGGATTGAGTCTTTAAGGATTTGAGAACACTTGATGTATGTCTTGCATGTGCTTATCTGTGGTGACAATGGGATATTCACGTGATCCACTTGATGTATGTTTTGGTGATCAACTTGCGAGTTATGTGACCTTGCGAACTTAAGCATAGGGATTGGCACACATTTTCGTCTTGACTCTCTGGTAGAAACTTTGGGGCATTCTTTGAAGTTCTTTGTGTTGGTTGAATAGATGAATCTATGATTGTGTGATGCATATCGTATAATCATACCCATGGATACTTGAGGTGACATTGGAGTATCTAGGTGACACTAGGGTTTTGGTTGATTTGTGTCTTGAGGTGTTATTCTAGTACGAACTCTAGGATAGATCGAACGGAAAGAATAGCTTCATGTTATTTTACTACGTACTCTTGAATAGATCGATCAGAAAGGATAACTTTGAGGTGGTTTCGTACC
The DNA here is from genome assembly GCF_003073215.2 of Triticum urartu. Lineage (NCBI taxonomy): Eukaryota > Viridiplantae > Streptophyta > Magnoliopsida > Poales > Poaceae > Triticum > Triticum urartu. The sequence goes on along the minus strand of NC_053025.1, from coordinate 531,719,443 downwards.
CTACAATAATCTCTTCGTTTGTTCTCCGCTATTAGTGACTTTGGAGTGACTCTTTGTTGCATGTTGAGGGATAGTTATATGATCTAGTTATGTTATTATTGTTAAGAGAACTTGCACTAGTGAAAGTATGAACCCTAGGACTTGTTTCCTAGCATTGCAATATAGTTTGTGCTCATTTTTATTATTAGTTACCTTGCTGTTTTTATATTTTTAGATTACAAAAACCTATATCTACCATCCATATTGCACTTGTATCACCATATCTTCACCGAACTAGTGCACCTATATAATTTACCATTGTATTGGGTGTGTTGGGGACACAAGAGACTATTTGTTATTTGGTTGCAGGGCTGCTTGAGAGAGACCATCTTCATCCTACGCCTCCTATAGATTAATAAACCTTAGGTCATCCGACAAACCTCTACACTTGGAGGCCCAACAACGTCTACAACAAGAAGGTTGTGTAGTAGACATCATTCTACAGGGGCCGGGCACACAGAGAAGGGCACGACAGAAATCATCCGAGTGGAAGCAGAGTGCATATGTTTCTGGGCCAGAGTGTTTCAGTAGAGCCATCCATGCTACAGAGATCCCTCCCAACTTCAGATCAGGGACACTTGGCTAGAAGATTACCGAGTGGCAGTACATATTGGTGGAGGCAATGATGATGTAGCCATGAAGCACCTCCCTCTGATGCTTGAAGGTTCTACAAGAGCTTGGTTGAATTGGTTAGCCCCTGGAAGCATTTTCAGTTGGGAAAAATTAGTCCGATTGTTTATCAAAACATTTGAGGGCACCTGCAAGCGGCCCGCCGGACTAACTGAATTGCAGCACTATGTTCAGAAGAAGAATGAGACTTTGAGAGCCATCATTCAGAGATGGACTACTCTTCATCATACTGTAGAAAACATATCAGGGCACCAAGAAGTTTGCGCCTTCAAAGAGAGCGTTCGGTACAGAGAGCTCAGCCTGAAATACGGCCAGTCAGGTGACATGTCCCTAGCCTGAATGATGGAAATAGCCACTAGGTACGCCAATGGCGAAGAGGAAGACCGACTCCGCAATGGCAAAAACAAACCAGTCGCCCAAGACAATGGAGGAGGAAATTCCAATCGGAAACAGAAGCGCAAGGCTGAAACGGCAGGTCCTGCTGAAGCCGTGGCATTGAATCAAGGGAAGTTCAAGGGAAAGACTAAAGGGCCATGGATCCCCAAAAAAGTGACAACTCAGGTAGAAATGTTCTTGATTTGCGTGCCACATACACACCAAAACATATGCAGAGGGTAACCTGATTCTGCCCATACATACCACTCGACAGTGTCGACTCCTGATTCAGTGTTTTCGAGAAGGTCTGCCCAGTGAGAAGAAGAAAGCATCTGATAAGGATGAGGATAAAGAGGAAGATGATGGTTACCCCAATGCCAATGCTACTTTAGTGATTTTTGCTGACATCGAGAGCAAAAGTCGACTGAAAGTCATGAATAGAGAAGTAAACATGGTTGCTCCGGCAACTCCGACATATTTGAAGTGGTCAAAACCTCCCATAACATTCCACCAGTCTGATCACCTAGCGCACGTTGCTACCCCTGGGCAGCAAGTGTTGATAGTCGACACAGTCGTTGGAGGTACCCGACTGACCAATGTCCTGATGGATGGCGGTAGAGGCTTGAACATTCTGTATGATGAGACTCTTAGGGGGATGGGAATTCCGATGTCCAAGAACAGTGGGAGTAATATGTGGTTTCACAGAGTCATCCCAGGAAAAAAAAGTAGATTCACTCGGTCAGATTACTCTTGACGTGGTTTTCGGTGATTCAAAGAATTACTGCAAGGAGAAGTTGACATTTGAGGAGGTGGATTTTCAGAGTGCCTACCATGCAATTCTGGGTAGGCCCGCATATGCTCATTTCATGGCTCGACCCTGTAAGGTATACCTCAAGTTGAAAATGCCTAGCCCCAGATGTATGATCTCAGTCACTGGGAATCGACAAAGAGCAGAATAGTGGCTCCAAAAGGGTTCAAAAATTGCCGATGAGCATATGGCAGCAGTTGAGATGCAAGAATACAAATAAAATGCAGATCTGAGTGATTTGTTGCAAGCCAAGAAGCTTGCTTCAGAGTCCGCATTTCACTCGGTCGGTGAGATAAAGCCTATTCATATTCACCCGACTGACCCTAATGCCGCTCCGACCCACATCTCGACAACACTCGACATCAAATAGGAAGAAGCGCTCATCCAGATTCTCCGTGAGAACTGAGACATCTTTGCATGGAAACAAGCTGACATGACAGCTGTACCTAGGGAACTGGCTGAGCACCGTTTGCATCTCGACTCAAAAGTAAAACCTGTCAAAGAACATCTTCATCGGTCTGCCGTGGAGAAGAGGAAAGCAATTGGTGAAGAGGTGGCTCGGCTCCTGGCATCTAAGTTCATCCACGAGATATACCACTCCGATTGGCTCGCCAATGTTGTCATGATCCCGAAGAAATATGATTCACTTCGTACGTGTATCGATTTCAAGCACATCAATGGGGCCTGCTCGAAAGATCATTTCCCTCTCCCCCGCATCGACTAGATCGTCGACTCAACTGTGGGGTGTGAGCGTTTGTCCTTTTTGGATACGTATTTCGGATACCATCGGATCTGACTGTATGGACCCAATGAAATAAAAACAACCTTCATCACCCCATTTGGGTGCTTTTGTTATGTCACCATACTCTTTGGTCTTAAGAATGCTGGCGCCACATTCATGCGCATGATTCAGAAGTGCCTGCTCACTCAAATCAGTCGGAATGTGGAAGCATACATGGATGATATGATGGTCAAGTCACGTAAAGGTTCTGACCTGCTGGCTGACCTCGCTGAAACATTCGCCAACTTAAAAAGATTTTTCATCAAGCTCAATCCGTCAAAATGCACATTCAGAGTCCCAAGCGGAAAGTTACTCGGTTTTCTTGTTTTCGAACGAGGAATCGATGCAACCCCAGAGAAGATTGGTGCAATTCTCCGAATGAAACGTCTTGTGCGTGTGCATGATGTTCAGAAGCTTACTGGTTGTTTGGTTGCATTAAGTCAGTTCATCTCGCGCCTTGGTGGAAAGGCATTGCCTCTTTACCGACTGATGAAGAAGTCTGACAAGTTCGAGTGGACTCCTAAAGCTGAAGCGGCGTTTGAAGAGATCAAAGCCCTGCTTTCCACCCAGCTGGTGGTTGCTTCCCCCATCAGCAAAGAGCCTTTATTGTTGTATATTGCATCAACGGGACAAGTTGTCAGCACAGTGCTTACAGTCGAGCAGGAGGAAGAAGGCAAAGTGTATAAAGTTCGGCGCCTAGTGTACTATATCTCTGAAGTCTTGACCCCGTCCAAGCGACGGTATCCGCACTATCAGAAGCTTGTCTACGGGATTTATTTGACCACGAAGAAAGTTGCACATTACTTCGTAGACCTCTCAGTTTCAGTCGTCAACGATGCTACGTTATCAGAAATATTAAACAAACGAGATGTGACCAGTCAAGTGGCCAAGTGGGCGATTGAACTCCTCCCTTTGGATATCAAGTTCGAGGCGAAAAAGGCAATCAAGTCTCAGGAGATAGCATATTTCCTGGCCGAATGGATAGAACAGCAGCAACCGACTTAGATTCACTCGGAACATTGGACTATGTTCTTTGAGTGATCCAAAATGTTGAATGGCTCTGGTGCTGGAGTGGTTTTGGTATCCCCAAGAGGCGACAAGCTCAATTATGTTCTTCAGATTCACTTCGATTCCTCAAACAATGAAGCTGAGTATGAAGCACTTTTGTATCTGTTGCATATGGCCATCTCACTCGGCGTCCGTCGCCTGATGGTCTACGGTTGAACAACATATGGACCCAATGAAATAAAAACAACCTTCATCACCCCATTTGGGTGCTTTTGTTATGTCACCATACTCTTTGGTCTTAAGAATGCCGGCGCCACATTCATGCGCATGATTCAGAAGTGCCTGCTGACTCAAATCAGTTGGAATGTGGAAGCATACATGGATGATATGATGGTCAAGTCACGTAATGGTTCTGACCTGCTCACTGACCTCGCTGAAACATTCGCCAACTTAAGAAGATTTTTCATCAAGCTCAATCCGTCAAAATGCACATTCAGAGTCCCAAGCGGAAAGTTACTTGGTTTTCTTGTTTCCGAACAAGGAATCGATGCAAGCCCAGAGAAGATTGGTGCAATTCTCCGAATGAAACGTCTTGTGCGTGTGCATGATGTTCAGAAGCTTACTGGTTGTTTGGTTGCACTGAGTCAGTTCATCTCGCGCCTTGGTGAAAAGGCATTGCCTCTTTACTGACTGATGAAGAAGTCTGACAAGTTCGAGTGGACTCCTGAAGCTGAAGTGGCGTTTGAAGAGATCAAAGCCCTGCTTTCCACCCAGCCGGTGGTTGCTTCCCCCGTCAGCAAAGAGCCTTTACTGCTGTATATTGCATCGACGGGACAAGTTGTCAGCACAGTGCTTACAGTCGAGCGGGAGGAAGAAGGCAAAGTGTATAAAGTTCGGCACCTATTGTACTATATCTCTGAAGTCTTGACCCCGTCCAAGCAACGGTATCCGCACTATCAGAAGCTTGTCTACGGGATTTATTTGACCACGAAGAAAGTTGCACATTACTTCATAGACCTCTCAGTTTCTATCGTCAACGATGATTCGTTATCAGAAATATTGAACAAACGAGATGTGATCAGTCGAGTGGCCAAGTGGGCGATTGAACTCCTCCCTTTGGATATCAAGTTCGAGGCGAAAAAGGCAATCAAGTCTCAGGAGATAGCAGATTTCCTGGCCGAATGGATAGAACAACAGCAACCGACTCAGATTCACTCGGAACATTGGACTGTGTTCTTTGATGGATCCAAAATGTTGAATGGCTCTGGT